>NW_013952503.1:1124596-1126202 GCF_001266775.1 Austrofundulus limnaeus | reverse complement strand
CACACACACACACACACATATGGGCCACCAGTTGAATAGCCCTGGCATAAGCCGACTTTAAACTTATTGTTGAACAAAAGTTTCAAGTTAGAATATCGGCAAGCTTTTTTGAGACTGATTGTCTTTGCAAAAACAAACAAAAAAAAAACAAGTGAAAAACAAAAACACATCCCTGCCCTGAATGAAGAAAAAGAAGAAGAAGAGTGATAACACACCACCCTGTTAWATATTTGTGTCTTTTTTACTGTGTGAAGACAAATGCGTCAGCATTTATACACTGTACATCTGCAGCTTAAACATATCATCTTGTTACACGATGTGCATGTGTGAATCTGTGTATRGTCTGTGTAGAATGAGGGGTAATTGGTGGAGGGACAGATGTAAGGACAGACTGCAGAGAGAGCTCCACCACATGCTCCGTATCTGGGTTGGGCTGTCTGGGCGAGCCGCCATGCATTTACACCCGAGCTTCGGCTCGTAGAGCAACTGGCTCTGCTCACAAGGGAGTGGCTTGTTTTAAAACCTGGGATGCCTGTTGCACAAAACGGTGATCGGTCTTTGCTTTCAGAATGACCTTTTCGATGTTTCGGTGCAGGGGAGAACAGATTTAGAGGGTAATGGCAGCAAAAGGGAGGAAAGCAGAGCTGGCGTTCTTCCACAGGAATGTAGCTGTGATTGATGTGTCAGAAGATCTAGTTCTCTTATCACCTCCACTCCTGCTCCAGGATATGTCACAGAATACATTAGTTACATTTACAAAGGAAAGAGATGGGGGGAAGAAATATCATGCCAGAGAGTGGGATCAATTTAGATTGACATAAAATAACAAACTAAGCCAGGAAGTCGGCTCACGGAAAAATGTGTGGCCGCTGTGTGTTTCTTTAAAAGCAGCTGCGAGAAATCAGACTTTATTAGGAGGAGAAAGATTACATCCACACAAACATGTTCAAACCCAAAAACAATTAGAGAAAACCTCTAAACGCATCCGCCAAATCTCATTTCTATGTGTAAGTTAAAAAAAAGTCTATAATTCAGGAATGTTTTTTTGTAGGAAAAAATATTGATATAGCTGAGGAATGCAGAACAAGGCAGAATGATTGGCTCCCAAAGGTAACATTAAAAACACAGTTTGATAATTTTGACTTGGGATTCTATGTAAATGTTATAAAAAATAATAATATCTTATCTGTTGTGGATAACACTTTGAATGACCTCAGTTTGGAAAAATACAGCTTTCATTTGAAAAGATAAGCCAACATCTAGTCTGAAGGAGATCAGAACCAATGTAGAYTGCTGCCATTTTGAAAAAGTTGTGCAAACCAGTGTTATATGACACTACTGCCAGTGCTATTTACATTTACATGCTGCATTTGGTTGTTAAATAAGCAAATAATTCCAAGAAAATAACTGTGGATGTGTTCCAATTCAGGGGCTGCAGCCCACGTTGGCCGCTTGCATCATTGGACCATAGGCTGTATTAATGTGTAGCCCCTGCTCATATGTCCAACAAAACCCAGAAAACGTAGGCTGCATCTAAGTATCCTATGTGGCTGACAGTATCCCAGGATTCATGGCTGTTTTATATATATATATATATATATATATA
>NW_013952503.1:1121656-1124260 GCF_001266775.1 Austrofundulus limnaeus | reverse complement strand
GCGTTTAGCAACTTAGTTGATGACATTCTTCTGCAGAGATGTTAAATAAAATGCTAAACCTAAATTATTAAGCTTTTTTTATTTAACGTAAAATCTGTAACTTTTTTTAATAATACTGATTTTTTTAAGTTGTACCTCTCATGAAAATACATAAATACATGTTCCAGATGAAGACTAGGCTGTCCCATGTCACAGCTGTTTTATGCAGTGAACATGGACAACTTGTGGTCTACACCGGTCACATTCTACGTGGGGCTGCAACCCATGAGTTGAGACACAGCTTGTGTCATGTGAAATTGAATTTAAATTTTGAAGATTGAAGATGTTTTAATACTGCGGGTTCATGCAGACTAGCTGGTTTTAGTTTGTCAATGCAGAACAAATAGAGTCGATCTCAAAATGAATGTTCCTGTCTTAAAGCAACTCAAAGCTTTAACATTTACTGGTGGTTCAAACTAATTATTATTTAAAAAAATCGAACGAAATCGTGTTTGAATTACACAAACATTTTGGAAGCTATTTTAAGACAGCAAACAACTTTAATATTGGCTGTTTTTAAACTAGATGTTAGCTCATCAGCTTGCGTACAAAATCTTTTGAAAGTAAGAATGTTTAAAGTGCAATCAACAATGGGCAACATATTAATTATTATAAATTTTACAAAGAAATTCACCTCAAAAAAGCCAAAAATATTCCTTTAAAGAGCCTTATGTTGATAAGTTTGTTCGTACTCATGCATATTTTGCGTGTAAGTTGGTTTCTTTCAGGCTAATCAGTGGTTTCTCCCTCCTACTAAAACACTTGTTCGTCTCTCGGCCCCCTTTGCCCTCCACTGCATGTCACCTCTAATCCTCCTCCAACAACAAGCCTTCATTAGTGCTCTTCCAATCCTCACATCCCAGACACAGCGTTAAGCCTGGCTGTCATCTGATAACCAGCTACCATGGCTTCTTCTGAAAGCTCTCTGAGGTTTTCATTTTTTCCCTCTTTGATGAGGAATGTCTCTCTTTTTCTTTTTTTCACTGAATGGCTAAGTGCTAAGTCTTCCTGTTTTGGAAAAAGAGGGACAAAGTAAAAGCTTTCCAGAAAAGAAGTGAATGAGCTTAGAAAGAACTGTGGTTAGTGGTATGAAGACATAAAACCTTCGCTCTGTAATGAGGAGCCGTTCCAAGTTCTGAAAAACCTTAGCCAGGGTCAAGCATCAAGCCTGAACTCAAACAACTCTATACCAGAGACACTACGAGMTTATGAGAGGAATGTGTATCAAAGGCCCCTCTGGCCGGCAAGATGAACTTTCCCAAGGAACTCGGCCCACTAAGGGGAAGCCTCGGGGCAACTGTCACATCACATGACATGCCAGCAGATAACACCTTCGAAGGAACTGCGCAGAGCAGTCAGGCTTATATGCACCACATTGATTATGTGTCTATGTGCGCCGTAAATCCATAGCCATAGACAGGAACATGTTTTAATCGACCCAAYGGTGACTGGCCAGAGGCAGGAAAGAAAGAAAGGCACACGGGAACAAGGCTACCAAGGGAGAAGAAAAATGAAAAGCCTACAGACAGTTGCGCATGCACTTAGGTGCTCTGTGTTTAATTTGATCAGCAACTGAAGTCAAACAAGTTTACTTTTCCCTCACATTTCATAAAACTCTAAATGAACAGATTGGTTTTGATGTGGAAATCTTCACTGATAAGGTTTATTTTGCTACAAAGTTGAAATTTGCATGTCAGTCAGTGGATGGATTTAATGCCTCCAGGGGAGTCTCTCCTTAAGCTTCAGATGTGGAAATTCTTCTCTGGGAGCTTAGAAATTTGCACAAACTCTGAAGTKAGATTAGAAAGCTCCAGAGGACAGTTAAGACATTTTAGAGAATGATAGACGGAGCTACAAATATTGATACTCAGTTCTGCCCACGGCATCGGGACATACGATACGATAAGCTTTATTGGCACATCTTTGACAGATATGCAAAAAAAAAAAGGCAGGAGAAAAAACACAACAGGAAGATGAAGAGCAGTTCTTGAAGCTCTCAACTCAAGATGTAGTTGATGGAAAAAACATAAAACAAAGATGGGACAAAAATTCTCAACAAGATTTGAAGCTGTTATTCCTTATTCAGACRTTAGTATGGGTCATAACTGATTTAATGAAGCATAACATAAAAATAATAAATACTTATATGATTTTGTTAAAATCGGTTAGCTAAGAATAATCAACAGTAGCTAAGGATGAGTTCAAACAGCTTTGTGAGGTCTGAGTTAAAAATGCATACAGGAGATGAAAAAAATGAAAATAAATGCAACAACCTGAGAAAAAAAGAAACTGACAGAAATCGRATGAGTCAAAGGAAAGGGTTGAGAAAGGGCAGGACGAACGTGATGGGTCACAGGCACGCAGCAGCGGAGGCAGAAACAGACAGATGAAATGAAGACAAAGGAGAAAGAGGGATGATGTCTCACCGTGGCAGCGAGTTGTACTGCCTCTGTGCTTGTTGGAAACCGTCATCCTGCTGCTTCTTCTGGACCTGAGTTTCTACTGTTACAGAATGGCGTCCGCTCTGTGGCTCGGTCCCGTTGCCAACCTGTTACACATACATAC
>NW_013952503.1:1116498-1121646 GCF_001266775.1 Austrofundulus limnaeus | reverse complement strand
CTCCCAAAGCTTCTCATTCCCTGATAACCACACTCAGCCATCAGTGTTACTTTGAATACAAACTTTAGGCAAAAAAAATAAATAAATAAATTGTGTTTCTTGAGCTCTAGTAGTAATTGCATTTCAGGAGGGGAAAAAGAAGAAAAGGAGCAATCTGCTGCACTGTTGGCATCACAAAAAACAGGGCTGGCATGTCAGGAGAAGAAGGAAATAAGTGTCAGACATTATTTCATCCATAAACTATATTGTCCAAAAAGTGCACAAGATGTTACAGCTGTTTTACATTTAGAATACAAACTTTTTGATTAGCCTCCTAAATGGAGTTACAAGTCAGAGAAGGATGCTGTTGTAAAATATTTTGCTAGAGGTAATTAAATCATAAATCTAATTATTATATTAAATGCAAATGCTTAATACATTCCAGAAATTACATAACCCAGTGTAACTTCCTGATTCATCTCCAATTCACAGCTGGATTATATTATGTTGCTTATTTTCTAATGTGTTTAAAATGAGACATTATGTTTGTAAGACCTTCTTTTACACATTTAAATAATTCAGATGGAGTCTGGTAGAACTGCAATGCTTTAGTGTAAATATTATTATTGTAGCTCCACAGGCCTCTTTCACTCTTGTTCGGAGGTGCACATCAATTCTGTCTCTTTAAAAGCTTCACACCTCACCCCTTCCAGGTCGAGGAACGTTACAATCCCATTGATATATTATTGCCCGCTCCATCCTGCTTGGCCATTTTTGTAGTTTCAAAGCAGATATACACATTCTGTATTGGCGCAGAAACACTTTATTTACAAATTAATTTAAAAATGTCAACAATGGAAGACATGTTCATCCAGCCTTACATGTTGGAGCCAGAGTCTGACCTTGTTTAGCAGTTCTGGAGCAAATACTGTGACATTATTGTTTAAAGAAAAATATGTGTTAGAGACAACTGAATGGGTTTAAAAATATGACCCGATTAGAATATAAAGATATCTATGTAACATCAAAAAAAAAAAATCTGCATTTCTGGAGACTCCAAGTACACAACAAAATGTATTTAAAGGGGATTATTACCTATGTACTGCCCATGCATATGGTTCAATTTTAAACCGCAATCAAACTACGTTACCTTCAGTTGTTATGAAAATGTTGTACCAAAAATGAATTTGACTTTGCATCACAGTCAATCTAAACACCTTGAAACTGGCCTCTGCCTTTTTAAGAACATCTGCCATTTCCGACATTTCCACTTCAACACGTCTGCACAACAATGCTTTGGGAGACGAATGTTGTGTAGGGTGGGAGCTTGGCTGCAGACTGAACTCCAGGGAGGAGCTTTGTATAAACAGGTGGTGTTTTGTACCAGCAAGCAGCTCGACATACTGTCTCTACCACAATGATTTCTGAAACATGCATGAATGAGTCAAATCAACACTCTGGGTATATTTTTGATCAGTTAAGTTATGATATAAAGCTAAATAAGTGGATTTTGCATAATACTTCTCCTTTAATAGCTAAAACAGGGGATTTTGCATWTGTCCTCTTTAAGCGCCTAGATTTTCCACCTTCTTTGCAGAATCCTTCTGTTATCTGTGAGTCTTATACCTAATAGTAATGGAGTTTAGAGTGCACTTTTCTAGCATTTGAATAATTTGGCTCAACATATAAAAGAAGGCTGCTTTTGGCCAGCTTCCAAAAGTGAAATTAGAAAATTTTACCTTATAGAATTTATTATTATTATTATTATTATTATTTTTTTTTTTTTATTATTATTTTAGTTTTTGTTGAAAAAATTATTATGTCACTCTAAATGATCAACTCAGAGGTGGTGACTTTGTAATTTTAGATTTCTTACTACTCAGCACATGACAATAGTAGCCAAGCACTGTAATATCAGTCCAATCATAAATAAGTACATTTTTCATTACTGTTTTTAATAACAGCTAATTAAAAAAAAAACTAATTACACTTGACAGTTTTAAACAGCAGCTGTTGTTTTAATTGAAGCAAATAGTCTCTGTTACAATTAGAAAGTGTTATTTTATGATTCATTCGTCGCTTCTGTTTTTCTTGGACAGGAAGTGTGTGTTTAAAAACTAGTCAGCCCTCAAAGTGTCTGTGCAGTTTAACTTAAAGTGCCTTCTTATGGCTTCTGTAATGTGCTGCCACGGGGAACATAAACTCCTCAGGAGTGAAAATGGTTGAAAGCTCTTCCCAATGCTGCAGAAATGAACCATGGACCAGCTCAAGTGTAAAAATAGCCAAGAGTTACTGTGGTTACAGAAAGTCATGGTGAGAAGAAATAAATAAATAAATAAAACTTTCCTGTGAGAGAAATGAACACCCACAGAAAATCATTTAAACTACTTCAAAGTTCCCGACAGCTGAGTGAGCATGTGTGAATGATGAAGAATTAGCTGCACCTGAAAATGTATCTGGACATGCAAAGCGAGTGTGGAACTTATGGTCAGTTTCAATCAAAGTACTTTACATTTTACTTTGATAAAAAATRATGAAAAAAGAAACTGAAAGATGGAGATTTTTTTAAAGCTTAACGGTGCATCAGAAAAAAAAACATGATAAATAATAGTGTTGTGAAATGTGTCATGTTAAACATTTATCTTTTCCTAAATTGCACTTAGAAAATTTGTTAAATATCCATGACTTCATCTAATTATATAAACCTTTACATGGCTTGTAGCTGAGAATTCACACCTATAAATCTGTCAGCCATAGACGATACAGCCTACCTGTTTCTGTGGTGTTTGTTTTGGTTGTCTGATCATCTATGAGGTTGACATGGAGACATCATCACCTTCAAAAACCAACCCTTTGCTAACAAGCTGGCTGATGAAGGAACACAAGCCAATTAAAACAAACAAGCTGAGAAAGTGTTGCAAACACAACCTCCCCGGGTGTCAGCTTTCATAAAACTTGGGCAATAATGTGTCAGGCAGGTGCTGCTGCATGCTTTATATGAACGTAATTTGGCTTTAGCCAAAATTTTCCCCCATACTTTATGAAGCAGCTCCACAAAAAATAAAGTATTTTAAAGATAGAGAAATATTTACTTACATTTAAAAAAATATGTGCATTTTTCAGACTGTTATCAGCATATTACAGGGAAAAAAATGATGGGAAAAGGTGTGTCGGCAGAATAACAGGCTGTCAGCAAAAACGTCTTCTGGAAAAACGCCTTGAATTCTTGAAATAGCTACTTTCCTTTTTCACTTGAACAGCTATAATAATGGCACAATTACTTTTCACTCAGTGTCAATAGCAAAATCTATCTCAAAGACAGCCAAGACCTAAAACCCCTATAGTACTCCAAAATGGGTCAAGTGAATTGGACTCATGTTTCAGGCTGTAAGAACACATTCCTTGAGCTCTGAAAAGGTAGAGCATAAAAGAAAAAAAAAAGAAAATATTGGGTACTGAGGGAAAAGAAATTAAATTTTTGAAGACAAATGCAGTGGTAGAAAAGCAATTAGTCGCACATTCTTTCTTATGCTGTAAAGGAAATGGTGAGAAACCTGGAGATGCCTGATGCTTCTGTTTGTAAGGGGTTGAGGTAGATGACGCCATGTGAAGGGAAATGCATGAGAAATAGCCAGGAGAGAAAATCCGTCAGTGTAATGGCATTATCCAGGGAAGCAGAATCAGATTATTCCATGTTAGGCCGGAATACAACGCCATGTGAAATATGACATTTGTTAAAATCAAATCAAAGAGATGTAAGTGTTTGTTTTTATCCAATAACATGAAAAATGATGTCAATACGGCACGCTTTTATTCCTCCCTCATTTCCTTGTTGGTGTCACAGACAATGCAGAGTAAAAACAGAAAAGAAAAGACTTCTCCACCTGTTAAAACATTAAAAGCCTAAAGGGACATAATTATGAAAATTATTTGCAGCCATAAAATTCCCCAGACATGAGAAAGCAGCTGGGTGGGAGATGAACTTTAACAGTTCAAAACCCAGGCAGAACTGACACGGTGCAAGGATTTCTGCAACAGAGCTGGACACAAAGGTATCAAAGAAAGTTCAGACGATGGATCAGAACTAGCACATGTCTTTATCATCCTCACTCTTGCATTCTTTGTAGGCCACCACATTGGAAAAAGTTGTGTTGTACACAAACAGCCATATGGAAGACATTTAAGTTGCTAATGGGCAGAGAGAACAAGAAGAAAGTGGGAGAATGGCAGTAAACTACCACATCCTGACAAAAGCCCAGTTGGATAATGATTCTCTCTTAAAGTCAGCACGCCAACCCAATTCCTCCAATTTATTATAAGCAAGCCCAGTCCATTTGTGGTTGGCGGGGTGTGTAGCTTCAGGCGGGGTATACATCTGAGCGCACGCAGTGTGGTCTACTATTTCCCGGTCTCATACCAAAGATCCAGACAGAATGGGACACCGGTTTGGTTTTCTTCATAGCACATTCAGACAAAGGATTTTATACATGAAAAGTGGTGTGAATGAATCATTTTGCTCCTCTGTTTAGGGCTTATCTTATCTGTTACCAGTTTAGTCTTTAAATGAATGGAGTGAGATGAAAGTGAGATGAAGCAYGTGAAGGTGTTCCTGCATCTGTGTACACACATGGTTATGAATGCAGATGCGTTTTATCTGAGATTCAGCAGCACTACTGCAACAGCAAAACAATTTCAATGTCCCAGTTGAAAAATACACAAAGAAAAGCTCAAGCTAATTTCTGACACTGTGATGACCCCACTACAACATTTAAAGCTCACACATAACATGGAGGGTCCTAGAGGGGACTTGGCAAGGTCTAGTAGTGTACATCGAGAACATATTGAGATCCCTCTCACTTGAAATAAGGTAGTGTGCCTTAGGTAGTGAAGTAAGCATGGATATTCAATGTGGTGAATGTCTTGGATGGAGCATTAGGTCCATGATTAATGGCAGTATTTTATTAAAGTGGAAACCATGCATGGTCATCAAGAATCAAACTAGGGCTATCCACACTGGTCTCAAGCCAAGGCTATGATCTTGATCAAAACACAGTCCCAGACACGACCTAGAACAGATTTGATACCCATTGTGGTAGCATTGGGCCTCATGCAAGAACCATTCGTATGCATAGATTTGTTCTTAAGTTGTGCGTACGAGTGATTTAGGAG
>NW_013952503.1:1111446-1115810 GCF_001266775.1 Austrofundulus limnaeus | reverse complement strand
GGGTTACGGTGCGTGACGTTGTAGCTTCTGAATAAATGAAAATGATTTAACACAGTTGTTTATACTTTTAGCAGCTCATTTTATTCCACAGCTGACGCTGCAATAAATGACAGATTTTCTTTTCTGGATCTCTGAGAGCAGGACTTCAATCTCTGAACTCRTAAARTTTTTCTTTTTTACTTTTTTGCTGTCATTTCCMTGAATGGACACGTCCTRGTATCTGAGGCAGGAAACGTAGCCTTGTATGGTGCTTTTGGGGTGGTAATTATGCTAATCTCCTCTCGCGTGCACGAGCAGCTGGAATTTACGCAGCTCATTTACACCCTTTTCCTGAAGATAGAAGAGTTTGTTGAATCTGACGTGGCATGTTCGTACGAACCCTTCGTACGAACAAAAGTAAGAGAAATTTAAGATAAGAATATGAACATGTTCTTGCATGAGGCCCAATGTGTTAACATAATTTGACCTTCTTATATGCACATAGTGGCATTCTGTAAATGACACGTTCCTTGGGTAATGGCGCAATTGTGGGCATATAGGATAGTGTTATCGTGGGAACATGCTGCTGATATARGCTACAGTATAAAATACTGTGAGGGTGCAAGACAGCATTTCAAAAATGTAGAAAATAGTATTAAAAACGAATTGATGAGTACCACGAGTGCAGTTGCACAATGAAATTCAAGTTTTTTTCATGATCCAGCCAGGTTCTAATATTGTAGGTGACAGAGAGTATAGCAGGGTCATCAACCTTTGTGAGGGGGCCCCTAACATAAAATATAAAAATATGTCAGGTGGTGTTCAAATTTAAAGTTAAATTGATAATGGATTTATGGGTTTAGCAAGCCTTGCATCTGTATTTATTAGGGCTGTGAAATTAATCGAGTTAACTCTGATWAATTYTAGTGCTGCATGGGCATAGATTAAAAATTTTAATCGCGATTAAAATTTACAATCACTTTACTGTGGCTGAATATGTAGGTTTGTATATTGCAATGCACTCAGTGTAAATGCCAGGTCATGTTTGTAAATGAGAARTGGTTCTCAAACAGTTTACCTGGATAAATAAAGGTTGAATAAATAACATAAAAAACTCCATGTGTAACACATTATGTACATTTTTTTTCTTTTCGTCTTCTTATGGCTTATTTTATTTTATTTATTTATGTTTTGCTGACAATTGTGACATAGTATCTATCTTTCATTCCTCATGTAGTACTATAGTAGTAGTATGTAGTAGTAATAATTTATTTTACCAATATGCAACAAAGTTATATATTAAGTTTAAGATTAATTGTAATTAATAGTTATTAATCCACAGCTACCTTGGAATTAATAGATTAAAAAATTKAATCAKTTGACAGCCCTAGTATTTATACAATAAAGAGCACTTTATAAGTATTAATACAACACTGGTGTTTTCAGACTTGACTATCATAAATGCAAAAATTWGGTAAAAAAAATAATGCAACACTAGATGGAAATAAATCTTTTGACATTGCAGAATCATATGGAAACAATGCCACAGCGAATGTATGCTGTAATCAAAGCTAAAGGTCCAACAAAATATTAGAATGTGTGACCTTTGTAGCAACTTYTCTTTTAGCCAGGTAGTGTGTTTAAGGAAATGCCACATAATCCACTCATTAACATCACACAACACACTCCATGTACTGTTTGACTGGTTACAACCAATGGGATTATACTATTTTACGGCAGAGAGACATGTTGCCTTAGCATTAATCTTAAGACCCTGGAAAGTCGAGTGACAGWGGCTAATAGTAGCTCATTGTGCATGTGATCACAGAAGAAAGAGTTTGCTGAACATAATCAACCACGAATCAACTTGAAAGCACTTTAATCAGAGTAACTAATGTTTACAGAAACACAATAAATACTAGCAGTCACATGTATCTTGGTAGCATGACCTAGTTATTACAATAAATTAAAAATATTTCCCATGAACATGGATTTTACAAGCTACTGTTGGTTAGCATGACACTCGCAATAACCTCTGTGTGGTCATGACCAAGGGCAATGTTACTCGACAGCACAAATAAATTTTATTGCCAGAAAAAAAGCTGRTAAAAGAAAAAAAATGCAGCTCTCTTAAAAATACTTGTTGTTTTATGAAGAACATCTAGAAATCCCCTTTGAAAAAGATGGCGGTGGGTAAAGCAAACCATCAGGGGGAGGGGTGGGCTTCATGATAGACAGGTCCTCTTAAATCATGGTCATTATTTCATTAAGTTGGAGCGACGGTTTGATCACTGACCTGAGCATTGTCATCACAGCTGTTCACAGCAAACACACCTGAGCCCAGTGCTTAACACCCCAGAGATGAGCTGAGGGTCAAATGAAAAGTCAACAACTCCACATTGCACGTGGTRACATTAATACACTCCTCCATTAGCTGCACTTTAATCCAAGGATAGTGTTTTGCATTGATTTTAATTACAGATCCGCCAAAAATATTAATACAAAGGAGAGTGTGCAACAACAAACTGTTAGACATTTATGTTTTTTTTTCTATTAACTTTAAGCATCCACATTTATGGCAACTGGGCTGACTCCACTTAGATTCAACAAACATTCAGTGTTATTAGTATGAAATCACAGGATCTAGAACAAAATTCACCCATCGTCGCATTATTTTCTCTTAAAAACTTGTGCATTTTCACAAAGCAATGCTCACCTATGGCACCAACTGGTTTTGTTCTGGTTTATAAGATTAGTATTAATAGTAGAAAAGCAACATGAGTGGTCATAAATAGTGCTAGCAAAAGTAAAAACAACAACAAAACTCTCTGCAGACTTTATAACTGTTGACATTTAATGCGTGACATATGCCACTGTGTTGAGTTGTAGCTTTTGTTGGTGTGACAATATGGTTTGGCATGAGCCAGSGCTGCAGAGTATGTGGAGTTCGCCAGCTTTCTCTTTTTTTTGTTACAGTTCTTCCATGATCTGTGAAAATTGTTGAACTGCAGTCTCCTGTAAGCATCTTGTGTCATCCACCATCATCTGTGTCTTTTTCCTCTTCCTAGTGCCGTCTGATGCTATCTCCAGCAGATTTCAGTCAAAGTGTCCCACTCAGTCATACTCAGTCATACGCACCATAAGTACACCACAATACTGTAGCAATGCAGACAGAGGATTGGTGTAGCCTATCATGCAATTGTGTCCAAATTGTTCCTTATTTGCAAAGTTTACCACCTAGTAATATCTACATTATGGGAGTCCCAATACCAGTTTTTTTTTTTCTACCCGAGTACAAGTGCTTCAGTTTGAGTACTCACTGATATGAATACTGATACCGAGTAGTAACTGAGTTAAAACTTAAACATTACACAATGGCTTAAAAAAGCATTTATTTATATCAATGTGGTTTTCCTTCCTTATAGGCCTACAGCCCTCTGACTGTATTGAATTAAATATACTGCAWGCATACTGTTGCAAATTTTAAAAATAAATAAAAAYGACAAATAATATTTTMTTTTAGCTTGTATAACTTTCTCAAACATGGRACAGACAAACCTTTCACCTAAAATGTAAATTGTAACACATTTAATTCRGTACCAGATCCAGTATTGATATTGGTTCCAGGTATCGGGGCATTTTGAACAAGAACGAGTAGTAAGAGTACGTGTAAAATCAGTATCAGGACACCACTAATCTGGATGCCTTTTGATTTCTATTCTAATTTCACACATTTTCAGAGTCCATCCACTGATTGATTTCTTTCAATCTGTCCTAATGTATAATATTAATGTAACATTTTGTTTATTTACGTAATTTACTTTGAAACCTTGATTTTGATTCCTTCTTAAGAGTGCTAAAAAATAAAAAAACACAGACTTGTTTGGCATCGTACCATTGGAGGAAAGCAGTATGCCCAACAATGTCAACAGACACAAGCAATTTGAAGCTCAGAAGCTGAAAGAGAAAGACTTGGACTGCCTAATGCTGAACAAATATTTAACATCTCAGAGAATGTGTAAGAATGAAAAAAAAAACTGACTGATGTCTGCTCAGTGAATTCTTTTCAACTGTCAGTTGGACAAATGCTGACAAAAATCCAAAGTAAATAAAGCCTGCCTTCCACGATATAAGAACGTTGTGGGAAGTTTGCCAGTTGCTGCTGTTTTACATTAACTCATTTAGACAGAAGACAAATTAAGCAGCAGGACATGCAGACCAATTTAAATGACAAACTGACACTGAGTGTTCTCCAGAAATTTAAATGCCATTTTTTTTTACAAACTTTTAAGGTCTGACATTCTGACCTGCTATTTAGATAATAGCTTTGTTTGAGTCACATACTGAAAAGTCACAGAATGAAGGCACATCTGTTTGAAACCAGT
>NW_013952503.1:1108804-1110838 GCF_001266775.1 Austrofundulus limnaeus | reverse complement strand
TATATATATGTATATATGTGTGTATATATATGACACATTTTATGTGAAGTATGTGTCTGGCTTTTATGCATTTTGATAATCTCCTTACTGGTAAAGTAAGTTGAGGCACATAAAGAAATGGCCTAATTTGGACATACTGTAACCAATGCATATTGAGAACAATGATGGGTTTCAAAAAAAAATTGCAAAGAGCTGGCCTTTCTGGAACAAACACCAGAGTACATATGTTTTGGAATCGTGAATGAAATAACAGTGTTATCAGATAGTTGCTGGAGTGTCTGACAGTCAAATCAGTGAAGGTCATCCAAAACAAGATGCTTTTGAATGCATTAGACACAAATACCAGAACTTGATATATTTTCATATAGGTTACGCATATAGGCTTGTGAGAAGTACAGTGAAGCCCCAATTTTCGCAGAGGTCCTGTTCTTAGAGTACCTGTGAATTGTTAAAAAATAGTGAATACTGGATGTGGTTAAAAAACCCTCCAAAGCATTTYGATGGCATCATATTGCAATGGGAACTAAACAAAAAACGTAACAGAGAAACAGTTAGCAACTGTTAGAAGGTGGAAATGCTGCGGCCCTGGCACAGCGTGGGCACAGGACATGTGTCACGTACTGCACTGCTTTTTTATATGAAAATAAATTTACGTTACAAAATTTGTTTGTTTCAAAGATAATAAATTAAGGTTCTTATGATTTTAGACTGAAAACTCACAAAAAAAGCACAAGAGAGAAAACAAAAGTTCACATTCTTTACTGTACTGTATTTACATAATTGATGGTTTCTGCAAAATTATGGGGATTACCGGAAAATGCCAAGACGAGAGGACCAACACTGCTCTTTTTGTTGACAGAGATAATAAAATGTCCTTGTRTTAAGGTGTGGAAAAGCCATAGTCTTCAGATCACTTCTGGTATATTTCTGGGGATGTCAGTGACATCCTGCAATGCATACAATGGTTTCACACCAAACGGCAGCTTGTACTTAAACYTGAACTAGTGTCACGCCCAAATGACATGACATGAGTTATCCATTTGGTCTAATAGTGTAATAATAAAGTCACATAACCTTTCAACTTGGGGCATTTTATTCCAGCCACTCTGTCACTACGCTGAACAATTTTTCTTCTCTCTCTATAAATGCAGCTTAAAATAAAAGCCAATTTAAGCAACATCTCAATCAATGGGTTTTACAACTTCACCAAACCACTAGAGATAATGAACTGTTCTGCTTGGATGCTGAGATTATTTCATTGAGCACTGGGGAGATAAAATTAAGTGCTTTTCCCCATTAAACTATAGTCACAGCTAAACTTTTAGCGCACAGCATGGTGAAAAGTAAAATTGAGTCAGGATGAATTAACAAAGGAATTAACTTGATTACCTTCTTCTATGTATAACGAATAAATCCCATTGTTGCCACAGATCAATCATAGAAAAGAAGATTGGCTTTAAAGAAACTCCTCTCAAATTTTAATTTRGAAATTTTAATTTAAAAAACCCTTTTAATCAGGTCTAATGGAAATTAAAATGAACAGCGCGGCTCACTGTTGTCAGCTCCTTTTTCTCCGTAACCAGTTCTGCAGGGTCAAATATTTCCTTTACTAATCTCCTTTCTTTCATCCCACCATAAGTCTGTCRCATTTCCAAGATAAAAGACATACACAAATAATCAGTAATTAGTCAAAGCTTGTCTTATTTTTGGGGGGAATTTTTCAGCAGTTGTGACTAAAGTCTGTATCTTGACTCTGGAATCCAATAGTTTTGCAGTTATACAGCATTTACTGTGGATGACATCATCTGATAACTGAAGCGTGTCCAGAAACCCATGACTGTTGATGCTGTGATTAGTTTCAAACAGGGTTCTTTCAATTATTACTCCTTTCACAATGAAGATCATCATTACCATCAGTCCCAGGGCGCAAGCTTTTATGACTTTTCTTAATTGGAGTCTGCAGAATCGTACCAATAAACAGCATCATCAGTGGCTGATTTTGTGTGTGTGTGTGTGTGTGTGTGTGTGTGTGTG
>NW_013952503.1:1106740-1108757 GCF_001266775.1 Austrofundulus limnaeus | reverse complement strand
CAACTGGAGAGACACTCACCCAGGATTGGTCAAAACTGAATGAATGCTGATGGTCGTCAAGGTCGTCCTCGTGCCTGGCCTGCTGGAACTCGGTTCTCAGCTTCTGTATCCGGTCATGGTTRCTGGGAGCCATCTGACTGCTGGGACAGAGAGGGAAACCAGGTAAACCTTTTTTGATAATCTAAAGATATACAAGAATATTTGAATGCCTTTTTTTCACAGAGCCCTTTGTCAGGGGTAAAACCTGGAAGGCAAATCCAACTAGCATGTTGTTCCAGCTGTCTTTTTAGATTAAAATGATTCGCTTGACCACAGTGACACCGCTCTAAACTGTTTGGAAGATACCGTGATCTGACAACCATAATTCCTGTTTGTATATCGGACTGACATTTCAGCATGCTTTCTATACCCACCCTCCCTCTTCTCAGCCGTTACTCACAAATATCCCCACCACTAGAAGTGTCCCCCATGTGCTATCTTGAGTGATGCATGTTTCTATCTGAATACTGGAGGATGTTGGCCTTTTATGATACACAGCCATTAAATGCTGTGGAAAAACCCTCATTTACATCTTCTTCATTAAAGGCCTTTGAAAGGCCTGTCAATAGGAATCAATAGCGCTCCCTTAGCTTAATCAGGCCTTCTTTTTATCATGAGCTACAGAGGCAGCACATGACAAAACACATAATTATGATGGAACAACCGGCTTGATAAAAAGACTGCACTTGTGCATACTGCAGGGATGAAAGTGACCAAAGGTTAGGAATTTGTGCTGGAAGGGGATGGGAGCTGAATGATGGAGGGAGAAGAATGAATAGGGTAAGAGGGGGGAAAAGGGAAAGATAAATATAGGAGGCATGTTCAACGGGAGGGTGGTGAGTGTGAAACAAAAAGAAAGGTTAAATAAGAACAAAGAAAGAAGAGTCAGCCAAGAAGAGGGAGCCATAATAACCAGCAAAATGATGAGCACAAAGTCACAACTGCATGAAAAAAAAAAAAAACTAATAGAGACAAAGGCGAGAACCTTTTTGAAATGAGCACTTCAAGGACCATGTCATGGTATACCTTTCTAAGGTGCTCTCACAGGTGGCGTGCAGGCAGACGAAGTGATTGCTTATTTGGGCTCCAAGGATTCTCGATGCAATTATGGTGATAATTGCAGATTAGAATGAGCACATCCCTCCGATGATAATGGGCACTGCACTAGGACATGCTGCCAATCAAGCTTCATTAAAAGCCCAACAAATAGCAGCTCTTAAAGGTTGCATGGCTTGTGGTACATCCCTCTTAGTAGCACTTAGGGAGACTCGGTTATCGTGTTATTTATACTGCCTGATCACAATCAATTGTATTAGTTAAACTCCATTTGATTCCTATAGCTTTATATGTAGGAGTGCACAGGGAGTGTACATTAGGCTCTTTATGTGGACGAAGGCAATTAGGTGGCTCACTGGGGTGTGAGGTAGCTTATGCTTTTATGGTGTGGGAGGATGGTGTCCTTTTATTGTTGTTCATTACAAAATCAATGGTCCTTCTCTATTTATTTGAGGTTACTTAAATGAGAAATGTGGTATTGAGATATTTCATTACTTAATTGTAATCAAGAAGATACAGATTTCTTTAGTCTGTCTTGCGCCCCTCCTGCCTCATTATTTAAAGTTTTACAGCATATTTTCTGTATATGTTCTATATTGTTAAAAACTAAGCTTGTCTGTTGCGTTTCCACCCATAACTCACATGCAAATGCAAAATAATTTTAAAGCTTCTTTACAAGCATAGAGTTTCGGAAATTCCCTTTAAAGTGGATCCATGTTGACTGGACAAATGCAGATTTTGAGAAAGAGTGATGTAGCAGGTTATTTAGTGCATGCTAACTATTAATTTGGGCCTGAAGTCAAACAACAAAGGTGATATTTGTATTTGATTGTTAGTTTATTTATTTATTTATTTATTTATTTTGCTTTGACTTTTTAATCTTTTACTATGATTGTGTTGCCTTTCAAGGTAGGTTTTAAAC
>NW_013952503.1:1104909-1106618 GCF_001266775.1 Austrofundulus limnaeus | reverse complement strand
GAAATTTTAAAATTTCCCGAAAAGGAAAAAACGTAGAAATGTGAATCAGACGTGTTTCCATCAACTGGCTTGAAGCAAATCAATTACATCTGATGCATGTGTGAAGTAAAAAGGAAGTAAAAGTTGCATCTGAGGACCATGGAGAGAAGTTATCAGGAACGTGTTGCTACTCTCAGGAAAGTTGTAATTATTCTGTCATATCAACTAGTTCAGGCGATTTTACATGCTGTCTGCAGACATAGAGAAAGAAAAGCAATTCTCCTCATGTTACGGGAATAACTGAGAATACGCCGACAGCGGGAGGAGGGTCCAGCTGGAGTCAYGGCCGCAGTCACTCTGGCATCGGTACAGCTAACGTTCAGACAGAAAGAACAGCTGCTCAACCATGTAATGTTCGCTACATCAGAACATTTTCAGCAAATGTGTTTCCATCTCTCCTTTTGCGCATTAACTCTTTTTTGAAAAAACCAAAAACCACTTCAAGCAAGCGTATGAACTTTTATGCAAATTAGAGGATTTTTTTTCTTCGAATCAAGCCGTTTCCATTCACCTTTTCTGATGCAATACTTTAAAATGTGCATTAAAAACGCATTTTAAAAAAAAATTGATGGAAACACGGCTACTCAGACACTTGTATATTAAACAATCACACCATTGTTATGTTTATAGCCTGGATAAAACCCTGATTTATAAACTTTTTGRGAAGAGGTAAACCTGTAAGTTCATAGAGGAGCACAGTGTCAGGACACATTACAAGGACAAACAGTACCTTTTAAACACTATAATTACCAGTGATTTCCTCTTCCAGCTGATTAGCTTCAGAGGTTAGAAAAAATACCAATGAACAATAAAAAAATAAATAAAACAAATAACAATAGGCTAAAGTCTGTGTCTCCTAAAAATGATCAGTGCTTTGGTTTCACAGCAGTAAGGACAAAGGTGTATGTATGCCTATCCGTGTTAACATGTGTGGCTTCCATCACACCTGTGTTTTTTTAAGGGTTCTGCTGACAGGGGTCATGAGGCTGTAAAGCTGCAGATGGGTGGATTCCTTGCCTGTCAGTGTAATAGTCAACCTTTGATCCAAAGGGATCCTGAATGTTTTACAAACCACAAGGCTTTAGCCAAAGATGCAAACTATGCCACAGTTGGTCTGGTTGCTTCTGTTGGTGGATCAAAGCCACRATGAGCCTCTACATGCCCCATAAACACTGCCACTGGCTAATAAAGATGTAATCCCATCGCTGAGTGTGTAACATGGATCACGGACGACTACCCAAGGTCAGAGGTCAACCTTATCCATTTGGAATGTAAGCATCAGATTGTTGAGGCTAAAACTTTAGGAGACTGAGCTTAACAAGAAGTCAGAGTTGTCACAGAAAGCTTCGTTTCAAATAAAGTAAAAGAAAAAGTAAACTGCTGAAGCTTGAGCGGCACTTTAAAGTCAGACATTATGTTATTTCTTATCTGATGAATGTTGATTGAAACTCTATCRGATTATCTGGTTTCTTACTTTGGCCCCAGTATCTCCAAACCAGCAGACTTCTTAAGTCCAGGCCCTTTGGCAATTCCACATTGAGTCAAAGCATTAGCTCATCTTTATTCCATCACCCTGTGGACTTTCATTTATTTCAAAGACAGAAAGATGAGGCTTTTTTGTCTTGTGTGTGTGTGTGTGTGTGTGTGTGTGTGTGTGTGTGTGTGTGTGT
>NW_013952503.1:1096046-1103010 GCF_001266775.1 Austrofundulus limnaeus | reverse complement strand
GGGGGGGTGGAATGGCTTTGGGACCAACTGTGATGATGGAAAAAAGATTAGATCTGCATTACTGCTGGCCATATATAAAGGGGAGAAAGAACAAGATAAAACATCTTCAGAGAAAATCAGCTTCGGTCAATCTTCATGATTTTGGAAAGGAATTAAATCTAAGCATTTCAAGCATATTTACCTTTGTTTGGCATTTATTTCTTATAAACTCACTCCTTTCCTGCTTAATGAAATGATTTTACTTTTTTTTATTCCTATAATTTACTACTGTATTTTTTCTTCCCATTTTTTTGTTGGTAAATGCTTCAATCCTCCTTTGTGGCTAGAGGAATAGGTCATGAATTCCCTTCTGTCCCTCTCATCCTCTCCCACTTGCCTGGTAAGTGACAGCTGCAAGCTGGACAAAGACCTGATAATACCCTGGATTTGTCAGACTCTGACTTCACCCGTGTGATTCTATGACTGATGTATCAACACTGGCGCCTCTCCAGCTAGAACCATCCCACTTCTAGATTTGAGTTTTTATATAGAAGCTAAATGGTGTGAATGTGCATCCGGGCTTTCTGTCAGGCTGCAAAGCAGCACATATGGGGTTCTTGAGGGTCTTAAGAGGCCATCATCTGGGATGCCTGCCGAGGCCACAGTGGTGGCGTGACTGGGAGGCTTGGAGCTCTGATTAGAAAGTGAAAGAAGCACCGTCTGCAGGGCTGCTCCTTCCAACCGGCTTTCCAGCCTGGCTGGCCTCTGATGTACAATTCATCTCCTGCTTCCCAAGTGTGGGAAACAAAGAAATAGCCCAAGCCCTGAGAAGAACCAATGAAAGGCTGCATCAAGGGAAATAAAACTGACAGAAATGAAGAAAACAGGTTGTTCAGAGACCTCTTTGACCCTAAAAAGACCCAYCACCCTCAGTATATAAAGAAAAATCTGTTTGATAGAACCAATAGAACAAACACCACCTGCTACATTTCATTGTTGAATTTTCCCCAAATTAGCTTTCAAAGCACAGAAAAAAAGTGTTACATTTACACTTCACTGCAAGTCAATACACTCCAAACACTTTTTGTTTTCATTAGTGGGATTTCCATTTCACAGATAAAACTGAGGTCTCTGCCTTGAAGCCGTCTCCATATGGGGGACAAACAGGTAATGCTTTCTGTCCTGCCAAGTTTTGTTTTCTGAATAACATTGCAAAATTCATCAAAGGGACTTTAATTTCTGAACGTTGTGTGATACTTGTGTATAATCAAAAAATATTTTTCATCTTGTTTGTTTCAAAGCAGGCTGTACAAAAGACTGCAGCATCCATGTAGCAGAAAACCTGAAGACAAAGGCCAAAAAGAACAATGTCACCAAGAGGAGGACGATTCTGCCCTCTTCAGAGTCATACACAAAACCTGTTCACTTGTTACATCAATACATTTGTCCACAAGTAACAAGATGTCACATTTGTGCCAACAGACTGGTGACAAGGTGAAATGAAAAAAAAAGTGAGTAAATTAATCAAAACATTCTAGTTTAAAAAAAGCTGGGGTTTAAGGTCCAATTTGAAATTGTCTTTTTAAAAGAAATTAGTGAAGGATACTTCAGTCTAACTAAAGTCMAGTGTACACTTAATACTTGGTTGTGACACATGAAAGATGAAAAAACCCGAGATGAAAAACGCTCAATATTCAATAAGRCTCTTTGACACTGATGATGACCCTACACAACTTGCATGACCTATTACAACATGGCTTAAATGCAGCAAATTTAGACTACCTCATATAATGTGAAGAGGATTGTACTAATGCTTTTGAAACTCACCAAATAAATATTTGCAAAATGTTACTGCCACAGATTCCTTATATAGAAGAGACCGGGGACAGTTGCAGCACTTTTTGCATTTGACTTTGTTACTCAGAGATGTTTTGAATTAGACAAACCAAATTTTAATAAAATAAACTTGCATCATCTGTTAATAGTCCAAACCATTTATAGATGATTAAAGCATGTACATTCTTCACAATTTGCATTTGAAAATGAAAAGTCAGATGTTGCAAATGAGCCCGGGACGGGGAAAGTTGCAACATTGTTTGGGGGTGGTTGTAGCATATTATTAATACAATGTATTTCACTGTAAATAAAAGTTGTATTATTTTTATATTTATATTATTGCTAAATTAATAAAAACTGTAAGTTATAATGATATTACAGTGCTATTTATTTATCCTTTTTGATCAAATGACAGATATAGATTTGCCTTGATGAGTAGACCTTATATACAGATGTCAAAGACTCAAACTGATATAAAATACAGTTGACTATTTGAGACAAGAATAATAGAACAATTTGTGAGGCAATTAACTTTTGTTTTGCCTGTTGTCACTGAATGCCTACATTGTGCAAATTTACATCGAAAGAAACTGGGATTTTAAAACCATTGTTGAAAACAACAACTGCAGAATATACATCTTAAACACTTTTATGTTTTAAACTATAAAATTGTCATGAATACCCAATACCCTTTTAAGTGTAAACTTAATTTCAACATCTTAATATCTGTATGTGCTCTGTTTCTATGTGGATTTATCGTATAGGGACAGTTGCAACAGTTCCTGTCAGCCACGATAAAACCTCATGTGTTAGCTAAATAAGCTTATCTGGATACATGTTAACTATATTAGTTAAAAGTCAACATATCCCTTGTTTAAACCATATAAGTTTGAGCTGGATCACAAAAACGGTGACAACAGTATAACAAAAATAAAGCTGGGCAAAAAGAAAACACTTTGGTACCTCAAAAACAATTTTTTTAAAATAAATCCTGGAGCAGTTTTTGAATCTGCTTACTTTTTCTTTGCAAGGTGGGGCATCTAACTGAACATGTACAATGTGAGTGTCATCACTCTAGCTTGTTTCTGTTTGGAGAAAAATGACGTGTTGCAACTGTCCCTTGTTGCTACTGTCCCCGGTCTCCCCCACACTAGGGTGTTTTCAGCTTTTCAAATTCTCAACCACAAGCTACACGTGTGTGTGTGTGTGTGTGTGTGTGTGTGTGTGTGTGTGTGTGTGTGNCTGAACCAGTGTGTGTGTGTGTGTGTGTGTGTGTGTGTGTGTGTGTGTGTGTGTGTGTGTGTGTGTGTGAGCCACACATCATGGATACGCTGCCACCACAATGATAAACTACGGTACCTGGACCTACGTATGGATGACGTTTTGTGCTTGCTGAAAACCATCATAAGCGTATGATGATTGTTTTGAGCATGGTTTGCTGTGAATCAGTGCTTAGAGCAGTTATACTCCAACAAGACAATCTGAGCTTTGATTCTACCAGTCACATGTCAAAGTTGTGTCACTCGGCAAGACACTAAACCCCTCATTATCTGTGATGTGTCCCATTGATGTATAAATGCAATTTCAAGCAATGGTTAAACTCTATAAAATAATTCAGGGTAGTTTTGTAGAGATATAGTAGAGTGCTGAAAGAATGTGTGTAGATGGGTAAATAAGAGCATAGATCTGTTGTGACGTACTGTACTTCGAGTAGCATGGTTGCCTAGAAAGGTGTTGTGTAAGTGCAGTCTATTTAGCTTTTGTTTATCATATGCAATGACGTAACCAAAAACCCAGCAAAGACCATCAACATCCTAGCAGCAAGGATGTTGATGAGAGTTTGGATGACAACCTATCATCGAGGTCTCCTGTATTTTTTTTGCCAAATAATCTACCCACACCGCCTCCGCGAGCTACTGGTAGATCACAATCTACGTAATGGGCACACCTGTCCTAGCCTTTTTTATGTTGTACTGGGGTCATCATGGGCAATAAAAAGCAAAAGTTATTATAAAGTTCAACCAGGTTTACAGCAGACAGACATCATCCTGCTTCAACTTACAGTGATTTATCGACTCCTAAAATAGTTGCTCCATTCAACTTTTAGATCAATGCAACACCAGTACTATCATGACTTTAATATTCAAATAAAACCCTAAAAAGCAAAATGTAACGTCAACAGTTGTTGCAAACAGTCTTGCATATAATGTGTTCTCCAGATTGGACCATAACCACACCAGTGACSCAGCATGGAAAAAAAAAGCTGACTAAACAGACTCTGAAGTGAGTAGCAAACCAGACAACATTAACACACGCTAAAAGAACAGGCCTGACGTTTTTCAGTCTCTCACCTAATAAAACCAACTTTGTTTATGTGACACTCAATTACCAGGGATCACATTTACTGGTAAATAGTCAGCATCTATGAAATATTACATCATAACTAAGTTCATTAGGAACCCATGTATTGAACTTAAAGGTTAAAAAAATGCTAAACCTTTGTTTTTCACAGGCATTCAGAAAATGTGTTGCAGTGGATGGATATTTAGGTGATGTTCTTTAAGCTTCTCCCTTCTGCAGATGTTGCCACAGTGAGCAAAGTCGCAAGAAAAATGTGGCAGTTTTATGCCAAATGCCCCTCCTTCTGCAACCTGGGCTTAAACCTGCAACTTCAGGATTACAAGACCACGCCAACCAACAAACTACTGCAGCCTTGCTGGGTATGATCCAAATAGAAACAAATAAGCATTTATCAAAAAAAAGTTATGATTGGGTTTATAAAAATACTGTCACACAGAGCTTCCACAAATCGTAAAGAATTTGAAGCTAGATGAAGAAAGATACACAGCTACAGTCAACATAAAGACAGATAAACGTTCCTGTTAAGGCCCAGAATCCCATGATAGATCCCAGACATACATTTCACCTTTAACTAAAATAGAAACTTTTTAGAGACGTGGCTTTTAAGACACCATTACAAATTTAATTGCATGAAAACAGCTTAATATGAATGTTTTGGTCATAGTTTGTAGCCTTTTTACTAGATGACAAATCCTAACTTCAGGATCTGCCACTTTAGAGCCTCCACACTACTAGACGTAATCCGGCCATTTACTGAAAGCAGGGGTGACAGCTAAGCATTTTTTTTTACTATTATTAAGGATTATTCAGACTCAAAGTAAAAAACAATACAAAAAAAAAAAAAACAAAAAACAAAAAAGGATAAATAAATTACTGAAGTTCAAAGTAAAMCTCATAAAACTTCATTAATTCATCTATTTGTATCAACAAGACCCACTGGTTACACATATCCAATACAACAAATGCAAAATTATAAAAACTTTCCTTTATGATAAATCCTACGATTAGACTTAGGTTTCCTGAATTATTCTTCATTTCTGCTGCTATAGACTAAGACTGCTGGAGCACATTTCCTCACTCTGCTGTTGTCTTTAGTCTCTCTTCTATTGTAATTATCAATAACGTTTTTTTTTTTCTTTTTGTCTCTTTCCCAGAAGTAGGCGCACCTGGACCAGTCCTGGACCAGTTCTTCTGCATTTGTCTGTGTCTCTTTCCTGTCCCTCAACCAGCCATTCGAGGCAGATGGCCGCCTGTCCTGAGCCTGGTTCTGCTGGAGGTTTCTTCCTGATTAGCAGGGAGTTTTTCCTCTCCACCGTTTGCTCAGGATGGGAGWCTGTGATGAAGTGATTCAACACAATCTGCTGGTTTCTTCTTTAGATTGTTCTTTTTATGTACAGTGCCCTGAGACAACGTACAGTATGTTGTGACTTGGCGCTACATAAATAAATTGAATTTAATTAAATTGAAATGAATTGAAAATTATGCTTTCATCAGAGTAACTTTTGGGCATCATGCTGAGAAATATTTACCAGTCTATTTTAATTAAATCTCTAGAAAAGACTACAAAACCTTGCTGAGAAATAACATGATTATGTGTGCCTCTAGCTTCACAGTGTCCTTGCTCATCTTGTAAGCACATACTACTAGGTATTCAAAAAAAAAAAAAATATATATATATATATATATATGTATAGAACAAGCTAAAAAATGATTTACAAGTTGCAAATTAATACTTGAAATTTGTTGCACCAAAGTGTACCACTCTTTCTGACTACCCATGTTAAAAGCTAATATTAGATTTCAAACAGACTCAAGCAACAGTGATGCAATCATGATATTTTATGTTTTATAAATGTAGAGTTTGACATCTGGTACATGATTTTCCAATAAAATGTCTGGCCTACAGTGTTTATTTCTCTGTTGTGGCATCATGAGCACAATTTTTTTTAATCCCTTCTTAATGACTAACAATCAGAGCAGAAATCCTGTTTTTTATTAGGGCGCCAAGGTTCATTCGAGAAAGCTTACACCTGTAAAGAATCTCATTTACTTCAGCACGGCATCAAACTGCGCTGAATACAGACGATCGCTCCCTTTCCAAATGTCAGCGCCTGACGCTCAGCAGGTGAACCACGAGCCAACAGTAAATAATTCACTCGAACCCTGCATTGCTTTCCTCACCATCCCATACACATCCAGCACCCCCAAGTCTTCTCTTCCACAACCCCCCGTGCCGCCACTACTTCCTCTTATACATAATTAACGAGAGAGGCACGGTGGGTTGTCGATCAGTCAGAGCTGACTGGAGYTGAAGCCACTTTAAACAATAACAATATTGATAGTGGGTGTATTAAAGCATAATAAAGAAGTTGGATTTCATTTTTGTTTCTTGTGCAGCTTTTAACTTCTGTATGTGGTGAGGAGGGCAGGGGCTGTGAACTGGTGTGGCTTCCAGGAAAGGGATGAAACTTCAGAAAAAAAAAAGAAGGCAAACAAAAAGGGGAGACTGAACACTTATCCCTTCACTCTCTTTAACAGCCCTTTGCTGGCTTGAGTGATTTATTGTTGCGTCCATTATCAGCTTAAGTCTTTGATGACTTTTTTGAAACCCAAAAAAAGAGGTAGAGAAARGGGGATGGCAGGTCATGACATTTAATTATGAACAGGTAAAAAGAACAGAAACAAAATATGGCTGGCAGCAGAGTTTCAATTTAAACTACTGATACTGTGTAACTATCAATGTGAAGATCAAAAGGCTGGAAGACACTGACAGATAACAACGTAATAT
>NW_013952503.1:1093383-1095855 GCF_001266775.1 Austrofundulus limnaeus | reverse complement strand
GTGTATATATATAAAGAAAATTAAATTAACATTCAAACGACAACATTTGATAACTGTTTTGTTAAACATTAATAACTGATTTTCAGGAATAACTGTCAAATATAAATTGGCACAACACAAATAGTTGGCTTTTGCACAGTGCTCCACCTCCAACAAGTCCTCCAATTTGACTTGTGCTAAGTGTAACTCTTGATATATTCATTAAGAAAACAGTGATAGAGGACACATCTCACTAGGCTGCAAATGACCATTTATTGAATAAAGGAGTCTCTGTGATGCAATGTTTTCGATTTCTTTGCTTGAGGCACACCCATTTTTAAGAACATGTGGTGGTAACTTGGTTGCAAAAAAAAACAGGAAAACAAAACAAAGAGAGTAATGTTGAGTCAAGTTTGAGTTGCCAACTATTCTCTAACCATTGCATTACAGTGAAATACTCTCCCTAAAAGTGCAGTATGTACATGTATTTGAAGCTTCTATGTAACAAAATATTTTTTGTGTGTCAGTCAAAAACACAATTTAATGCCAATGTCATTCAACAATGGTAGGTGGACTGTACTTATATACAGTAGCACCTTTCTATCCAACCAGGAAGTGCTTTACACTGCAATCTGTGCCGTCATTTACCCATTCACACACACATTCATCCAGCACTCTACTCAATCTCACTACAAAGCTAACATGTACAAATCAATCTATAGAGAGTAATCAGTGTTTTACATCACATCCATACACTAATGGGAGTTTCAGTGTCTTGCCCAGTGACACTTTGACACGTGACTGAATAGTGGAGAATCGAACCACCAACTCTCTGGTTAGAGGTTGACTCCCTTAAGCACTCTGCCACAGCCGCCTCGTTTTACAGTAAAACTTTCAGAAATATATATTAAAACACTAAATGACTGAATGATCAATAATGAGTGACTAAATGAATGTCACCACTGAGTGGCTTGATGTATCATAAACAGMCATATAGTGAATCATTATTATAGTCTAGCATGCTAATGAGCATCCTTAAAGATATGTTAACTAGTAGCTGAAAGTGTTCAGAACTTTTGTTTTTGTGAAAATACAGCAATACTGTAGCTTAAACAATAAGCTTAAAATTACAGAAAAAAGTAAAATTCTACTTTACTAAAATAATAAGTAACTGCTGACGTTGACATAATTGATTTAGTTGACAAAACATCTCCCAAAGTTGACYAGCTGAAAATCCTTCGCAAACTAAATTGAGGTCTTCAATCCTGTTCTTCATGACTCACTGTTCTGCATGTTTTAGATGTTTCCCCACTTCAACACACCTGACTCAAATGAATGCRTGATTGACAGGCTTCWAATAAGCTCGATGACAATCTGAGTAGGTAATTTAATTATTTGAATCCTGTGTGCCAAAGCAGGGAAACTGATGAAACATGCAGGRTAATGGGTCATGAGGAGCAGAGTTGAATACTGCTGATTTTAAGGACAATTTCTGCCAAGAGAGGCAAATAAACATACAAGCTGATATTTCCTTGAAATTCTGCTGAGTAAACCTTTGAGACACAAAATGTTAATATTTGTAGTTTGTCAGCATCAGTTCAATTCTGTGTTTTTACCCAAACAGGGGCGCAGCCATTTGAAAAACTTGACATTTATTCACTTTTTATTTACTTTCTTTTTTTTTTAAAGTCAGTAACAGCATACTTTAGTGAGATTTTGTCTTATTGGTAAATACCTTTACTGGTAAAATCATGTGGGATAATGGGCTTGATTTAGAATAAGTTTTAACAACCAGAAACTGATACGAGTGACAAAAAAATGTCCTTCTGTTGCTTCTTMTCTTCCAGCAAGCTCTGGAAGAGGGTTTAACAAATGTAAGACCCCTTCAACCTRTGACCCTCACATCTATGACATCATTATCAACCCAGCCAGAAACATTGCTGGCCTGTCAGCATCCTGATCTATGGGCCACGGTGGCTTTCTGCTTTAATGAAGTCATAACACTGCCTTAAACAGCTAAAGCTACAGCCAGCTGAGGCCTGGTTGTCACTTAGTCCTTAATGTAAGTACACATCCATCATTTTACATCAGCTATCAATCAATCAAAAAGTCAGTTTGACAGCTGGTGCACCCCACCCCCACCCCGAGTGTGTGTCTATGACCAGTAAAACAAATAAAACTCATTGGCTGTGAATATTTTGTGCAATCGCCACCATGARTGCAGGTCATCACTCCCCCTGTGACCGACATGCTAATCAGGACCAGCAGCAGTCGATAATGAAAGCATGGAAAAGGCCATTGGGTGTGGGTTTGGTCCTGTTCAGTTATATAATTTAATATAATTTGGTTGAAATTAATAAAAGCAACTTGGACCACTTAAAGAAGGTCTTAAAATAAAATTTCAAAAACAAAAGTTGTCTTGGAAATACAGAGCAGGTAAAGTGGATTTGAATGTTTTTTTTATTTTTATTTTATTTATTTTTTTATTTTTAT
>NW_013952503.1:1090722-1091934 GCF_001266775.1 Austrofundulus limnaeus | reverse complement strand
TGTGTGTGTGTGTGTGTGTGTGTGTGTGTGTGTGTACATGTACATGTGTGTGTGTGTACAATTTTTAACTTCTACTGCAGCGGCATGAAAACTTCAAACAAGATGATGTCATGGGGCTAAATAAAGACGAGCAATTCTCATAAAACTCCTCTTCTTTTAAATCTCTTGTTTCATCTTATTATACTGACTTCCCTTTGGCAACCTTAAATGTTTAAATACAAAACTCCCTTTTAGAGCAAACCCTTTAAAATGACACAACTAAGCACTTAGCCAAACTCCTAATGTACATCAGAGTTTGAAGGCTCACTTGGTCACARAGATTTTAAACTGTGGACTCTATTTAAAGGCTGCTGAAACACTGGTGAAAGAAAACACTGTCACCTTCCGTTGGTTAAAGGAATGGATGTCAGGGAGGACACTAGCAGTGATCTCACTACCTCAGACAAGCCACAAGGGGATTAGCCTTTTGTGCTGATAAAAGAGAGCAAACGGTCATGGGTTCGCCCACAGATGGTAGCCKCGGTGGTTGATGTGTGAATGATGCATCAGTGAGTCAAAACCAAATTAAGATGCTGTCACCACATCTGCCTGCAACCTCCCTCTCACCACAAYAACACAAACACACAAGCAGGAGCACATTTCTGCATGCACACAAAATATTTATTATTTTTAACCCCCAGTATTAAGGGGTGAGGGGGCACGAGAACAAAAGCATTAAGTGGGTGTGAGCCCTTTAATTACAAGCTGACGTTTAAAGAGTTCTCAATGGAGCTGAGCACAATAGGGCCAGCTAAGTTAACACACACCCTCCAGGTATGACACATCATACACTTCCTTGCACAGAACCAACTTGTCACTAAAAATCTGAGGACTAGTCTAAATGGAAACATCTGAAGCGCTAACATTTGCATTCCTCTCTTCATACTGAAGGATATTTTGCAATTGATTAACTGAGTTTTACATCTTATCCGTTGCAATAGATCATAGTCTTTTACTTTAAACAGTAAGARAATCAACAAGTTTCTTTTTAATATGTGCCTCGCTCCAGTAGCATAACAATATTTTTTTACAATTCAATGCTAACATAAGGGGGTCACTTCCAGGGATTTGACCAGGTTTTTATAAATGATAGAATAGAATAGAATAGAATAGAATAGAATAGAATAGAATAGAATAGAATAGAATAGAATAGAATAGAATAACTTTATTGTC
>NW_013952503.1:1088231-1090359 GCF_001266775.1 Austrofundulus limnaeus | reverse complement strand
ATATATATATATGCCAAAATGTTGATATTTGTCAATGTCCATTATTACAAAGTAGATATACAGTATATTACGTGTGGGATTTATGGAAGAGAGTTGATGTTGGTGTTTTTTGGACATTAGGGCAGTGGTTGATTTAGCTCCTTTCAAAATTTCTTCAGAAATGTGACAGATGTTGACAGAACACTACTTACAAAAGCAAGAGGAGGTTGTAATGCCATTTCTGTCATCACAAAATTATTATAAAGAAAATAAAGTTTTGGTTGTAAAATTTGGACAACCTTTTCTATTGGTTTTAATGAAAAAAATACATAATCAAGAAGTTTGCTTTACATCTTTATGTATCCCTGAGTGAATTCCTGTATTGATATAGACAAAAAAAAATGCCATCACTGGATCCATTAAAATTAAAATCCCACCAGATGTATCTGCTATATTTAAGATCAATTAGTGGTATCGAGGATATTAAAGTTGTGATAKTAAATGAGAATATTGGTTCTTTGATGGTTCCTGAGTGGAGGGATGTGTCCCATTATGTGGYTCCTTGTAGTAGTAAACTTGTGAAGGATGAGTCCAATGAATAACTTGAGCAGTGATTGTGACCGTATGCGATATATACAGTAACGTCATGGCATTCCCTGTCAGTGCTTTTGACAAGCTTAAGGATAAATCTCTGGAAAATTGATTTGGGGCAATAGTGGCTTAACCAAAAATGAAAAAAGGACAGAAAGAGGAAAAGAAAGTGACAAACCCTTCTGCTTTAAGAAAAAAAAATGTATCCCCTTACTGTCAGAACTTCAAAGACTTGTGTGATAAGTCAGTAAAAGGTAACCGTTTCCATTTCATGTTTTATAGTAATTTTTAGRGAAAGAAAAGCTGGCCAGACTGATAAATCATCACCGCCACAAAATAAAGTCCATTATCATGTTTTAGCTTCCCCACCCAATTTTCTACCAAAGCATCAGCAGGGTGATCTGTTGTGCAGAGTCCCCCCTTTTCTGTGTGGGGTTTCTCTGGCTATTTCATATTAAGAAAATCTGTGATTCTAGCATATTGATTTTTGGAGTGGATGTGCACAGTAATTGACTGATGACCCACACCCTCCCCCTCCCAATTGGAATGGGATAAATCAGTCATGGAAAATTAAAAGAAAAACAAAATGAATGAATKKCACRGTCCGATAAAACCCAGGCAGTCCYTAAAATAACTTTAACAGGCCCTAAAGATCTGTAACTTCTGCAAAGTTCAACTTGTGCCATACTCTGAGCTCTTGTAAAAATTAATGAGAGGGAAGAAAAGGAGAGAAAATAGATTGGAGTGTAAATAAGAGGCAGCAACTTTATTGTGCAAAGGCAGCTGGTAGTAAACAGTGGCTGCCAATTGGCTGCTGTTCACAGAGGACTAATCTCAAAAGCAGGGTGTGGTTGTAATGCCAAAAATGGAACCCCAAAAATATTAAGAAGAAAAAAAAAATGGTAGCAAAAGTTGACTAACAGAGCAAMAAGGCATACTTTTAGTTTTGTTCTTTGAACATAATAACAATATATTTTACATCCTGCAATTAAGAGTCTCTAAGGTGAATTTAGATAATCTCTCTAGTCACGTAAAAAAGGCTAGTCATTTGAAAGATTTGTGTTAAAAAATACCTAAGTATCAACAATGACTCAAAATATTATTAGAAAGTCATGAAATATATGTTGCATCTAAGATTATTGATAAAATATATTATGCACCTAATTCTCTTTTTTAACTGCTTTCCTATGTGTATGTTTATGTGTTGGTATTTRTGGATTCATATTTGCTACATCATGGGGACCATTTTCCAGATAAACACAGCATTGTGGGGAATGAACGTGCATCATGGGGACCCATCCCCAGTCCCTACAGGTACGGATGCTAATTACGGGTGGGGGGGTTAGGTTTAAGACTAAGGTGTGAATTGCGTTGAGGTTAGTTTTAGGGTCAGGTATGTACCTGTGAGGTTAATTTTTGGGTAAATGGTCAGGGTTAGGCTATAAAATTACCAAAAAATGAATGGAAGCCAATCCAAGGTCCCCACGAGGATATATTAGCAAACCTTTGTGTGTGTGTGTGTGTGTGTGTGTGTGTGTGTGTGTGTGTGTGTGTGTGT
>NW_013952503.1:1085224-1087241 GCF_001266775.1 Austrofundulus limnaeus | reverse complement strand
GTGTGTGTGTGTGTGTGTGTGTGTGTGTGTGTGTGTGTGTGGCCTGCACTAAATTTGCCCTATGGGAGACATATGCGACTGTACCTACAATAATATTTCTTTAGGCTCTTTTAATAACTGAAAGCTTGTGGTTTCACTTATGACAGGAAACGATAGTTTACCCAAGCATTGGTCTATATTTKCACAGGAACATTACAAAATCCACCATGTGGATAATTTCCAAATGTATGCAGCATAATTTCACAAATGCTCCGGTAAGTCTAAAACTCCCTGTCTCACGAGCTATTTCCATCAAAGGCAGGTATTATTAGTTTCAAAATGTTCCTTTTTCACTATACGTATATGCCTACTAAAACAGTTTTCTAATGTACAAACTAACAAACTTTTTCTTCTTGCACCAAAATGGTCTAAAAAAAAMCACTCACATTGACATTAGCTCTCTAAAAAAGACTCACAACTGCCTGATCGTGGTCTGATTTCATCTCATTGATCACATCGTATATTGTCTGAAATGGACAGCTGATCTTGTAGCCAAGGTCCCTGCTATTACAGAGCCATCACTTCCATTTAGTTTCAGATCAATGGCACAGTTTCTGAAATGGCCCTTGTGTATCATCCAGTCCAAATGCTTTAACTGCATCAGCTATGCACTAACTCCTCTCTTGTTTAATTCCATAAGAAGTAAACAGTTTACTGTATGTACAGCATATAGCCTCTTTCTCAGGTAAAACTCAAAATAGAATAAAATATGTATTACAGTTGTAATAAAAGAGACAAAAATATTTAAGATTTTGTCACAAAATAACATAACTAAAAGCTTGCCTGATTGAAATTGGCATTATGTGAAGGAATGCACATCATCCATCCATTCCAATCAAAGCCTGACAATCATCTTTAATTTATTTTTGACACTAATTTTCTTAATTTAGAAATGTTTATCTCAAGTAAAAAAAAAAATTGAAACAGCTATTTGGAGTGTCCTTCAAGAGACACTGATTGGTTAAACACAACACACAGTTCCTTAGATGCAGCAGACCCAAAATGTCCATTGTGTTGCTTTAAGGCACAATGATCAAATATTCTGTCTTTTCTGTTTATTTGTCTAATTCTCAATACCCAACAGGCAGTTGAGTGAATCTAACAATTAGAACAACTSTGAGTACTTTAATCAGGAAGGGGCAACTTAAATGAGAGAAGGGGCCACAATTTTTCATTGACACTAACAGACGGCAACATAGCATTGCACACTTACACAAAGGTGATGAAATGTCCTTTTAAAAAGATGCTTGTTTATTAAACTAGCATACTGTGTAGTAACTTAGCATATTTGATGCTCAAATGCAGGCATAGCAGTTGTACTCTTGTTTAATAAAAAATAGAAACAGTTGGAAGCACACCAAAAAATTACTTTAGTGAGCTGAAATATAATGACATAGAACACCTTGAGTGCAGATTCCTGCATGAGTGCCATTGGTAAAAAGTCATTGTTGTTTATGTACTTGTGACTTCAGTAAACTTCTCATATTTAGCTTTGTGCAACATCTTATAGTGACACTTGTATTAAAATCCTTCATGGCAGACAGTGTCTCTGAGCAGACAAAAAATATTGTGGAATGTGTGGATTTTTTTTTACTAGAAAAAAAAAACACTCAAAACAGCTCTTAGAATCCAAGAAAGTTACTTACAGCCCATCGTTGCCTTAAATGAACAGTACAGCTGGGAACAGTCTGCAATAATGTAATAACAGTTCTTACAGAAATCATTAATATTCTGACCTAAGAGGTAAATAATAAAACTCATTCATAAGACAGCTCAATCTGGGACTGATGGGTGTTCTGTCCTCCTCTGAGTATTCAGAAAAAACAACAAAAAAAAAACAATAAGGCAGAAAAATGAGTAAAGGAAGCCCAGCTCTGATAAAAAAAAATATTGAACCACAGAACTGCAAAAAATCTGTTAATTCTGTTGGTTTGTGTGTGTGTGTGTGTGTGTGTGTGTGTGTGTGTGTGTGTGTGTG
>NW_013952503.1:1081418-1085200 GCF_001266775.1 Austrofundulus limnaeus | reverse complement strand
GTGTGTGTGTGTGTGTGTGTGTGTGTGTGTGTGTGTGTGAGAGAGAGAGAGAAGTATTTATCGTCACACAACAAATAAGTCACAGTCCACTTCAGCCGAGCTGAGATCTGTTCTACGCCTCTTTTGGTTCTGCTGGGTTCATTTTTGAACGCGTACATGTGAGCGGGACCTGGCCGCCTGCACCTGGGATTTTATGAATGATTCGAGGGAGCGTAAAGCCAGGCTAGTCCATGCCGTGATTTTGCGGAACTGCCCTATGAAAGAGGCTATAATAACACACTTCATCCCAAAACAAAACCCTGAGGAACCCCACACAACAGATTCAACAGATTACATGCATGTCAACATCTCCGGATGTTTATCTGCATAAAAACCTCAAAAATCCGTAAATTTTGCAAAATATCCGCACAACTCTCACCCATGGGGGGTGGGGGGGGGGTGGCTGTCGGCTATGGACATGAAAGTGATGGAAGTGCCTGCTGTGAGGCAGGAGGAGAGGAGGAAAAGATTCAAAACTTATTTTTAGCGGCAGAACAGGTTGGAAGATGGCTTATCTGATGTTATTTAGTGTTTTTTTTAAACCATCCTACAGGCTCTGACATTTGAGACAAAATCATGACTTGGATTGTCTAGGTTCATAAAACATGCTCGGAAAAAAAGCTTTTGCTGGCCAGTCTTTTTTATAGTGCCATTCTCATTAACAAGTTACACCAAAACAAAGTCACTTTATGAACAAGTAATGAATCTGTCAAGACACTGCCAAGTTTTCTTTTAAATAAATGAAATTGCATTCTTTCAAGAAATAGAGAACTTCAAAAAGCTGTAGCATTATTACACCCCAGAAAAAAAAACCCTCATTATTAAACATTATGGCGGTAACTCTCATCTGAGCTTCATCTCAGACGACACACAACAAATGGGACTTTGGAAACTCAGCCTAAAAGAAATGCATGCAGACAGTTCAAAAAGAGCCCTGAGTCACATTGTCTTACTATAAAGCCTTTTTTTCCCCTCCATGCCTGTGTAAATGCATAGAAACCCTCTCATATGCAGAATTCTCACACCCCAGCATTCTTTTCAGGACAAACTGGCCAATGAAAGCCATTCAAAGAGAAGGAATCAAATAAAGCTGCCAGTGAATAAAGATTAAAAACAGTGCTTACAAGGAAAAAAAATACTGATTTATGAGGCTCTGACTGGGTTGCTACAGAGATTTTGGTGTCATGGAAACCTAAAATAAGTGTGGTTTAAGGGGTGGCTGACTAAAGAGCTGATGAATAAGGAGAATAGAGAGAGACTTTTTAACCTCTCAATGTTCATGTTTTCATTAAGTCTTGAGCTTTTGCCAGGCTTACTCAAAAAAGCAGAGTTTCAATAAAGAGGTCAAAGTCCCCTTCATAAATTATGAAAGTCATTGAGCGTGTTTCCATTCTGTTAAGTAGACAATTATTTTGTCCTGACTGAGACAATAATTTATTGACAACAAGTTTTTGTACTTGAGTGTTTTGAGTCTTTGTCGTTTTCTTTCCCTTCGTCTCTGAATCTGTGCCGCCCATCGCTCAGCCAGCAGCCTGTGTGGCAGCTCTGAAATCCAGCAAGGTTAGTGCCGCCTCAGTGTGTTGTCGTGTTTTGTCTGTGGGAGCTGTCCCGTGCCATGCTGCTGTGTCCGGGGCCAAGGCCTTTTTCCTATTGTCTGCTGCCGAACAGAAGCCAGCGCCAAYACTGAGATAAGCCTGTCCTCATGCTGCTCCCTGACCTTTTCAGGCACCCAGCTGGCACTAAATGCACAAATAATTATTATCCAGATTACCCAGGCCAGCTCTGTCCCCCTCTTTGTGCAATGAGGGGGGATTAAGGGAGGAGGAGAAAGGGAGTTCTTCTCAAGTGCTGGGAGAGATKCTATGGAGGGAGATCCTACACAAAAGAGGACCACTCAAGGAYGGGTCTCCAGCTGCCTTCAGCACGGTGTATTAGCTCGTCTCATTCTTGTTTGGCCATTATTCTTTCTGATGATTTMATATAGTGACAAATACACAGGCTGGATCTGATTTTATACCTTGACTGTTTAGCAAAGATGTTGTAGCACAAAAGAGGATACAGCACAATAAAATATATTCTGTAATGAGTTTGATTAATTGTAAAGGTTTAGAAAATGTAATTTCAATGTATTTAAAAATGATTTGAAAACCATTRCTAATATAACAATAAAAAGTTATTCCAGTGTTAAAATTATTAATCTTCTTATTGTTAGCCAAATATGAACCACAGGACAAATTTGCTAATTAGCCTGTGGCTCATAAACCTTTGCATAAAATAAGTTTCTTTGTTTTTATCATGTAACATTTTTTATTGTAATGTCCTAGTAAAGCTTTTGGGAAATAGTCAATCTTTAAAAACTGATTCATTTTAAGCCAACTCTTTTCAAGATGACCACCAAAGCTAACTTTAAGAAAACACAACTATGGCTTTTACTTAGTCAAATTAACACGTAACTTACAAAAATTCACATCATGCACTATTTTTGTTTAAACATCATAACCCGATGGTGTCAAACCTGTTTTTCTGTTACSAAAGTATTATAGATTAACAAATTAATTTTAATTAAATTCTTGGAAATGAATCATTGGATGTACATCTATGATTGATTAACTTTAGGAGTCAACCCAATTCAAGATGGGTCCCCACAGCTGATAGATCTTACTAAAGCATAAACATGGTTATAACTCATCAACATTGAAWTAAAGTTTGATGTGGACGTAAATAACAGTCACCTACATCACACTGTCTATGTGTTAACATATCCCACATAATCTTGCAATGTCATTTTTAAGTTTTGACTGAAACAACTACTCCATTACTGCTTTTTGAAAAAATTAACTTCTAAAACTCTGGCATTAAMGGCAGTTGGTATGAACTCCTTCAACGAACGTGAGGCTTTTTTTATTTTAATCTTTTTTGTTTTTAAATTTATTTTCTTTAGTTCTGCTTAAGAACTATTTATTTGAGAGGCCATGACACATTTTACTTTGATATCTTGCTCAAAAAAGCCTCAAAGAGAGAGTGCGTAAAAATAATCATATACAGTATTTATTAGAAGTGCTCACATTGAACAAACATTTTCCATTCAGCATCCTGTTAAAACATCTTGTAGGTCAGTAAGTGAGATAATTAGAAAACAGATCAGGTAATCTTCCAGAACACTTACTGTGAGAAGGACAGCAAACATGTGGGTGTGCTGGTAAAACAGCTGCCTCACACTACTATTAATTTTATTCTTTCAGTTACAGCTGATATTATTAGTCCCACAATGAGGAGCCTTATCTGCTGTTCACAAAGTGTTTTAAAGAAAATGYGCATAGTTAATGTATCACATCCTGYCTTTATTCTGCTGCAGACAGAGGCTGACTTGCACCCTCTTTGCCACATTTCCAGCYATGAGAGGATGTCTCCTGCAGTAAATCTTCCAAATGAAGTACATGTGTGGACAATAACTGCAGGAAAAGGCTGGAATAAATTGTCTGCCCATTAAATGAAAAATAAAATAAAATTAGACAGACAGACAGACGGACGGACGGACGGACGGACGGACAGATGGATGGATGGATAGGATAGGACAGACAGACAGATGGACGGATGGATAGATGATGGATGGATAGGATAGGACAGACAGACAGACAGACAGACGGACGGACGGACGGACGGATGGATGGATAGATAGATAGATACAAAACAATAACAAATTGCAGAAATATTTTTCACCTGAATTCTGATTGATATGAGAC
>NW_013952503.1:1073028-1081318 GCF_001266775.1 Austrofundulus limnaeus | reverse complement strand
AGCGAGCGAGCGAGTTTTACAATAGTCAAAGCAAATAACAGCCTCAGAAAGTAGCCTGGGATTAAAGAATGACATAGTGGAAAAGATTAAAATAAACATTTTGTTCAGCTAAAGGTTAAGAGAATTTCTTCTACAGAAAACCTAATTTTATATGTACAAAAAATAAAAACCTTTTGTCAAMCCTTTAAAACCTATTTAAAAAATAAAATCCCAATGTGAACAATTGTAAAAACATCAGTAACTCAGTGTATGTTCTTGTGGCATTACTGAAGATGCCATAGTTTCAAAAATGAGGCCCCATTGGTCATGTTGACCCAAGAGCAGCACGAGRGTTAAACATGCCTTTCAAAGCACACACTGAAAAGTAAATACCTAAAGATTACTACTCACATTGTGTCACAATACAAGCTTAAAAATGTGAGATGGCAACCTTTTGTCACTTTTTGCTTTTTATGTGACCGAACCCAAAGATGCATTGGTCCATAAATTAATGCATATGCTTGTTTGCTTGTGAAATTAACAAACACTGATTTCAGGTTTACACTGATTAAACTGGTTCGCAAAGTTTACACTTTAACACTACCTCATAGTTGGTTAACACCATGTTACTCTGTTGTAACAATTCTTCAAATATTTGAAAGCCATTGCCAACCCCTAGAAGATACAAAATGATTTCATTTGTTTTTATGACAAAGTATTTTCCTGGAACATGCACAACATGGCATTGTGGCCTATAATATCTAAACTGCAACCTGTGCTCCATAAAACAACACTGTTCAAAGTGAAGTCCTGAAATTGCTATGAAGACACAGGTTTCATAAAGTTAACACCAGCCTTTAAAGCCCAAATGTTCCCCTTTTCACCTCCCTCTAATCAGCTCCTGATGCACACTGGTGCATAGTTCACTGGAATCAGAACAGGAATGCTCCACAGATGTCAAAGCCAACAACTGGGGTATCTGTTGGACAGGCTGAACAATGAATGGCAAGGCAGGATCAAAAGTGCTGAACTTCAAAGCTTAGACATAAAAAGAAGGGATAGTTGGCACATTTAGCTGTCTCACAATATATGACCACATAGAAATGTAATAGAGAAGGTACCTTTGCACAGAAAAATTCCCACTTCCAGACATGTTGAACTAGGGAGAACAGTGTGTCAAAAAATAGCGAGAAAGGTTAGGCTCTCTATGTTGAATTAAGATCAAGCGGGCAGTGGAAACTACTGCAATGTGTCAATTTTGACTGAAAAATCATGCTGTGTATTACTACACCGTTCCTGCAGGATGTACTATTTTACAGTAAACCTTAAAAAAGACAGTTAATCACAACCAAACACTTGTAAAGCTAGAAAACAGTTTAGTAAGTCCTATACATATACAAATATTGATGGTCCCACTATGCTTGCAATAACTCATTCGAACATGACTCATTCACAACATATTCAGAAAAGCTCTCCCTGTGAGGACAATCATGATGCTCTATGCTCTTAGTACTCATCAAACAAGTTTTATTTTGTGCTCTGGTATTCTCCACATACTGAAGAAACTTTCCAGTGCCTTCAACATGTCCTATAAACTAAGCTGAAGGCACAGGAGGTCACATCATTGCCATGTGGGCTGTATCCAACATGGCCGATGATATCCTAGGATTCATTGCACCATCAGCAAACTAAAAAAAAAAAAAAAAAAAAAAACAAAGACAGCTGAGGTTTTTTGTTTTGTTTTGTTTTTCAGTGTACCCCAAAACAGATTGTTGGATTTACTTAACCAGGTTATGTCAACAATTTCCATTCAGCTGAGTTGAGTAAATGAAAAGCAACTTTCACATATATAATAAAAAAATGTGAAACTTGCTTAACCATTACTCAACTAAGTTGAGTGAAAATTGATACTCTGCCAACAAACTCCAACCAGGACCTACCACCACATTGGTCAAACTTCACGACGTCTCCACAGGTCCTATCTTTATTGTATTGTTTGGACTTCTCTACATTCTTAATATGTGCCTGAAGACCTCACCAAGACCTAATAAAAACATTCACCTTCAAGGCTGTTATTTGATTTTTTTTTTTTACATCATACCAAGGATGCCATTCATTGAGAAGGGAGACTTGTTTGCCCACAATAACAGCTACAGACAATTTAATCACAAGAAAATCACCAAAAGCATTAATACCACCAAAATTGTCTCATCTCATCTAACTGTTACTTTTTCTCTTCCTGCGTTAAAATGTTAAGGCTGTCAGGATTGCTGCTGATTCCGCTTCAAAAGTTTTTTTTAATCTTTACTAAATGTCACAGGAGCATTCGGTACTTAAACCACAAAGGTAAGTTGTGTTTCACTGCACTATTTTGCTTTTAGGCTTAAAGTCCCAAAGAATAAAAGGAGGCAAGAAGAGGGAATCAAATCAGCATCAAGAGAATCCTGATCTTCTGTGGATCTTTGAATTACTCCCTCCCATGAATAAATAATAAAATAAATGTCATGTTCTATTAAAAATAAAAATAGGAAAGATTATTGCAGCTGACCAGTGACTAAAACATATTTTGGCCATAGATGAGACACAAATGCACCTGAGCTTTTTTTTTTTACAACTCGATGTGTTTCTTTCCATCAAAACTACAACAAGATGCAGCTTTTCACATTGCGAGAAACTACTCTTGACTTTTATTATAGAAGGTGTTCTAAAAAACACAATCACACATGCACACACACAGAGACACACGCCTTAGTAGGGTAATGAAAGCAATAGAGGGTGGATTTGAAAGATTAGCCTTCCTCACACTTACATTTAAATGCTTCTATCTGGCCTTACTTCATCCAATCACAGCTGTTTGAGGCAAAGTAGGGAACCGTGGAGTTGATTAGATTGTGATAAGGAATTAAGTCTGAGTGAAGGAACTTTTGGTTATTTAGATCTGCCTTCTCCTCAAGTTACAAAGCCAACACTAGAAAGGAGTGTTGAGACTAGCTCAAATAAAGTGAATAACAAAAAAATAATAATAATAATCAAAAATGAAAAGAAGAAAAGTGAAGAAAAGTGCCTTTTCCCTGCTCAGCCATGACCATCAGCTCAACATTGATCAGGTAGTTGAGAGAACATATAGGGATGATGTGGACTGTCCCTTGTTGGCAGGCGTGGAGTTGAAACAGATGCTCCAACCATCCAGAAAACCAGACAGAGCCCCCTTTCAATTAAAAGCATCTCTGAAAGGGGTCACTCAGTAATGAATAAGTGACAAGGTCGAGAGGATTTGTGGGAACCAAGGTTCAAAGTTAACTTCAAAAGAACAGAAGGGGAAAACTAAGCTGCATACACAGCAAACTAATGCTGTTCAGGTAATAAAGTAATGATTTGCACATCAGTTTTTCTTTACAGAAATTCTGTTTTAGTTTAAATAAATAGAGTTTGTTTCGACAGGACTGATGAGCTAACAGCTAATCTGAACACACACAGAACCAAAGTGAATTACTGTCTTCTTTAAACAACTAAAACTTCCAATCGTTCATACAAATGCTAGTTCATACATCTTTACACCACAGTCAGCTCAACACATCTTTCTTTATGCATAATTCTGTGGTTAGTTTGCATGTGCAATCAGCAGCAGAAGCAGACATGTTTCTGGCGCAGCGTTGGAGCATTCCCAACAGGAATTTCACAACATTTCTGCCAGAATAACAAGGTAAGGAGAGCAGTGAAACAGTTTAAAATATAGCTTTTGCATGAACTGCTTTGAAATGTTAAATTATGTTACTTTTATTTATTTATTTTTATTTAGACAAGTAATCTCACTGAGACAGGTAGTCTCATTTACAAGAGAGACCTTTTACATCCATACATGATCTCTATTACTCAAAACCATAAAAGCATGTGTTGACACTTAAAAGAGAGCAGAATTATACAAAACCTAAAAATAAAAATGTTATTTTAACACACTGGAACTAGTTTCTTTCCATTTTCTATAAAATATGCTTAAAATGTTGCAGTTGGGTTTTACTGTTCAGTTTCAGTTCTTGCTGCAGTGAATTCCAAAAACTTTGCTAATTGTTAAAACTCTGATAAATATTTTCTACTTCAGTAAATATATTTAAATATGATGCCAATGAAATAGATGAGCTCTGCTGGCAAGAGACAGTTCAAATACATCACATAATCTAAAGATGACTTCATGTGGTTTCAATCTGGTCAAATAGCCTCATTGTCTCATCATAATTATCGCAGCCATCATGAATTCCTATTTATATGCGAGGAGACAAAATGTGTGACAGAGAGGGAGGGGTTAACTTGGCGTCTCAGTGGGGGGTGCAGACCCATCAAAGAAAATTCCCCTCATCCGCCTTCTGACGAGGCACTGAGCCCACTTTGCTAACACTCCGAAATGTGTGCGGATATAGAGTGTGTGCGCGAGTGCATGAGCACGTTCATTCCCAAATCCATAACACAAAATTACTTCTCAGAGTGTCTGACCTCCATCTGTCAGGCGCCGCTGGTGTCATATTTGTTTTTGTTTCATCTGCTGAGAATCAAAGACTGTAATCCTGCTGCAATGGGCGACATCACAAACTGCCTTACAAGATGAAATGTGTAAAGATGGTTTTTATATCCGAGTGCGAGAGAATCTGCGGCTGTGTGCCTGACACAGGAAGAACATCTGAGTCTAGCTTGACCTCCACCAGCTGGCTCTGCCAATTTCTGTCAGCTCACACACAGAAACATGCTGTCACTCTTAGAAAGTCTTTGTATCTTTGACAAAGAGCTCAACAGGTTTCCAGCAGACAGAACCCCAGTCTGTCTGCAGTGCACGCTTTGTGTCTGAGCGTAGCATCTGTACACAACACGCTGGTTCTGCCTCAGGAGGATTTATGGAGTTAAGGCAGAGTTCATACAGCTACTTCTTCCTGTTTTCTCTTCCAGATTGTACACTGGAGGAACTGAGGTCACGGAACACATTTCACATGTTTTTATAAATGGCTTTCATGACAAATGATAAACAGATCAAATTCTTGATAGCATTAGCACATCTTACTCTAACGTAGTAACTATGGAGAATGTCAGGAATATGTTTTTCTTTGTTAAAACCTGTGAATGAAAATCATGACTAACTGAGATGATAATACACCTGCCATCATTAGGTTTAGCTTGTTGTATTAGAAAAACGTATAAAATATGAACTGTTATATTTCATTACATCTCGTTGTTTTGAATGCAAACAACATTGTTTTGACAAAATGTAGGGAACTGTGTGAGGAACTATCCAATGTTTCAATCAAATCAACTATGTTAATAAGACTTCAAGTCTATGTAACATTTCTGTTTTCTTTATTTTAAATAAACAGTTGTGGACAAGAAAAAAAAATGGAAACAATTTAAGTGTATAATTGGTGGTGTTAAAAATTTTAAAGTACAAGCAATCGTCATAGGTAATTGCACGATTGCAACATTTGAAAACTTAAAGGGGCAATATTATGTGTTTCTCAGGCATACATTTAAATACTATACCTTAATAATGTATTTCACCTTTAGTTGATATTAAAATGCTGTTTTTGTGTTTAAATAGAAAACAAATTTATCTTCTCATCACTTCCTCTTCTAGACGTCTTGAAATTGGCCTCTGTCTCTTTAAGAACCTCCTTGTGCTTCTGTCTCGCCCATTTCGGTGCGAGTGGGGAGGGTGGGGTAGGGGGTGCTACTATGATGCAGTTTACTTGGCATCTGAAAATACATTTCCTCAAAGGTATTTTTTAATCTGAAAAGCGCTTCACTGAAGTAGTGGAGCTCAGCAGACAGTTTAAGTTTCACTTTCACCCAAGAGCCTGCAGGAGTCATGGGCGGTGTGTGTGTGTGTGTGTGGGGGGGGGGGGCATGAGGAAGTTTGACTTAAAGACACGTTCCAGGGGTGTTTCTGGTCCCGAAGGGCATTTCTAGTCCCCACCTGTCATTTTGCTCCTCAGCATGGCTGCCTAAAAATGCTGCAGGATTTCTCAGACATGCATGAATGAGTCAAAGCAAGGCTTTGGGCATGGTTTTTTTATGAGATTATAACATTATAACATGATATAAAACTCAAAAAAGTTGATTTTACATGATATTACCCCTTTAAGAAGTTTAGTTCACAGAAAAATGAACGTGAACATGAACTTTTAGATTGTTCTTCACCATCTGGAAGTATGTTCAATAAACAGATCGGACAGGCCTACCACGTTTTTACAAAATGTTGATAGATTTTATAACAAACAAAATGACTATATCCCAAGCCAAACACCACAATGCTTCAAAGTACCCCAATGGTATATATTTCTGGGATCTCTAATTACACAAGACAAATGATTGCATAATGAACGAGCAACATAGGTCTTCGCCCATGTTAAAGTCTGCATCGGATATTTGGGAACCAGGACAATCAGATGAGAAATAGGCTGTTGGAGTAAGACATTCATGAATGACATTTGTAGGTTTATCTTGTGACATCAACCTATAAGAGTCCATACAGCTTACATCATTGAGTCATGTGATCTATGACAATCCTAATGTTCCATTGGATGATTTATTTCTTAGTTTATTTTATTGTTGTATGACTTCTGCAACAAGTGGGAGATTTGCCTTTATAACTAGCAAAGTACTTGTCTCATGCTCTGCAATAGGGGGTGTGAAATATCAGGGGGACAAACCAAGCATATCGTCACATTGTTTGCTTGCACTGCTGGGGCAAACCAGAGAAGATTATAAAACTTTACTATCTAGAGGAAGTATAAGTAGTAACAAGGTCTCTTACGTGTCCTCAAGATCCAGGCTGCCTGCCCATCCAGGCTATCACTCTCCTGGGGGTTCCTGTGTAGACCGCACACTCTTGTCAACTGGATAACTTGTCTCTTGGTCTACTGTCTATCAGTGGATTGCCTTTTCTGCCTGAAACAGACTGTAGTCTGGGCCCAGCTACTGTCATGTGTTAGTGACTCGTGGATGAGTCAGGTCATGGTGTCCTGTTCTAAGAAAATAATGAGATATAATGACAAGCCACTCTTGGAAGTTTGGTGTGTGTCAGTGACTCAGAGTTTAGGCTCAAACGCTAGAATTATGTCTCTAGTGCGGTGCATTGTTTTTAACAAGGCTTTAGCTGAGAATATTTACTTAAAATATTTGCCTAAAAACAAATGCCTCATTTAACTTCACAGTCAATACTGTCTTTTTGGTAAATGGTAAATAGACTGTATTTATATAGTGCCTTTCTATCCTATCAGAATACTCAAAGTGCTTTACACTACTATCTGTGCCCTCCTTCACATCACATTCTAATAGACCTCTCTACAAAGTAAATTTAGATAATTCATGCTATAGAGACTAACCAGTGCTTAAATCACATTCAAACACCAATGGGACACACATCAAAGGCAGTGGGTTCAGTGTCTTGCCCAGGGACACTTCAACATGTGACTGAATAGTGGCAAAATCAAATCACCAACTCTCTCATTGGGGGATAACTCCCCTAACCACCTAGTCACAGTGACCCCTATATTATTGTTATGTTTGGTTTGGGCTACAATAAACTTCAAAATAATGTTAAAATATTAAAATAATATAAAAAAATGGGTATAAAACACTTAAATATTTTTTTCTAGAAAAATTACTGACAGGTTAGTCACCCTGGGGAAAGAAGTTGTTTACATGTGCAGAGCTGGAGCACCACAAATTGTGCTGCTTCTTTCATTTAACAGCTACAACTGTAAATCCTCAGCTGATTGCTTTGATTAATCTCACAGGACTCAAGAGCGCTGGTTCCAGACCAGCCCATCGACCCATGCACAAAGGAGGGACCACTGGTAGAAATAAATCATGTGTTAAAATTATATTCTGATTTGGACCTTGAGTGCATATTGATTCGTAATTATTTGTACTAACAGTAGTGAGGGTGGGACAATGCCATCCATTACTGTGTGAAAATAGGCATGGGGGGATCAATGTGGAGGGGTGGGGGGAGGAATAAGGATTGTGGTGAAAAGGCATGGTAGCCATTCCTCTGTCAAAGCTGATCATTAGCCCAGGCAGAAGAGAGAGCGTTCTTAGCCATGACCAAGGCTTGCCTTTACAAAGCTGACGGTAAATTACATTCCATTCACAGAGGAAAAATAGATCTCACTGCTCTTCTGGTGGCACCGCCAGCTATGTAATAACAGAGTCTCTGGACCGGGGGCAATCATCCATTGCTTTCTTTCTTTCTTTCTTTCTTTCTTTCTTTCTTTCTTTCTTTCTTTCTTTCTTTCTTTCTTTCTTTCTTTCTTTCTTTCTTTCTTTC
>NW_013952503.1:1067351-1073018 GCF_001266775.1 Austrofundulus limnaeus | reverse complement strand
AATAAACACACACACACACACACACACACACACACATGCACATGCACACGCACACACACACACACATATATATATATATATATATATATATATACCTTAATGCAGGCTTAAACAAAGATGAACCAAGACCTTACTAAGTAGCTCCAAAACAATAAAGCAAGTGTATAGCTAAAAAGAAAAAAAAATCAGTGTAATATCAAAGAAAAGCAACATAATTTTTAACAAACAAAAGAGGAGAATTGTGAGTTAAATTGAATCCATGCCTACAGGCACAGACAACATAAACCTGTTTAGTTACCTGCCTTGTACACAATCACGCACACATACACACAGTTGCACCAAGAAAGGCAATCTCATCCTCCCATTATGATGTGATAGCTCAAATTGTAGCAATGATTCAAGTGTGGTCCTGTGGGTTTTGTGGATGAGTCCAGAACCTGTTATTTCACTACTGGGCACCAGGGGATGGAAAAGGATGTGATTGCAGGGAACAAAATGACCATTAAATCACAGGCTATGACACAGTCTGGACTGTGAAAAAGAGCGTGCGCCTACTGGTTGATAAATAAATTGACAGTGGTTGATGTGTCAGGGATGTGTGTGCTTTGTATCACATGTTACCACCATGTAAGAGCAAACATGCAGAAAAGCAATAACTTTGTACCCTGAAACTAATTCAACAAAGGTTTAGCTATTTTTACAAATTCTGTTTTGTCAGTCTCACATTTTCCTGCTTTTGTCAGACATTTACAAGTATTCATATACAGTATGGTGATGAAAAAAATGCATAAACTTACCGCAAAAGTAAGTAAATTTGTGTTTGGTAGATTATTTCTTTGTTGTAACTATGCTTGTTAGTAACACGTCTTATGTCGTTGGAGAGCCTGTTAATTTCCCTTTTAAATGGTGCCACATTTGTAAGGAACATGTGTTTGTGGGAAGCAGTAGAGCTGAGTATGTGGGTTGCACACATGAAAAAACAGCTTATGTTGCTGCTGCTGCTTTTGACACTTCTTTTGAGCTTCTTGTTCCCCAAGGTTTAACCCCTATTAGGACAGATTTATTGCCAAACATTGCTACAACAAAGTAGCAAATGATCCAACAAACACAAGTTTTCCCCTACCCTTTGTGCTAATATGTTATGTATTTGTGTACACCCTGTTCTCCCTCATTTTTGAGTAGCTATTACATGTGTTTTGACAGTTAAAGTCCCCTTCAGACATTGGGACCGAATGTAATCAAATTCAGAACAGATCTCTGATTTTTCAACACACTCAATGAAACATTTTACTTCATATCATCCATTTTTATCGCTTGGGAAATAGGTGAGAGCTGGTAGTTATTAAAGGACTAAACATACTGAAATGCATCAAACCTTTAACTGAAGAATCAGAACTCAACAGTGAGGTCAGCCAAAATTCATGGCTCTCTAAAATAAACTATGTTGAAGGGATGCACTTTCACACAAAAACAACACATGATGGAGCTCATCTGTGATGATCTGATGAGTACTGCAAGGTAGGAAAACCACCAGCAGTGCAAAAGACCATCCCTCCTGTTGCTGCACTCCTAGCCAGAAGCAACATGGACTGATCGCAGGGTGGAGAAAAGCTCCTTGGGGATTTAAGGTGTGTTGGGTGGCTGGTTTCCTACTATTATGCTTAACACCCTGCAAAGAGATGACATATTTGAAGTGCAAGACCCCTCCCTGTGCTCATCTGAACAGCTAACTAAGTACTTTCTTCAAGTGTGGCATCACGGTAGCCCACACTATAAATGAAAAAAAAAAGAAAGAAAAAAAGAAAAGGTAGGAAATATGATTTTGGCTGCAGTGCTTATGGAAAAAAGCAAAAAGAAACTGAAAAAAAAAAAAAAAATATATATATATATATATATATATACACAAATGTGTGATTTACTGTAGATTTACTCCTAACAAAGAGACATGCCAATCAAAAGGGCTCAACAAGCAACGATTAATCTGAACAGGAGCAGCTGATGGCTACAATCTACCACCTGTGCCACTCTAATGAAAGCCACCTGAGGCCAGGTATTACACTTAGCAAGTAAAATACCATGTTCTTTCCTGAAGGAGCTATTTTCCTTCAGAATTACAACAAGGTAATCACAACAGCTTGTAATTTTGATACAAACATGCTGTGTTTTCTATCACATTGTATTTCTATCTAAACAGTTTATTTTTTCTTTTTCTTTTTTTTCAGTTAGTAGCAGTTATTACGTGGTATACCTTCATTACATAATGCAGTTCTGCTAGAAACTTCGCAACTCCATAAAGCATAACTGAGAACCATAACACAGTGATCTAACTCGTCACAATAAAACATCTAAAGTGTGGACATCTAAACACTGAAAACAAACAAACAAAAAAAAACAATAATAAAAAAAATGTCCATCTAATTACTGTAAATCTTACAATCTTTTATGCAGCCAAAACTCATTTTTTGATCTGGTTTTGACAATAATATGCTAAAAAAGAGCAAAACATTTTAGATTATTAATCTTGTTAGCCTGGAAATGTTTCCTTATTCCGAGAAGTCTTACCAAGTTAAATTGTTTTAAAGAACTGGAACACTGTTTAATTTAATTTGAAAAGATTCAGACTATAGTATAAAGTATTTTTAGATGACTGTTTTTTTTTTACATTAAACCCTGTTTGTGACCAATATGCAACAGCAAAATTGCAAGAATTTGTCTTGTGCATATCTTCCCTGTTATCCATGTTCAAAGTATGGAGTCCATGCAGCTTAAATTCGTATGTTTGTCCGTCATGTTGTATGGGGATTTTTTTGTGAAAATGAAACGTTTTCCCTTAAAATTAGCAAAATTGTGTTGTTGAACATTTTTTGGTCAGTTAACTGTGTTAGACATATTTAATAAGGTTGAGATTCAGCAACAACTTTGTCCAAATTTCAAAAACATTTTTGCAGTGATTCATGAGAGGTTTTGCTAACAGAGACATGGGCAAGAACATCATTACCTGCCTTTTGGGGATAGGCTGCAACAATCCCACACTTTCATTTAGATACAAACCAGAAGCAAGCAGATGTCTGTTTAGGTTCTCCGCCTATACTCGCTGTTTTTGACAAGGCTGCCATAACCTTTCACCACACAGTTACCCACAAGTCACCAGAGGAGGTTCGGATCAGCTAAGTTTCTTAAATCCCTGAATGTTTGTGCAGGAGAAAGAGAGTCTGTTTTTTAAAGTCACACTTTAAAATGACATGTGAGTAAACAGACAGGCGTCTGGTTTCTCTCCAACATGAGATGTGAAGCTGTAATTTCTCCTGACAAGCAGGACTTCAAATTGGCATTTATCTAAACGAGCCATGGGAACGGGCTGCAGAAAAAAAAGTGACACATGTTAAAACTCAGCATAACAAAGGCTGCATAGCTCTGGAAGTAGGTGCATGGAGACAGAAGTCAAAGGTTGCCTTATGTGAGACTTGTCATACTGAGGATTAAAAAAAAGAAAATTGGAATAATTAAGTTATTATGGGGTGGTGGTGGAGTGTTTTGTGGGTGACTTTTGACTTTTGGAAAGCAAGCGAATAATTGAGCCACCCCTATTTGGGACTGTCCATGTGTTAGCTTGTCAGCAGAGGAGTATAATACAGGTGGAAGTCATTCTGCTGTTAAAATTAGTTTGTCAATTTTTGAGATCACATAGGAAACTAACGCAAGTCATTTTCCACACATAATTTAGTCCAAATACAAGATCACAACTGAAAGTTCTAAATTCTACATAAATGATCAGCAATTGATTTCCTATCTGTGCAGAAATTACAATTCAAATGTTGGTTCACCCTTTTTATCACCAAAAGGCAATTCCCTCTGAGCGGTTACCTTTAGGAGTCAGCACAGCACATGATCTGCCCCCATCTCACCTCATCCTCAACATTCTCCTTTGTAGTTAAAACGTAATGAATGTCTAAACATAATTAAAAGAAAATACATACTGTACAAAAATAATGAGTCTATATTAGGAAGATGCCTCAAGAAAAACCTTTAAAAATCATAATGCAAACAAACCAAAACTTTGTAATAAACTGCTCCAGATCAATATGTACTTCCACCAAATTGTACCTTTAGAGTTTTGGTCCCCCAGTACCCATATAGTCAAAGGAATGAAGATACAGACAGATTTAAACATGTTTTAATTGTAACAACTTTTATAATTGACGTGCTTTGGTATGGACTTTCTAAGTTGTAGCCCAGATTTTTCTTATTTTTTTTAATAACCCCAGAATCCATGTTAAAAAAATGTTAAAGTGCTGTTCTATTCAAATCAGGCAAAAGGCTCCCAAAATAATGTGACAACTGAATGTTACTTTGAAAACACAACCAGGTTTGTTGTTTTCTCTTGTCCAACAAGCTTCATCCACTGGAGTACATTTGTCCTGCTGTGAGTTTGTGCCTGGCACATGCATTTTATACAGGAACTGGAGATTTTTGTCTATTACCACAGGAAACGCAAGAATTTTTATGCAGCTTGCGGCAAAGACATACATCATGTATCAATGCAAAATAAAATAAACACACACACACACACACACACACACACACATGCACATGCACACGCACACACACACACACATATATATATATATATATACATATATATATATATAATTATAGCTCCATCCATCCATTTTCTATATGTGTTTGATTCTGTACAGAGTTGTGGTGAGCTGGCACCTGTATTGACACATGTACAGTGCAATGTTGCAAAATAACAATAAATTTGTACTAAATTGCAACTACTTAAAAAAATTAAATATATAATTTGGCATAATTAGGCATTGACAAGCATCTCCGACAGTATATCAGTTCCAGTGAGATGGCAAATGAGTCTCAGTAGAACCATATAACCTCCAATTTATGCTTTCTTTTTTTTTTCAAAATAACTCCTATCAAATTCTTTACTGCAAAATGCCTCTAAAGCATGTTGCTTTGCCTGCCGAGCAGTGCAGAAGAGCGTGCATAATGCTCCCTTGACCATAACTTTGAGTGAGCGTGCATCAGTCTGGCAAATGGTAGAAATATGTGTGCATGTGCACATTTGTGTGTGTGTCCCTAGGTGCCTGCTCATGCTGCATCCCTTTCCCCAGGGAGGCTCTGCAGATGTGCACACCTGTTGACTCATGATCGGCAGCGGGATGCATTGAGACACATGGTGACAAATCCCACCTACATTTATTAGACCTCCTAGAGATCTGCTCTATACTGCACGGCAGGCTGGTGTCACTGCTGGTTATCCTAAACACACAAACACACATCCATGTACACACGCACATACCCACGCAAAATCCCTCAAACAAAAGTAATTCGCCAGATGGGGAAAAAACACATGGAAAAAGACCCAAATTGATCTTGATGCACAGTGAGACCACCTGACAGTCGATATCAACTAACACATGTCAAGGACTTTGCTAATATTGTCTTTGACTTTGGAAAGTTTGCCAGAGCTGACACTGTTGAAATTGTTTTGAGCTGAAAATACTAAAGCAATAAAGTATAAATATGGCAGCGGGCACTATTATTTTCAAGTGATTAGCAACCAGTGACACACAAGTATTTGGGTTTGAGGGGTCAGGTTAGTTTGTCTTTCTTCACCCTGGATAATAACCTTGCCATAATATATATATA
>NW_013952503.1:1050370-1066986 GCF_001266775.1 Austrofundulus limnaeus | reverse complement strand
TATATATATATATATATGTATGCATTAAGTGGATGGACTTTTCAAGGTCTTGGTAGCATCTGCATTTCAAGAATGCAGTGGGGTCCACATAACCCATGAAAAGTTGTAGAGGGCTTTGAGCATGCACAAAATATCTATAGCTGGGTTGTGGTGGTTTGTTATTATTGTAGCAGTTTGTCGTAGCCCTGAGTGGTATGTATTGGCACCGTGTTAACATATTCATAACATGGTGCTAGTGTACACCAGTGTGACTTGGTCAACAAGATTTTCAAACAGAACTGGCCACGCTGACCTCAAACTTTGGCTACGACTGTAATTGTGATGATTTCACAGAAACAGCTAAGCACTCATTTGACACCTGTGTTGTTAGCATTGTGACAGAGTGAAAAATAATATATACCAGGGCTGGGCCTGGTTTTCATAGTACTGTTGTGTGAACACGCAGCTAACATAGAGATGATGTTGAGGGTGCAAAAAAATGTCTCAAGAGAATGCAGAAAATAACACCAAAATACTATTTAGTGAGCTCTAAGCGTGTATGAATGTCATGATTGCTTTCAAACTAAAGGAAGTTTTCCAAATTCCCTGCAATCTCATCTGAAATAGGTCTTGGAAAGCATAATGGAGTCTTATGGGCTACACACACCGGAGGCGAAGTCGCTTACTCTCCATTCATTTCCTATGGAGCCTGTGCGGTGAGGTGACAATTGCTTGCCTTCCTCCAGCCAAGCGATAGGCGAAAATCGTGCATATGAAATTTCGCGCTCGCACACGTAGACATGCACATGCGAGCTTGTGATGCAACATATGAAAGCTGAAAAATGTTCAACTTTTGTCACTGTCGCTTAGCATACAACCAATCATTGAGGGTTTCATTGATTGACCAATGAGCAGAGAGTATGCTACACACTGCAGTTAGCTAACACTTTCACCAAGTGATTACTAAAAAAGGCAGCTTTGTGGGAATTTGCTGGAACCAGGGTGAAGTTATCCGGTAAGTTTTTCCTCAAAAATTCTATCTTGGTGTGTGTTTGTTTTTCCAAAATTATTAGCATTGCAAGATTTGTTAAGTTTGCACGTCCGTAATGCACACACCCCTTTTTTGTGAACCACCAATAACCTTTATAAGAGGCAGTAGAAGAACCAATCAAATTTTGCGAAGACAAGCGACCTGAGAGCGCGACTCGCAATGCTGCCATCGCTATTGTGTCCCGTGTGTCAGGTTTCACCCTGGCTGCGATGATCGCTGTAGTTTGTCACTCCCCGTGTGTCGAGTCCATTAGGGTGCTTAGAAATTCTGGGTCTACATGGATGGGAAGCTACAGAGTGTTGCTGAAAAAGACCAGACACAGTAAACAGACAACAGCAAATGTTGTGCAGCAGCAGAATGTTTCCTAAATCAGACAAAGTGTGTAAAGATGGGAATAAAAAAAAATCCCAAATCTGTTTCTGTTTCCATGCGTGTGTATTCTGGCACCAGGTCTGAGGCACGATGGACTACAGAGCTGGCAGCCATACTAACCCCCTCCATGACTCTCTGCCTGCTCTGATTAGATGGGCCTTCTTCTTACGATGCTTTGCCAGGAGCTCTGCTAGAGATAAAGACAGACTAACAGATGTTCTCCTTATCTCAGGACCAACCATGAGTCCATCAACCCCTTTACACTGAGTCAAACGCACACAGAGTGAGATTGGGTGATTTTGCAACATTTTTATGTGGAATGAATCAATTTTTGCACAAAAAAGATCTCTTTTTTTAACTCGTAATTTATGTGCAGCAAACATGAACGTGTGTACCTATTACTTGTAGAGTTGTACCAAACACGTACGTCCAAGCCCTAGTAGCAGACTTTGAAAGCTAAGAAAACATTTTTAGCCCCTCCGCCTACATCTACCTTCCTCCAGCTGCGTGCAGTTAGGGCTGAAGTGGAATGTTAAAGCAGCTTTGAAGAGGTGTCTGCTTCTCGTCAGCCTGACACGACACACCTATTGTTCTCGCCATGCCCGACTGATTATATTATCTCTTTGCTGCACACACAACTGAGTGTTCGAGAGCTGGGGTGAGGTGTGGGTGGAGAAGAGGAAATAAAAGAAAAAAAAAGTTGCAAAGAGAGAAAAAGAAAGGACTGGAGGAGGCTCTAAATTAGGAGACGAAAAAGATCACGGCCCGCCGACGAGATGCAGAAGTCTAGGTTCCCCCAGGGTTTGGGGCCTATGTGTAGGCATAATGAGCAGTGCCAAACATATCCAGCCTCATTAATTTCAACTATCAAAGCCACTTTCTCGGCGCGCCACAGTGCCTGCTTCTTCACCCGTCTGCAAAAGCCCTCACTTGTCACCTAAGATCAAAACAAGAGAAGGAGTGCCAAGCTAGGGAAACCGTGAGCTAGAAAAAATAAAATAGCACTTTGTACAAGCAATGGAGAAAATGCAAAGCGAACATCCTGCTATCTGCAGCATATCCAGTCAGAGCTGGGATTTATGTGGCACCCAATATTCTAAAACACCTGATATGGAACAAAAAAGAGAGAGGAGCGTTGAAATGCAAGCGGTTCATCATCAATATTTATGAAGGCCATCACTTTTAGATAGCAAGGAGACTTGGTAAAGAAACACAGAAGATCTCATACAGGAAAAAGGGAAATTGAACTGGAAGAACTATCAGCATCTTTAATGAAGTAAAACATCTATATGCCATTTATGCTCTGTAATAAAAGCAAAAACCGTCAAACTGTCACAACAATGATACACAGAATGAATGAAGACGGCAATTTAACCGGATTCTTCTGAAACAATGTCTTTTCTTAGTTGTACACAGGCTGTACTAGACAAAGACAGAATCAGCAGAGATCGGTGCTCCTTTTAATTGTTTGCGTCAGTATTTTCCCTTTCCTTTCTGCAAGTAAACACACACCTCATAATGAGACTCCATGTGAATCTGAACACCAACAAGCTGAAGCCAGTCCTCTAAAGTTGTAACATTTTACAAGCTAATCTGCTTCACGGCAGTTTTAGGAGCTCATTTGTGGCCTCTGTAAACACAAACCGGTGCTCACCTAAAGGCATCCAAGTCTCAACTACTTCGAATCACTCTTCCCAAAAAGTCCAAACAAGGCCTTTATTGTTATCTCCACTGTGTGCTGAGGACAGGCCCGAGGACATCCACAACCGCCAAAACCTCCAAATCATCTGATGGACTCTCCTTTTACCCCTTCTGTGGTTGCCTAACAAAGCAAGCCTTCATCGTGAAATTATGACATGAACTGATTATGCTGGATGTTCCACATGTCTGGCATGCTTAGATGTTTTATAAAATTTTGTACAGAGACAGCTTTTGTTGCTCTGTTAAATATAATGAAATAAACTTTTTTTAGTTTGAGCAACAGGCACACAAACAAGATATTTAATTCCTTTAGAAGAGTATGCTAAAACATAATGTCAACATGTGGAAAAGGTTGTGGAACACTATCTTACATTCTTGATCTTATCACTGTTTCAAGAGTTGCTATTGCAAAAAAGTTTCAGTGGAAAATGTAGTAAATATTGGCCTTCCTGTGCTCCCTGTTAAAAAAGAAAAAAAAAAAAGGAAAAAAGAAAGAAGAAAAAACATCCAGTGTGCGGGTGAAAAGTGGAAAGGCTGTCAAGTTGCGGCCAAGTTTGTGTCATGTCCTATCTTGCTCGGCATAGCATTTTATCACCATATCACCCCCCTCTCAAACAGAGGAAAGCATATAATAAAAACGTCTCAATGTGTAAAAAAAAATGACTGCAATCTTGCCATCTCAGTTTATGGTATCTTTTTTTCTTCTCATCCCTCCACCCTTTTTTTCCATTCCTGAGGACTTTCTCTGACTTTCCTTCAACAAAACTTCTCAACTGATAACATATTTCCAGGTAAGAAAAGAATGTTTGTGAAAAGAAAACACAGCATGAAAATCTAGGTTACAGAAAAAAAAGAAAAGAAACTTGACACGCCTCTGATCTGACACTTTTGATACCAATTCAGGTATGAATATGAAGAGCTAAACAAAACAAGGAGACGGCAATCTTTTTGGTCTCTTACTGAAAGACTTTCCCTTTTACAGAGCCCTGAGTTCTGCAGACAGACGCAAACTTTTAACACTGTGAAAAATAAAAGAAAGAAAAAAATGAATTCACAATGGAGACTGTTTTGTGTCTGAATGTGTGTGTGGGCGGTGAGGTAACCAGAAAAAAACTTGCTGTTCTCCATTTTTATCAGGGTTTTATAAATGAATCAAATGTGACAGCTCCCGCACAGCCACAATTATACCAGTCGATACTTTCTGTTGGAAACTTACTGAACCATGTGGGTTGGACAGGGTAGGTTATATGGGCATACTTTCAGTTAAAACAGGGAGGTGATCCAGAAACTACAGCGAATCCAGATACTTATGACAATATACATGTAGGTATTTGTACCAATGTAAGGGTGCTTTGCACAATGCAATCAGACAAAGAATATGTTAGTCACAAGTTGGCACTCTCATCTAGAAAAGGACTCATGCTTTTTAACTGCTTTTTGCTCCAACGGATAAGAGTACAAATATAATATAAAAAGCAATATAAGTTACAAAGAAAAAAATGGTAAGCTCATGAGAAATGCATGAGTTGCCTGTTTATTTGAAATAATTTAGGTGAAAAGTGGGGAGTGGGAAAAAAGGCTCAAAGGGTGCAGTGGTTCCCAACCTAGGTGGACCGCCCCCACTGGGGTGAGGGTAGGGAGCAATCCTGGAGAGCCTTGTCTGCTCAAATGTTGTGAAAATTTCAATTACTCTTTTACTTCAATCTTTTTTTTTCATTTGATCCATTTTCATCTGGAGTCGAGTCGCGGGGGCAGCAACCTAAGCAGAGAGACTCAGACTTCCCTCTCCACAGCCACTTGGGCCAGCTCATCTGGGGAAATACCAAGGCGTTCCCAGGCCAGCTAAGAAACATAGTCCCTCCAGCATCCTGGGTCTTCCTCTGGGCCTCCTCCCAGTGGGACGTGCCCGGAACACCTCACCAGAGAGGCGTCCAGGAGGCATCCTAACCAGATGCCTGAGCCACCTCAACTGGCTCCTCTCGACGTGGAGGAGTAGCGGCTCTACTCTGAGTCCCTCCTGGATGACTGAGCTTCTCACCCTATCTCTAAGGGACAGCACAGACACCCGGCAAAGGAAACTAATTTTGGCTGCTTGTATCGGCAATTTCGTTCTTTCGGTCACTACCCAAAGCTCGTGACCATAGATGAGAGTAGGAACATAGACCGACCTGGTAAACCGAGAGCTTCACCTTGTGGCTCAGCTTCCGCTTCACCTCGACAGACCGGTACAGCACCCACATCACTGCAGACGCAGCACCAATCCGTCTGTCGATCTCCCACTCCATTCTTCCCTCATTCGTGAACAAGAGCCCGAGATACTTAATCTCATCTGCAAAAAGCAGAGATGCGATCCTAAGGTCACAAAAACGGATCCCCTCAAAACCTTGGCTGCCCCTATAAATTCTGTCCATAAAAGTTATGAACAGAATTGGTGACAAAGGGCAACCTTGGCGGAGCCCAACTCTCACCGGAAACGAGTCCGACTTACTACCGGCAATGCGGACCAAGCTCTGGCACTGGTCATACAGGGACCTAACAGCTCATACCAATGGGCCTGGGACCCCATACTCTCGGAGTACCCCTCACAGGAGTCTCCGACGGACACAGTTGAACTCCTTATCCAAGTCCACAAAACACATGTAGACTGCTTTTGTTCCTTTTTTGTTTGTTTGTTTTTTCATTTCAAAATAAAATGTTATTGTTGGGACGGCTGTGTAAGTGTGGTTAGGGGAGTTGTCTTTTAACTGGTGGGTTGCCAGTTCAATCCCTTGTTCCAGCTATCTGTTGTTGAGTCCTTGGGCCAGACATTTCACCTTCCACGCCTGCTAGAGGTTGTCAAAGGGTTCAATGGCAATGGTGCATGGTAGTCCTACTTTTGTCAGTCTGCCCCAGGGCATCTGTGGCTACATTGCAGCTTACCTCCATCAGTGTATGAATGGGTAAATGATTTAAATATAAATCACTTTTTGAGTTCGTAGGGACTTGATGAAGTGCTGTATAAATTGAAGTCATTTACCATTTTCTATTTTGATAAAGAGATAAATGTTGAACGCGTCTTTGGGAGAGGTGGTGAGTAGTGAAAGATTGAGAGATTGGGGGCAGGGTTTCGTCTTTGCTTGGAAGTAAAAAAAAGTGGGGGAGGTTTGAGGGAAATAGGTTGGGAACCAATGCCCTATGGTATCTAATAAGAGGTGTTTTTTGGGCCATAGGCATTAAATAGGCTATTTGAGTATGAACACCATACTACCACTCATGTATCTGAGAACCTAGCTGTTTGCATTTCAGACCAAGTGTAGGTCAAATTATTACTTTGAATCTTTAGTAGGTTTTTCTCTTTACTTTTGCACTACTTTCATTTAAATAATAAGTGACACTTTAGTTTTGGAATCAAACATGTCTGACAGATGACATGTAGGACTCTGTTTACAGTTCAAATTGGACAAACAAAACAGAAATGTGTGACAGGTTTAAATATAATCATTTGTCATAAAAAAACTAAGCTAATCTTGAAAGCCTCAGTAGGTGGTCTGTGATTGTTTAGTGACAGCCAACACTTTCAGGATTAAAGTTGATCTAAGGCAAATAGAAAGCCTTTTCTGATTTTTAAAATTGACTAGGTGGTTAGTCAACATTAATAAAACTACCACCATCTCAGTTTTTTTTTTCAATTAAAATTTAGAGTTTGAGATAATATTCATCTGACAAAATGTAATATGGAATGTATGTTCATCTCGTTTCCATTGAACTACATAAAACTGGGTGATAAATAGCAGTGAATTGTTGTGGGTGCTCACTGTATTAACAGATGACGGGGTCAATCCAGTAGCTCTCAGATAAAAATCAGTCAGCAAGGCTTTAAGCCATGGCAGGCCACTTTCACCTCAGTCACTTTCATTGAGCTGTGGCCCCTCAAAGCAGTCATCACTGTGTGGCGAGTGACAGAAAACGTCAGCGAGTCACTAATCCCAGTTTAAGCCTGTAAAAACAAAGACAACCCCCCACCACCACTACCACTTTCTGACTCCTGTTAATTCTCTCAGTGCCAATCCCTCTCCGACATGGACTCTGGACATCTATCCCACAACTCAAACAGGCCAACACGCCAGTGCTGGGGGGTTTTCCTGCACACATGCATGCACACACCCATTCTAAGAAGCATGTGTAGAGGCCTGGTGGTTACCATTGTCTACCAGGTTATCTCCTCTCTCAGCACCTAGCAGGGGAGAACAGATTAGCGTGCCTCCTATCTGCTTTAAGACTGCTCTCCTGTCTTTGCCTTTCTTCTTGCCACACTTCCTGTTTTGTTCTCATTGCTTTCGCGGTCAAGCACCATGAGCCGGACTGAATGAGGTTTATCCACAAGGGGCAGGCTTTACATGCAGGGCTGAGAGGAGGAGGCTAAGATGAGTGAGCTTTGGGTTAAGCTACTTGATATCCTCACACGCCCTGGTCCAACAATACATGTGCAGCCACATTTTGCTTGCGATGGTGTCAAAAGTGGCACCATCTCAAGCACGCATCAAAAGGTATTTATCCATGATACAACTTTTTTGCTGCAATTTTTGAGTTTTGTATAAGGGAACTCCAAGTGAATGGTAATAAGGGTGATTATGCATTAGACCTCCCTTATTTACAAACATGTTTTCCCATTGACTTTGGCTGTGCAGTTTTAATTTGTGAAAGCATAAATTTAGCTGTTTTCCAGATAAAAAGGAAGATATAGTTTATAATGTTTGCCACAGATTGTGTATGCCTCGTTACCAAGCCCACTCCAAGGTCGATATTTAATACACACACACAGATGCTGTTTGTGATTCATTTGCCTTCTGATAAGATGGACAAACAAACACTAGAGCCACTGTGTTGCTGAGGTAAAGCCATCAAGGTCTCCAGATAACCTTGTTTACTTTTCTGTATGTTATGTTGTACCTTATAATATGAAATTCTGCGGCCTTAACAGCCCCAAGTGTAAAAAAATCAGAACAATAAACTGCTTTAAAGTTGATGTTGTCCTTCAGCAAAGGTTTCTGTTCATTCTCCTTAAACTCCCCACAAATTAGTCTTTTACTTCTTACAGAGCGCTATCTGAGATGTGAATTGCACAGAGGCGAAACTAAAATCAATAATTAGTTTAACTGTGTTAGGCTAATGTGCGGGAGAGCCATCTAAGCTCACATCTGCCTGCCTGACCTGCACACAGGCAGGTGGAAAGACAGATAACAGAGGGCGGCTTTGTTACGCCTACAGGGTAATTTCAAGCAATTCATCAGACAGATGTTGCAATGGCACTTAACTGATTTGTAATTTAATAATGGGGGTGGGGGGAGGCAATAAATTTGCTGCCAATGAGATTCCACCATCATGCTATCTTGCGAACAACAAGGTGCGCCACATGCTGTGGGCTGGATTTACCGATCAAACTGATTGTGTGGAAAACAAACAAAAAAAGAACATTAAATACCTAATCTTGTTTACCTAATACACTTTGTTAAATAAGGACGTTGTTTCAAAAGGGATTTGCAACAAGTGATGTTCCTGTTTCAAGAATTTTCTCGAATGGCATCTCGTGCACAAGACATTGACCAGTTTCAAGCCTGGCTGAGCTTCAGCTAACAAAAAACCCCACTACATTTGCTCCTTCTGACAATTAGACACAGGAAGCAGTGAGCACCATGCAGAGTGCAGGATGGAAAAAAAATCCTTTAAGGCTGCTTGTCAAATACTTTTCTGTTCGCAAGCACCTTGGGGCACTTGGAAGGAATACGGAAGGAAATCAGCAAAGACAGATAGAAAGGAAAAGGACAAGAACAAGGGAGCTGGAAGCAGGAGTGGATTCACATGAAGAATAGCCGGAAGGTGAACATGGTTAAACCAGTTTGGTTTGTTAAAGGTTGTAGTGTTGTTATGGCCATGTACTGGGGAGGGGCACAAGGAGGTTAGGGGGTCATGGGGGACTGGAAATAATGAAGAGGAAAGCCTCATTCACTTCCTTGGTTTAGCCTTTGGCCTATAATGAGGGCTCTTGACATCGGGGAGCACACTGATACAACACATTTGGCAGCCTGGCAAATTGACCTGGGTGCCTGATGGGTGATTGACAGCTATTCCTAAGGGTACCTAAGCTGCCCTGCATGTGTGTGTGTGTGTGTGTGTGTGTGTGTGTGTGTGTGTGTGTGTGTGTGTGTGTNATATATTATACTTGAATAAATACGGTAGTTTGTAACTGCTTTTGCAAACGTCATGGCAGAAAAAAGAAACATATAAAAGCAATCTATTCCAAAGCCAAGCAAGAATAACTGGTTCATAAGAAACATAAAAGCTTAACTGTTAGTTTCATATCAGCTGTGAGGGAAAGGTTCCTGGCAATTTAAGTAAATGGTGAATGTACTCTACTTATATAGCACCTTTCTAACCAACTAGGCTACTCAAAGGGCTTTACAATACAATACGTGCCCATATTTACTCATCTACACACATTCACACAGCACTGTACAACATCTCTATAATCTGAATAAATAATTTTATAGAGACAATAAACATGTCTTCCCACTGAGCCACAACTGTGTGTGAGGTGAATGGAAATCCAAAAGGTCATTTTTTTAATCCCCTCTAGTGAATAAATGGCAATGGAGAAGACACCAGGCCTTTATTTTAAAAGTACCACCACTATGGACAACACACTAGCATTTATAGAAGCTAACATTTTGTTTGTTTAATATTTTCACATTGGGAAATATTATTTAATTTTGCATTGTGTTTTATTTTCCATCAAATTTAGGCAAAAACAAGGGTGGTCTGTGGTCCGTTTTTTTTCCTTTTCTTTACTTTTTTCTTTTCTCTGATTCTGGGATTATTATCCATTTAAAAAGGGGGTGGGGGTGCAAAAAGGAAAACCCAACAGATATAATTTGTCATTTGTATTTTTTTTTTGAGCTGTACTAAACTGTAACACCCAAACCAGCGTATTGTACACATCAAAATTGATTTGTGTGTACTTTTACACCCCTAGTATCGACTCGATTGTTTTTCCACGTTATGTTTCTATTCTAATGCATGCATCATGTGTTTTTTTTTTTTTTTTTGTTTAAAAAACACAATACACTGAATCTGATTAAATCATACAATACTTTGTTCATACTGGGCCTCAATTCTACTCTTCCATCTCTGCAGTCATATTTATTTCATTTTTTTATCATTCTGTTTTTTCACTCATCACTCAATTGCCTCCTGCTCTCTGTGACCATGCGTGGAAGAAATGATGACACAGCATGCCATCTTGATTGCAAGGTTAAAAGACAGATGGCAGAGTCAAACAAACACTGGCTATGCTGAAATCGCCCTCACCAAAAGAGAAACGTCATCTGTCAGTGATGGCTGTAATCCTTTTTATGATGTGAGACATTCAGAAGGCTCAGAAGCACAATCAGACATGGCTGCAAACAATATTAAAAATGTGCTGTCAACATTTTTTTAAATAAAGAGAGCATGTTTCCTATCAAGTTTATACTGGTCAACTCTACTGAATCTGCCTTAATTGAAGAGGGACATAAGTGGACTTTGTATCATCATCATAAGTCAACCTGTCGGTGCATGTTTAACATATATGTATGTTAACTGGTGGAAAATGTTGGTAGGAAACAGGAGGATATTACTGCTTATGTTCAAGGAAGAAAAGAAAAACACTCCAAGAGCCTGAAATGCAAAATAGACCTGAAAATAACAGCTTCAACAAGTCTGGACCATCTCCCCGAGGGGTCCGACGTAACCTCCCACTTCGGAATGCCAGATGATGATCATTGCTACTTTTATAATTACTACCAAATAATTATATGTTGGCAAAAACATTTATTTCCCTATCTCCCTGCCCTTTTTTTCTTCACCCCTTGATATTCCTACTAAGCTGATTAAAAGCCACAGCCTCAACACTGAACTTACACATCACCTAACCCACAGCCTTTCAGCTGCATGGAGCAGAGAGGAGCCCTAACCACGTTCTGCATGAATATTAAGTATGGGATTTGTGTTGCGGGTTTGAAATTGGAAATCACAAGTTTGACTAATCAGCTTTAGAGGTTCTACATTTGATGTGTGTGTGTGTGTGTGTGTGTGTGTGTGTGTGTGTGTGTGTGTGTGTGTGTGTGTGCTTTGAAAGAGTAAGTCAGTCTGAAAGAGAAAGAAAAAAGAAGGTGAAATGGAGAGAGAGAGGCAGAAAGGATGATGTGACAATGGGCTGTCGATGATGAAGAGGGAAAAAAGCACTACAGCGGTGCTGAAAAGGTAATTGTGGGTAATTTAATGCTGAACTAAATTAGAACTGCAAGTTCAAACGCCAAAATGGTCTGCACTGAAAGTGTTTACCACACAGGGTAATTCAATATTGGTGTGGGCACTCATGCATGTGTGTGTGTATTACTGTTATGCACTGCAGAATATTAAATGCATCACCAGCTATGCTTTGCCTACTGCTTCATAGTTCTCCTTTACATCAAATACATAAAGTCAACTGTTTCTGCTCTTCTCTGTGATTATTAGGAATTAAAAATGTTGATAGGAAGCAGGTTACAGCAAGACAAGATGTTCTTCACTGCCTGCTGCCAAAGGCAAAGGAGGAGCGATAATGTTTTTGCCCGCATCTCTATATCGTCATTTGTCTGTACCATCAGCTAAATATCTCAGGAACCTGAGGGCAGATTTGAATCAAACTCTCAGAAAGTAACCAGTAGTTTTGCATCTATAAATAATACACTTTTAGAGTAAATCTTTCATAGAATCTGCTTTCAGAGCTTAAGATTGGTGAGATTCAAAAAAAATATGCTACAGAAGGGAGCCTGGATTTGCAGACTGACGTTATTCTCCAAATTTTGTACACCAAATGGCTGTTTCTATTTGGTCTGAATAGCACTACAAGTCAAAGTAATATAGGTCACTTTGATTCCCAAACACATCTTGGACATTTGACTTTTCACTGTTCCAACTATGACTTTTATGTTCTGATTACTTGGCAGCATCCATCTCACCTGCAGCTCATAACGCCCCTGCAGTCAAAGGGCTGTTGGGATGATGTTAGATAGGTGAACAAAGATAGACTAGTTATTTCTTCATTTCATCTTGATTTGATTTGATTTGATTTGATTTATTTAACAGGAAAAGATTATTAAAAATCAAGCCTGACTCAGCATGATTGCTGTTTTACAGCAGGTTCCTTTTCTGCAGCACATAAAACACTCAGAATTACAGCATCACAATCACATCATTATTATTACACCATAGACACAAAGACAAACAAGCATACCAAATTTCAAAAAGGCAGCATCTTCAAACCAAAACACATACATAACTCTGACCACGGTGTAAACACTGACTCACTATTGATTTATTTCACAAGGGACATAAAATACTGAACTCACTGCTAAAAAAAATAAGCTCTCTATCTTGGAGCAATAACTTCCTGGTGATAAATACTGCTGCAACACTGTACATTGTTTTTTAGGAAAACATGGCTGAGTTTAACATTTTGCATTCATAGCACTACATTATTAGAATAGCTGTATTGAAAAAAAAACATTAGGTTGATACGCCCTTTATTTAAGAACTAACCAAAAATTCTGTCAACAGTACTTCATGTTTACACAGGCATTTCCCACTCCAGCTCCTTAGGCGCCACATTTTTTGCATATTTCCCTGCTCAAACACACCTAATTTAAATTGACGGGCAATTAAAAGGCATCTGCATTGCTTGATTATAAGCTATCGAAGTCATTTATTCCTTTGAATCATGTGTGCTTGAGCAAACACACATCTACAACATGCAGGGCAGTTTGCCCTGAGGACCAGGGTGGGGAAACAATGTTTGATACGTCTGAGATAATTCAAGGTGCCAGTGCATAACCTCTGAAGCCCTCATATTACTACTGGTTCATTATTCTTGATGATTTTTGATTTATTACACCTTCCACAGCTTTGGAACACAACAGCTAATACAAAACCTACAAAAAACATGCATTTTGAATGGTAATAGTGTCTTTCAATAGCGGTGCATCATACAGGGCAGACAGAAACTGTGTGGAATTTGGTAAAAGAAGTGAGAAAACCAAGATCACTACAGTTGGGCTAACATCTGTTACAAGTTTGATGTAATTAATGTTAAAATTTTAAGTTTGTCTATAATTTGAACACAAAATGTTCAACTCAAAGTGTGATATCATGCACTAACTTTTGAACTGACTGGTTTTGCATCGATGTCTACTCTGAGTTCAGTGTTAGTTTTTTTTAATTTAAAACTGAAAATTAAAGTCTTATTATAACACTAAACACACAAAAAAGGAAAAGAAAAGATATGTGACGTGACAAAGCTACCACTTTTCTTATAATGTATTGTCTAATGCTTACTTTTTTATTTTCTGTGTTTCTGTCTGCCTGTCATTAGGAGTGCTGTCAGGTAGTAATAAATGCTTTTTTGTCAGATTAGGTTCTTTTAATCTTGAATTACTATTGAGCTTTAAAGAAGAAAGTTAAATTATTTCAAGAAAAGAAACTATTGGTAGTCATTTTTACGCTTATGCTTAATATTCTNAATAATAATAATGTAAGTAAACTTGCCATGATGATTTGGCAGTTGTTTTACCTTGGATGCCCTTGGGAATGCAACCTGAGATTACAAAAGCACAGCAATGACCACCAAACTACTGAAGTCCTATGGTAAAAATAAAGTTTTGTTGAATGTCTGTGGTTCACCAAGCAAAAGAGCAAAAAGAAAAATTGTAGAATCTATTACTACAGACCAGAATGGCCTTTTGCTCAATCAGTGAACTAATGCAATAACCTTGACCATGTTAAAGTGCCTTTGGTTATTAACTTCTACAGTTATTTCTTCTGGCACAAAATCCCCACCCTCCAATCACAGTTGATACTGGGAGATATTAATGTAATTCCCTTGAATAAGCTCATTTTTCTTTCAAACAAGCCAGGCTTGAAGAACTTTGGCTCTGTTGTGATCTGTGATGACATCATGAGCCCATTACGGGGGACCAACAAGACCATGTGCTGCCATTACCCTGTCACAAGGGACTAAGAGCATTTTTACAGGCATGCTGATGGCATTAGAAATGTCTGGTGGCCCCTACGGGGCTTTTATTAGGTTCCACGTTGAGCTCAAGCAGGTCTGGCTCAGGTGACCTAACGGAGCACTTGTCTCCTTTTGCTGCATGTCTGAGCTGTAGCAAAGGCTTTTCTGGATTAGACAAAAAAGCCTTGAACATAACCCTGATAATGTGGATTTAAGGTGCCCCCCCCCCCACGTGGTGACACAGTTGTAAAAAAATAAATAAACCAGATTTTTTTCTTTTTATTTAGCATGAACACCAACAACAGAAATGCATGCTATTATTTTGAAGGGATACATATAATTTTTCATTGCTGTGATTAAACTTGGTTTGATCAGTGATGGCTGTTTTCAATAGTGACACTTTCACCTTAAATCAATTGCCAACTGATTTTTTTTACTTTTTCTTCACTTTAAAAGCTTAGCTTTGGTCCTCTGCAAGAAGTCTGGGAGTTTGAGAGTCCAATGCAGTCCTGTTCTAAGGATTGCTCTCTTCTGAAAAATCTCTGAGGTTGTTCCTCGGAATCTGCAGAAGCCACCCAACCAGTTTGGAGGTTGCAGCCTTTAGTTTTCTGATTTTACCAATATGACTACTAAGACCATGCTTTTCCACATCTTGTGGTTTACTTACCCCTGTCTGATTGGTTAGCCATCACCAGTTTGTCAGTCTGGATCTGCAAGTCCCACAGTATCTTTTACCTGTCATTCTTCAACTACCCTACACATCAATGTCCATTGTTTATGACACTAATTCTTCACAACAAGCTATTGCTAATTAACACAGTTTGAGGACATGAAAAGGATATTATTCTAATAAAAAATAAAAAAGACAGCTTGAATTGATTCATAGTGTGCAAGAAAATTGTCAAATGACAAATCGATTCTAAAAATCTTATAGACAAAAAGAGAGGGGGAGGCATGGTGGCGTTCCCTTTTCAACACCTACATGAGCAATCTCAATTTTTGGATCAGGACTTAAGACAAATGGAATGTGTCTCTGGCTGGTCTTATGGATTTGTGATGTAGTCACCCATTCAGCTCTCTGTAATTACAAAGGCTTTTGCTGAGATCCGATTTGCTTCTGGAAGCTTGTTCAAGACAAGGGGATTGGTACGACAATGGCACAGTATGACAATAGAAAAAGGATACTGCTCTTAAAATATAGAGACAAATGGCTGTTCTGCATTAAATGTACTAACTCATGGGCTTAGATGTGGCTAAGGTAAATTTAATCATATGCCCTGTACACACTGGCTGGCTTTTGATTAAAATGAACTGTTTAAAATTGTTGCACCCAGTGATCACTTACAGATTACTGTGTGGGACATATTTTGTCATTTGATATGAAGGAAATCCCATTTCTGGTTTATTTATACTGGCATATTTTATTTTTAACATGGTGTATCTCTGTTTCATTAGAGAAAATGAATGTAGAGAGAAAAAAAACCAATTATTTTATCTACAAGATGCCCAATAATCGAAAAGGTAGAATGCAAATGTGGGCATTTTTTGTGATTTATCAGATTAGACAAAATGGAACATGAATAAGCTCTATCTGTAAGACCTGAATGTAATAGGCTGTACAAACATCTAATACTGCTTTGTTGAGGTGGATGTAAGTAAAAAAAGCCAAATTAATGAAATCCTTTTTAACACTGAAGCCACTTTTGCAACTGCTAACATCCAGTTATTACACTGAACAGCAAATGATCTAATTAGCATTCAATTTTAGGTCAAACGACTCTGGCAATGTCATGAGAATACCTCCATTTGGAATTGCTCAAACCACAGCACATGGACATACCTGCTAATTTTTATTGAAGAAATTAAGCTTTGGGTCACAAAAGCTAGTACAAACCTTTTTAAAAGGCTCACATCCTCCCACATGGAGGCTCACAAATGGTTACTTTTGGAATACAACAGAACATAGTTGATCAGATTCACTTGCCTGTAAAACAGCTGGCTACTCTCCCACTCTGTTTCACTACATAACATTCCTATATAAAAATCAGTGTAGTTAAACTGAAGCGACCTGCTCTGTGACTCGTATACTCGTTAAGATCCCTGAAAAAGGTGGAAACATTTGGGACACTCTGTTATGAACATTGTACTACTCTCAGCCCAGTGAGATACCATCTTTATGTTTGCCTTGAAAAGCCACCGAGGTAATAATAAACATCTAAAACCAGTTTAAGACACCAAAAATCAGCTTTGTCCGGGCCTCGCCTGCCATCAGACTATTTGCTATCAACATTACAGGCTGTGAGACTACATGCTAGCTTCCTTAAAGGAGACATATCATGCTAAATGCACTTTGTTTTGCATTTATAAACTATTTTTGTGCAATTATAGTGTCTAGGAGTGTAGAAAACTTTAATTTATTCTGTCCAGTTACTGCAAAGATATTTTTAT
>NW_013952503.1:1044951-1050325 GCF_001266775.1 Austrofundulus limnaeus | reverse complement strand
ACTTTATACAGCCTCATCAGACAAGGCTTAGTTAATAAATGGTTTTTTTTTAGTTTGTTTTGTTTTAAATTAAGACTTGTGTAACATTTGTTATCATTTTTATTTTTATCATGTTAATGGAGGGAGGAAGAAAAAATAGTATTGGCTTCAAGAATTGGCCAAAAAAATATTGGCTGCAGCGTTGTTTTAGTCACTCTTTATTTATGTTTTTTTTCATTGTTCAAAATACTGTGTGTTAGATGAGTTTTAATGGTGCAACGTCAAACTAACATGTAATATTCTCTTATGCTATTTTAACCAGACTGTACCTGGCTGCAATGTATTTCAATGAAAATGCACATCTGCAGGAAACTACCTCACCTGGAGAGCCCATGTAGATTATTCTTTCCCAAGTTCAAGAAGGGAGAAGGCACAGGAAAGCCTATCAGAACTCCTGAAACCCTAAGTCTTACCACATTAGTCACTTTTAGTATGCCAACTTGATTTCAATAAATTAAAATCATCTATACTTTAATTATATCTCCCTTATTCAAAGTTGCATCACAAGGGCATGTGATGTGTGAAAGTGTTGAATGAGAAACTTTTCCTCACAATGTTAAACAAAAATTACAAAATAAGTGACACTTTACTGTTTCTACTATGCAAAGACTGTGTACAATTTAAAGATGTTGATGTTTTCCAGACTGTGCTGTGGATTCATCTCCAGTTGTCCCTGACAAGGCCAGCATCTCCACACCACATCCTGATGCACGTGTCTTCACTCCACATCCTGATGCACGTGTCTTCACTCCACGTCCTGATGCATGTGTCTTCACTACGTCCTGATGCACATGTCTTCACTACACGTCCTGATGCCACATCTTCACACCACCCTCTGCACCACATCTGAACTCAGTCCACACCCAGTGGAAGGACCCTTCACAATAGGATCACACATACTTCCACACATCTCGCAGAAAGGATGTGCAGGACAAGATGACTAAGTGTGATGAGGTTGCATATTCGTGACCCATCATCAAAATCAGGATTAAGTCAAATTTGGTAAAAATGACCTAATTACATTTTCAGATTCTTGGCTTTAAAAGCTACATTTTGATATGTGGATCATTCTGACATCATAATTAACTGAATTTGTCTTGTTGGTTACAAAAATAAATAAATATTTAGTCTGAATCCCAATTTTATGTCCTTTTAATGAGGAATTTTTGATGACCTTATGAAGAGGAAACCTCAAATTTTATTTGAATATTGAGATTTCCCAGCTAAAAAGAAACAACACTTTGCTAGCTCACAGGGAAATTCTTAAAAATTTAAGGCGTTTTTCCTCAAAATCAGTTTTTTTGTTGCTCCTGCTCAAAATATACTTCCTAATTTTGTTTTATGATTATGTTTCAGACAGTTCATTTAACTGATACATTGATAAGGCTTTTAATCATTATATTTTGACTAATGCAATTTTTGTTAACATTTTAGTCAAAACACTATATTTGCCTTTTTCTACATTTATCACTTTTAGACTTAATCCTTGTTTCAATGTGATGGGTCACATTTCATTCTACAAAAAAAATCAGGATTTTTTACTGTGTTCTGTGTACTTTTAAACTTCAATTTTTGTCATAAAACATTTCACTGCAAGTTGAACTTTGTGTATGCGATAAATTTATTTGATTTGATTGCTTCCATTTTTTATCTGTTGTTATCTCTTGCTAACATATTTTATGAAGGCAATGCATTCCACATACAGAAAAAGCTATTGAACATATATAATTTTGCATTTTAGGTAAAAAATGATTTTTATCAAAACCATACATGTAATTTGACACTTTTTTATTATTTATCAAGGAGTAATAAAGTGCATAAATTCTTACATTCAATGTTGTCAGTACATCATCATGTCACTTTCCAATTAGTGTTTTCTGGAAAAGTGGCTGAATTTGTGCTTTGTTAACACCATCTCTGAAGTCTTTGTGTGAAAGATGATGAGGTGTGTTTGGGAGTACTTCTGTCATTAAAGCCCTGGAGTTAGAGTTGAAATGATGCTCTGCCTTGTGGCGTTTGAAATTTATCTTGCTTAGATGTCTGGGTTCCAGGTTCTTTGCTGTCCCACAGACCTGTGACATACAATATTAGTTACAGTTCCAAAGTAGARTGTGACTGATCATTTAATTATGATTTAAGTTCTGATTTGACATATGGAAATCAAGGCTAATTGGTAATGAAAGATCAAAACAATTACATTTTTATTTGCTTTTTGTACATTTCAAACTAACAGTCAAGCACAAAAATCAATTTATTTAAAATAATTTCACATCTGTACAGTAAGTGTGAGCACATTGTAGTTGTTCAATTAAAAATACTTTATTGATCACAAAAGTAAATTATATAATATAAAAGTAGTTCAAATGCATGTATTTTAGTTTAGCTATGCTCYCCAGTGTAGGTAAGGACATAGAGTGTGTAAATAAATAACGCACCATTGTGACACATTCGTTTGAAGACGTGGTTCTGCAGGTTTSTCATTCTGAGTGTCTTGCACTGGGTCAGACTCTGGCTTGTACATGTAAGGCTGGATTGACAAGTCTACTGTTGTTTATATCCTTATACTTTCTTGACATCTGCCATCACTAATATGCACCTTCATATACATTAATTTTTGTACTGTACTTTACGGTGTATATATGTATATAAATAAGCATATGTGTTTATGTATATGTGTATATGTGCATTGGTACATTACTATATATCACATGTGTATATTGTGGGGTTTTGTTTGTTATCTTTTATTAATCTTTCATTATTCTTCCTAGCCTCTCTTGTATTAAGCTGCAGTAATGTGCAAATTTCCAGACTGTGGGATCAATAAAGTTTATCTTATCTTATTTTATCTTAAAAACAGTTTTTAGTCAGTAGATAACTGTGTTTTTGCTATGAAACTACAAACATGGCCGAACGGGGTGGAGTCAAACGCTCAGGGATCTGGAGGGGGCGGGGTGTGAAATATCTCATTTGTATTTAAAGAGACAGCACCAAAACAGCTTGCTCTGAGGCGCAACTCAGAACAGGGGTAAAGCAAGGAAAGCAAGGAGTCTGTGGAGCAACAAAAACGAGTAATTAAGACCAAAGGGTTGCAGTTTTATTTTAAACAGACCATAAGTGAATGATTTAGATGTGAAAAAGAAGGATTTAAAAGCATGATATGATACATTTAAGCACCCAGTATTCTGCTTTTAAACTGCCAAAATTGACTCTCATTGTCGCAGTTGCATGACAAAAATTGTCATTTTGTTTGGCCCTTTTTTGTCACAACATGCCAGAAGAACTTTTCACCACCTCCTCATAGTAAATTACTATGTGATTGGTCAGAACTTTGTTTTGTTTGTGCTGAAAGCACCCAGACACTGAATTTTGCTTCAAATACTTGCTTCCAGAATCCAACCATTGTACCCGGAAGCAGACATTTACGAAGATAGTCAAATGGCCAAAAACTCAAATATGGGAAAAAAAACAAACCATTGTGTGCACAGAGGAATCTGTCTGACAAAAACCGTGGCACTTTAACCAGGACAGATTTGTTGACAAAATAATGGCGGATATCAGAGTCTCCCCTCCCCCCAGCGAACAATCACATGATCACACGTTGTACCTTCAGCTGTCAATCGACCAACTTTAGGACTTCCTGGCAAGTCCCTGAGCAGAGCCCATTTTTAAATTATTCCAGGTAATGTGACATGTTTTCTATATTTTCATCATTTTTTTTCAAACCTCAGGGTCACTGCTTCTCTGCATTTAAAGGAGTCAGCTGAGCTGGCTTGAACATCTGATTAGGATGCCTCCAAGATGCCAAACTCTTGAGGTTTTCCAGGCATATACCACTGTGAGGGTGATGACCCTGAAGCAGAATCCAGAACTTGCCATATGGATAATGTATCATATCCTGTCTGGGAATGCCTTGAGATCCCAAAGGTCTTGGTGGAGCATGTTCCTGTAGAGAGGCATGTCTGGATTTCCCTTCTAGAATCATTGCTTCTATGACCCAATCATGAAAAAGAGTATGAAAATGGATAGATAAAGAGATGGACCAAAAGCGACTGTAACTGTAGTTTTCTTTTTCAATCTGTGATCATATTAAAACTAAATTATAGTCTGAATGGAAGGCCAAACTCCCAAACATCTTTACAATACTTCACCTCCAGTAATCAATGAGTTCCGTCACCTCACTTCACTGACTGTACACATCAGCGAATATGAGGGGGAAAAATGCAGCTGTAGCAATAGGAGTATTGCTTCATACCAAGGCATCACTTGCAAAAGTCTTCACAGCTGAACTGAGAAATCAATCAAATCAGGACAGGCCAATGAGAAGGTGTGCACATCTTCTGCCTGCAGACTTGACTGATAAAACAAACCCAAACGCCTCGGTCATTACTCATCTACCTCTCAATCACATTCCTTAGCTGATCGCCTTCTGGAAAAGGCTGTCTGTTGCAGATGAACTTATGTTAGCGAAGAAGACCCATTATTAGATTGTGAAATCAGGTTATCTATCATGTAAAATCAGAGTTTGTTACAGAAGAGTTTCATATCAGAGTCACAGGCACACAGCGGCGTGTTATTTAATCAAAATGGATTTCTCAGCGATTGAATTTTAGAAAAGTATATCGCACATTTGCTAACAGCATGTTCTCTGTGTGCTCTCCTCCAATTAGTCGCTGTGACATTTTCAAAACAAATCATCCCAGTCACACTAAATTGTAGAGAAAAACCTGCCAAGTCCTATGAATGCCTGACTTTTTTGTGTGTGTTTATGTGGCACAGTAAGTTACGGTGTCAGGCATCAGCTGCCTTCAGGAGAGCAGAGAGAAGATTAAATGTCTATTTGCAGATGCTGATTGCTGGGAATGGAATACCCTCCAGTGCTGATCAACAAACTAGGCTTCACCAGCCCCTGACCAAATTCAAACACTCCTCGTCTTCACATTGCATTTTGTGTGTGGCAGGAAAAAAGCCCCGAACAGCAAACTTCCCTCTTTTCTTTTTATCTTGGGATAATTCATTACTGTATGTGCATGCTTGAGGCTTCGAAAGGCGCTGATAAAATACTGTACACAATTTTTTAATCAGAGCCACTCGGTGTGGAGTTGAAATCAAAAAGGTTTTGTGCTTCCTTCTCCTCTTGCTTTTTTTACCCCCATTCAATTTGCTTTTGGGTTGTTTGATTTCTTAAATGAATGTAATAGTACAGATGGAGGATAAATAGCCTTCTGTGCTTCATCTCTTCACATCCATCCCAAAGGGCCCTTCCTGAATCAAGAGGGGAAAAACATACACACACACACACACACACACACACACACACACACACACACACACACAC
>NW_013952503.1:1040596-1044029 GCF_001266775.1 Austrofundulus limnaeus | reverse complement strand
GTGTAGGCTTGAAAATAAACAGTTAAAATATTTCTGATATGCTTTTTATTGACAAACATAAAAAACAGACCAGTGAAAATAATTTACAAATAATGAAAAAATGCAGTAATTTTGCTAAATGTTAAAATATTAGGATGTGAATAACATTAGTGGTTGTAAATAGACATTTGTCAAATACATTTAACATTTTTGATCTCATGTTAACAGAGTTCAGATTAAATAATCTGACAGTCTTGTAAAGACTTAAACTCTGAAACAGAATTCAGGTGTTTCATTCATTAATGGCAGAAAGAGTTTTGTATCAGAAATAATTGTGAGCTGATATAATTTAGAGCAATTGCTGTAGCATAAATATATTTCTGGACATGATGTAATAAACATTAAATACTCAGTATCTCTGTATCTGACCCAAACATTTATTTTCACTCAAATGTTGKGATGTGTTTATTTTACTATCATCTGAGTGCTGTTTCATTATTCAGTCAACAATACATTAATATGATAAATGAATATTTCTGTAAACATCCAAGTCAAAACATCTGGTTTCCATTTCTTTCCACTAACTACGTGGTTCTTACCTTGACTTTAATGATGAACACTTCCTGGTTGAACACATGCACTGTAGCTGTGCACACTGCCACGTGCAGAGAAGTTTAAAAAAGGTGCCAGGCAGAAGAAGTCCACATCATTCCTCCTATTATTCCTCATATTTTTGTTTCTYCTTCCATGGATGGGTAACAAAGTACTGTACATCAGAAAAATGAACAGAGTTTCCCTGGACSGGGCTGTAGCGGGGGTCACGTTGTATAATTTTGTCTATATCTAAACAGAAAAAACTGAACTGGACTGAAATGATCCAATAGCAACACAACACAGTTATACTGTATATCTGAGTAGAAGTGCAGGCACGACAGCCAAACCCATCTGTTCTCTGATTGGCTGATAAATCTGATTGACAAGACATTGACCAATCAGCTGGAGGCAGAAAAACRGGGTCAGATTTCGGACTTGTAAAGTGAAACTCACATGYAAGTTTTGAACTTGAGCAGAGAGATTTACATGTAGTTTTTTGCTTTGTACCTGTAAACAGACCTTAACAAAAAAAGACTGTAACTTGTGTAAATATTTTTTACAGATACAAATCTTGTTTTTACAGATACAAATATTATTTTTACAGATACAACTCTATTTTACACACACACACACACACACACATTCCTATTTACATATCCTGAAGGTACAAATCTTAATCTACAAGTACAAAGTCTGTTTTACGAGTACAAAATACATAAGACTAATATTTGTTTCCATAGAGATGAATTGAAGTGAACCTTTAGATGTGTCAAATCATTAGCTGAAGAACTGTAAACAATAGCATTGTAAGACCAATAAAGATTCACAGCTCTAATATTTCCCAAGGCTTAGATTGACATGCAGATGAAAATAATAATAATAAAAATAAGTGTTCATTTACAAAGGCAGTATGAATGGGCAGTGGCTTTTCCATTTTCAAAATACTGTATACATACTTAAAATAATCAACATCTAATCGTAACATACCAAGTTGTTTTCTTTTCTAGTTGAGGTACATTTTTTGACAGAACACCTTCTGCCCACACATGCTACTCGGTGGGGAAAAAAAAACTGGTTGAATATTCCAAGAAAAATAAAATAACTACTAACAAATTGAAGCACTTTTTCTCAGGGAAAACTCTATTACTCACATTTACTAATTTCACACCTATATAAAAAAAACTACTAGGGACAAGCAAAAGGTATTTCAAATGCTGTACAAACATTCTGAGATTGAAACTATTTTAAATCTTAAATTTGTGTTTAACTTGGCAGACAAGAGGAGGTAAAGAAACCAAACAAAACACCCTGAATGAACAGAAAGACCATCAAGTATGTAAAGTGTTATTAGTTACCACTCATGAATGTGTTTCATTACAGCAAATTGTTCCTTCACGCTAGAAATATCAATTTAACTCTCTTGGGAACGACAAGAAAAGTTATTAGCGACTTAAGAACTGTTATTAAAGTCTTATCACAGATGTAAGGCTTGTAAAAAATTCATTTGTATACCACTGAATTATTTAGAGGTAGGCTTTAATCAAAGCTACAGATGTTGCAGTCAAAATTATTGCTAATCTCGCTGTGATTGCAACTCAATTAAAATGGACTGTGAAAAAAAATCTTGATTGCAGAGTTAATTACAGATGCAAAATAAGAGACAGTAAACAATAAAAAAGTGATTACTTAGATTGGCTCAGTGATTATATGACTGATGTGGAAGGCTTTTCTTCAAAAGAAGTTATACTTCATCTCTTGTTACTTTAATGGCATCATCTAGTTGTGCTTTTACGCAATGTAGCACAGACTAAAATCAAATGAATATGTCTCTGCTGGAATGTGTTTTCCTGTTCAAAATCCTTGAGTAGAAACAAACAAGAAAATAACTGTTTGTAGAATAAACAAAACATCATTAATTATAATGATCTGTTGCCTTGTTTAACAGTAACTTCCTTCTAATGTATGTAGTTGTTGGTATGATGATAAAATGATCTGTTAAGGGATACATTCATTTAATGATTGCTTTTCATGTATATACTGTAAATGTCCTGTTTTTCAGTTCAAAAATGTTAACTACTTAGAGACATAAATCCCATTCTGCCTGTTACTGACTGCAAAAGGAGTATTCATGAATAATCATATGTCTACATAAAGAAAGTGAATGAAAGTGTCATCAGGTTACCTTAAAATACAACCTGCTGTTCATTTATTACACCACCTCCATCACATGCCACTCTGAATTTTTTATATTTATTTTATTTTTTTCTTGTAAGGACTGAGAGGAAAAACGTACCTTCAGTCTTTGAAGAAGCACACTGCATGGCGCACCTCATATCTCACCACTCACAGCGTGGTTAAAATGTTGGTGGTCCCTTCGGCTTGGAAAGTTCCATACTTAGCAGACTGGATCTTTTCAAATACAGCGGGTAAAATAAGAATTGAACACATCACCAATTTTTCTCAGTAAATATATTACTAGAGGTGCTAATGACATGAAATTTTCAAAAGATGTTGGTAACAACCCAAGTGATCCATATATATAAAGAAATCAAACCATAAATGTCCAGAAATGAATTTATTTGTAATAATGTGGAAAGGCACAGGGAAAAAGTATTGAACACACTTACTGAAATTTATCTAATACTTTGTACAAAAGCCTTTGTTGTCAATGACAGCTTCAAGACGCCTCCTGTATGGAGAAATTAGTCGCATGCATTGCTCAGGTGTGATTTTGGCCCAGTCTTCAAATCTTGAAGATTTCGTGGGTCTCTTATTTGAACTCTGATCTTTAGATCTTTCCATAGATTTTCTGTTGGATTCAAGTCAGCTGATTGGCTGGGCCATTCCAGCAGCTTTATTT
>NW_013952503.1:1030112-1040586 GCF_001266775.1 Austrofundulus limnaeus | reverse complement strand
CCACTGAGGAGCTGTTTCCACTGAGGAGCGGTTTACTCTGAGGAGCTGTTTACACTGAGGAGCTGTTTCCACTGAGGAGCTGTTTCCACTGAGGAGCGGTTTACTCTGAGGAGCTGTTTACACTGAGATGCTGTTTACACTGAGGAGCTGTTTACACTGAGATGCTGTTTACTCTGAGGAGCTGTTTACACTGAGGAGCTGTTTCCACTGAGGGGCTGTTTACACCGAGGAGCTGTTTCCACTGAGGGGCTGTTTACACTGAGGGGCTGTTTCCACTGAGGAGCTGTTTCCACTGAGGAGCTGTTTACACTGAGAGGCTGTTTACACTGAGGGGCTGTTTACACTGAGGGGCTGTTTCCACTGAGGAGCTGTTTCCACTGAGGAGCTGTTTCCACTGAGGGGCTGTTTACACTGAGGGGCTGTTTACACTGAGGAGCTGTTTCCACTGAGGAGCGGTTTACTCTGAGGAGCTGTTTACACTGAGGGGCTGTTTAAACTGAGGGGCTGTTTACACTGAGGAGCTGTTTCCACTGAGGGGCTGTTTCCACTGAGGAGCTGTTTACACTTAGGGGCTGTTTACACTGAGGAGCTGTTTACACTGAGAAGCTGTTTACACTGAGGGGCTGTTTACACTGAGGGGCTGTTTCCACTGAGGAGCTGTTTACACTTAGGGGCTGTTTACACTGAGGAGCTGTTTACACTGAGGAGCTGTTTACACTGAGGGGCTGTTTACACTGAGGAGCTGTTTACACTGAGGGGCTGTTTACACTGAGGAGCTGTTTACATTGAGGGGCTGTTTACACTGAGGGGCTGTTTACATTGAGGGGCTGTTTACACTGAGGGGCAGGACGACTGCAGCTGCCTCGCTAAAGGAACTGACAACTCTTTTAACTTAGCTTAATGAAATTTATACATTTACAAAAACAAACCCATAAGATACCAAACAGTAAAATACTGACACAACCTTTATTTACTGTGTGGCTGCAGGTGCTGCAGTCACAGTATGTGTATACTAAAGTATATTTACATTTTAACATCACGTCTAATCCTGACAATCTGAGCCGTCCTGTCAGTCTTTTGTCTTGATGTGCTCTCTTCAGAGTCTGAATGAGCAAAACCCTCTGTTCTTCTGATTAGAACTTCTCAGTCTGTCACTAGGTCTATGTGAAGAAAAAACCAGGAAGAGATAATGAGAACAAGCTCCTGATGTTATCGTTTCGTTGATTGCCAAATAAAATTAGCTAAAAATAATAAAATATTATAAATGATAAATAATCAAAATTATTGTTCAGTCTTACTTATAAAATTGTAATCCCATGTGATCTGCCTTCAAAACTTAGTAGATTAATGCAAATCAGGGCATATTCTTTCGCTCCAGTGCTGCCTAAAGAGAAGAACCAGTTTCCAATATGGCGGCGCCACGCGATGTGATTCAGCCCGCCACAAGGTCTCTAGTATTTATGAGTTCTATRCTTTATGACGACAAAATGAACGTTCTGATTGGACAATTTCAAGGTTGCGTTTCAAATACCCAGAATGCATTGCCGTCGAACATCGTTATTTTTCTTGTAATTTATGTGAAATAAAATGTTTAACGTAATACTTACCTCACATAATATTATTTTACAAGTAATTAATAGTTAAGTATTGTTAGAATTCCTTCTGGATTTTGACACCATAACTGAAAGTTCTGTGTTGACTGTAGTTGACCTGACGAGGACACCTGTTATGACTTCAGGAATGTAGCTCTTTAGCTATTTGTCTAGTAGGTTTCTCATAAYGAGAAGCCCCCTCTGTTGTGTTAAATAAAATTGTCAGCTTTAGTTTAATATGTGTCGCAATGGTTAACACTTATTATAAATTACATATTAAATACCCTTGGATTAATAATGAAATCACAGATTTGTGGTAAAGTAGTGACGTGAACCCCCCACGCTGCGAGTTGAGCTATGCTAATTATAAACTCTACAAACTCTATCCATCTGTCTGTATTTATGTTTCATACTATAAAATGTAACACCACAACTCTAACTCCCCCWGGTTGAGTGATGCAACGCATCAAAGTCCCTCCTCTACCTCATGCTATACTCCAACAACCAATCACCACCCAGTAGTACTCTTACCCTGAAGCACTGAGTTCAATGGGTCTTTTAACCGTCAGTCAAACATAATAGTTTTGTGCTCTCTTTTATGATTCCTAAAATTAAATGAAAGATGTTAGGTATTTGGAATTGAAGTCACACATTTAAATGATTAAAAAACAATATCTTTGATCATTGATCATTCACAGCTGTAGTTCTATAAGTGGCCACATGGGGGCATACTTTCACCACTCTACATTATCGACATTATGTTATTATTTTTTATTTTATTTTTCATTTTATTTTACCGGTTAGCCGGTTTACTGCATGTAGTTTTGACACATATTTTAATTCAATACAAACATTACTAATAAAAATAACACTGAGTAGAGGAATGTGAACAGAAGTCGGAAGAGGGTGATTTGACAGCTGGAACGAGCGCCGCCCGCGCTGTGGGTCACCGGACGGTCCGAGCCTTTAAAAGAAGCGGAACCCTTTCGGAAAAGTTCAGTGACTGAACCGTTTTTATTTTTTATTTTTTAGTTGGTTCCGCCCACAAGAAAGATGGCGGCTCCCTTGCTGGAGAAACTGTCGGAGTCTTTGGGTTCTCCGGAGCCAGCGGTTCGACTCATTCTGTCCATTTTAATCGGTGAGTTTCGCCTCGTGAGTTGGTGGTTGGTGTTAGCTGGAGGAGCCGCTGCCGTGGAACCGGGCGGCGGGTCCGACTGTTTCCTATCATCTGTTCCGTGTAACTGTGTGTCGGCTAACTCTCACTGAACCAGAAAGCAAAACTAGAGACACTGTGTATGGTTTCATGTTGTATTATTTGAGCACATGCTTCCAGACATATGTACCTCAATAATCGCTCCTCCTAATTTAGGGAATTGTTTTTAAAACTACTGAGCTCTGACAAAGACTGGGACACAGTCAGTTGAACTGGGCTGCAGGTGTAAATGTATGGCAGAGGGTGGTTTAAAACGTGTCATTGAGGGCGGTATGGGAATGTGGACAGGCTGCCAACTCTTCATTTCACCACCAGAGAAGTCCAGGTCATCATTACTGCTCAATAAAGCTAAAGCTGATGATGAGTTTGAGTTTTTATAAACATGCAGTTGTGAATCTGGGATTATAACAGGTCAGTTGTGTATTTAGGTGCACTTTGCAGGGCTTGTTTTTTATTGTGAGCATCAGTTCTAGCTTTACCCTGAAAGCTGTCAGAGCTGGTTTCAGGTTGGCTTAGAATGTGGTCAGATTTAGTCAAAATACGAAGAAGTGGACGATGATTAGACTTTGGTTGCATTAACTCATTGAGTCAGCCTCTTGCACGCTCTTTTGCACTGTTAGCAAACTCTGTGGCCTGTGAGTTGCTTAATGTGCGTTGCATAATGTTGCAGTTGTCTAGTTAACAGTCTTACACTACTAATATCGATTTGTCTGTGTTTATTTGCTTTTGATTTGAGAAAGATGGCCTTTTTGGGGGGCGCAGCTGGAAAATGAAATGTAAAAAAATAAACCTATGAGATTTGACAGTTTGGTTTCGGTTTCCTTTATGGTTTTTGTGGCTCAGAAGCGTGTAAGAGCCTGCCTTAAGATTAAACATGGCCTAGACTTGTCTCATAGGATTGCAGCATATTTTTAATAAACAAGACTAGTTTTACTGTCCTAATATGTCTCCCATAACAATCTTGTCTCCTCAGACCCTTCTGTGACTTCACATTTTATGTCCTCTACACCAGTGGTTCCCAAACTTTTTATCTTCTGACCCACAAAATATCCATGGCAAAAACTTGTGACCCCAAATATTACTGGTCTGAGTACACGAACTTCATTTAATAACCCTAAAAACACAGGTTTTTTGACAATCTAAACAGCTTGTACACAAATATAACTACTTATTTATACTTATTTTGTGTTTTTGTAATAATTATAGGGAAAATATTACATCTGCAATTATTTTATTACCCTTTAAATAGATTTTTGGAGGTTATCCAAGGTCCTTCATGACCCATAATTGGGTCCCAAGCCCAACTTGGGGAACCAAAGTGCAGTGGTTCCCAAACTTTTCAGCTTTTGACCCACAAAATAACAGTAGCAGAGACCTGTGCCCCCAGCTATTTTTGGATGATAAACATTTGTATCAGGTCAACTAAACATGGGCATAGTAAAAATTATTTTTATACGACATTTATCCATTTTAAATACACTAACCTCACTCATTTGTAACAACTAAGGCAAAAATGTAATTAATTCAGAAAATCTTTTCAGGACCCCACCTTGATGTTTCGGGACCCCACTTTGGGTCCCGACCCCAACTTTGGGAAACACTGCTCTACACCTATAAGCAAAGCGAGAGGTTAAAGCAAATCTAATCTAGGGCAAATAGCACATGTTCAACTGTGCATAAAGATGCCAGATAACACAGAGGTTATTAAAAAACAATATAAACGCCTCACAGTTCAACTGTGCTGCCTGACCCAGGTGCCTTTAGAGTAGCCAAAGGCAGCTTGATGAATTTATTGTTGATTTGGGATTTTTAATTGAACCCATATTCATCTTTTTATTCGTTTTCTGTTGCTTATCTGTTGTGGTGGAAGCAACAGGTCCAGGAGAGAATGTCGTCCCTCCAGTGACATTCCTCAGTTCCTTCTGGGTAGTTCCCAGGCCAGAGAGAAAACTAAATCCCTCCAGACAGTCCTGGTTCTGCCCCAAGGTCTCTTCCTAGTGGGACGCGTCAGAAAAAACAACTAGAAAGAGAGACACAGGAGGTGTTGTTTCATAAACTGAGCAATAAATTAAGAGCTTTGCCTCTTAGTAGCTCCTCTTTCACCACGTTTGATCGGAGCAACACCCTCATTACTGCAGACCAAGCCTCGATCTTTAAATTCTTCCCATCACTTGTGATCAAGACTCCTAGATACTAGAACTCYTCTACCCCCAACCTGGAGGTTCCACCTTATTCCTGGACTTCATACTTTTAAAAATAACTAAAGATGTGATGACATACTTCCAAATAATTTCATATTTTGTGGAAAAAAAATCAATTTTTTTTAACCATTGATTCATTGATATGTAGATTCCAACAGGGCTCGTTTTGTGTGTCTTACTTTCACCACCACAAGGTCATTGTTACAGGAAGTGTGAACTCGGCTGGTGTGGTGGGAGGAACATGTCGTAGCCACACTTAACATATTTTCTGTGTATCTCTGTCTCTTTCTACTGCAGGGTATCCCTTTGCACTGCTGTACCGATGGGTCCTCTTCTACCAGCCCGCCTCAGTCATCCACTTGTTCCACACGTTCTCCGGTTTGGCTCTAGCTGCGTTCAACTTTGGTGAGACCAAAACGAAATGTCTCATGGGTGGAAAAAAAAAAACCCAATAGTTGAAATGCATTTATACATGTAAAGTTGTATTCTGATGCTATATTTCATATTTGTAGAATGTCCTGATAATAAGTTTTTTTTCTGAGTTTATAAAAAGTTTAGTTTTTTTTTAAAGTTCACCTGATGAAAGTTCTTGGAGAAACAAACGAGCTTTGTTTAAACCTGCAGTTAGTCACCAGAACATCAAATATTCGACCTGACTGTTCTAATCACAAACTAAAGCAGAGTTTTCAGTTATCTTGAAGTAATGATTCATCGCTTCCACGTTCACTTGCTGAGTCATCTTTGTCCTCGTCTCTTGCGTTGGMGTTTAGATAACGTAAATAAAATGAAATCTTTAAATCCTTCAGGGATTTTATMATGTATGTCAGAGGTCGGATGACCTGATTCAGAGAAAAACATATTAATTGGCTTTAAAGTCAAAAACCTTTACTCTTCTAGAAGCTCAAGATGAAACAAGTTGGGGTTTTGTGTTCAAWTTCAAAGATATTTAATGTTCCATTAGAAATAACAAAGAAATTAAAACAAAAACTTTTTTTTGTACATTTTTAACTCAAAAGTAACAGAACGTGTTAAAGTTTAGTAAAACAGTGGTGGACTTGTTGTTTTTCCAGGCAACTGATTTCTTTCTGAAGGTATTAACATTTAAAAAATGTCAGTAAGAATACACTTTTTTTAAAATGAGACCTGCATATTCGTTGCAGCTCTCCTAACATGGTTGGCTGAAGACTTTCAGTTGTTCATGACTTGTTCAACAGTTTTCCAAAGAAAACAAAAACCCAAATATGACTTTGATGTTTACAGACATGATCTGCGACATGAATCTAATGCTGCTGATTTCATCTTATTAAATAATACTGGAACAAACACTTCTCCTGGTTTGTTTTCTTTAAATACCGGCACTTTCATAAAACCACATAACCTGCAGTGGATTAAAACAAAATGAAACGGTTCTTTTTCATCTTATTTTGAATCCAYAGCCTGTGGGAACGTCTGATATTATCTGTATATCTGCAGATCAGGCTGTGTGTTTTGCATATGGATGAATCATCAGCTTCTGTCAAGTTATTTCTGAAGTCGTACATGTGGTTCTCTTTAACTTTGCCTGCTGGTCTGACCACTAGAAATGTAGATTAAAATTCTGCATGTGATCCGGACATGATGGTGTGTGTGTGTATATATGTATGTATGTATGTATGTATGTAWGTAWGTATGTATGTATGTATGTATGTATACACATACATACATGTGTACATACATATATCATGTTTTTATCTTTTTTGGTTTCAACAGGAAGCTGAAGTAGGTCAAACTAAGTTGATAAGTGATCACAAATGTATCTAACAGAGGGAAAGGATGWACAGTTGATCATATTCATGGTCGAACAGGATGCAAACGTTAATGTTTTTCTTCTCCTTTTCATTGTCTTTGTGCCTTCACTTGGATTTAACAGCAGGTCTGTTGCTTCACGTTTCTCCTTTCTCTCCTTCAAATCTGGTTTAAAGTTGTGTTCCTGTTTGTGGGTTTACCTTTCTCAGCCGATGCTGAAATGTGCCAACGAAATGCTGTTGAGTCTGATGGGTCGCACCCCACTGCACTCACCTTCATTCCCATCCCTTCTTCTCTCCCCCCCCCCAGGCTCACAGCTCTATCACTCCGTAATATGCGTCTTTGTCCAGTTTCTGATGCTGAGGCTGATGGGAAGGACRGTAACGACGGTCCTGTGCAGTTTCACCTTTCAAATGGTGAGCAGTTTTTCATCATTACAATGAGGGAATATTACAGTAAATTACTTAAGTTATGTGTAAAAATGATGACAGGGTGCAAGAAAATGCTTCATGAATAACTTTATGAAAATTATGATGATAAAAACACCAATGTCTCCAGTAAAAATGGKATTTTTTTGTGTTCAGCTTATGTTAATGTTTGTCTGTGTTTGTTCTGAGCATTTCTTTGTGACATATCGTCATAAAAATCAACTTTTGAAAACAAAATGTTCAGTTTTTCTGCAAGACCAGGATTAGAAGTCTGGATTCATGTTATTTGTTGCATTAAAAAGGCTTCTTTCTGTAAAAGTAGGAGACTTTGAGTTAAATCTATTGGTCCCCACGTATCTTCTCTCTTCTCACATATTAAAAAAAACATAAATAAAAAATAATAAAATAAAAGGATAGTGGTGCTTTTGAAAATGGTACAAGGACAGCTTTATAATCTCAAAAGAATGAATAAAATGTTTAAAAAATCATGACTAATCTCAGAAAGGAGGAAAAAAAACTTAAGTGGGTAAATCAAAAGCTTTGCTTAGAAGACCTTCTAGGAAGGTTAATACAYTTTTATTATTTCTGAGATTGCTTAATTGCTTATGATTTTAAAATTTTAAGAAGATTTGTCACTGTTGTGAGATACTTTCTCAGTATATTAATGAATKCAGTCACACAAGTATACCCTCCTTGACTTCTGAAGTTTTATTATTAAAGAGAATATTCAAAAACAATCAGGTTTTTMATAGCACTTAAAACAAAGTTAATGCAATACAAAAACAACATATAATCTTTATTTACTGTAGTTTTTAAAAAGAAAGAACTAAAAAAGAACATGCAGCGCGTGATAAACTAAAGGACATTACTTTTTTCAGATGAAATATTTGGCATAAAAAAGCCGATCTGTTAGCTGAAATACAGTCAGCTCTTCTGTAACACCAAATGTTTACACATCTTTACAAGTGGYAAACATTCAAGGGAGGTGGCAGTCTTTTTATAATAAGATGGGATGATCAAACAAGGTCTGATCTCAGATGGTGTAAAACGTAAAAATGAGAAGGAACCAGACTCTGCAGGCTCCAATGAGCTACTAAAAGTTAGCTTTATCCAATTTTATTAAAAGCTGTTTTTAAGTCACACACTAAACAATGACTACTTGTTTGGAAGGGTTGCAAGAAGAGACTGTTTTGTTAAAAAAAAGAGTATTTCAACACAGCTTAGTTTTAACCACATAAATATTTCAAAATGTATCTTTGAACTGACATGTTGTGTGAAATGGTGATTAGCCATAATTTAGCATATCAGCACAAACTCTGCTGAGAAGGCTGATAATCTGGGTTTGATCTGCAGCCACTGCAGCTGGACACCTGTAGTCTCCTCTGTGCAGCAGAAATATTAATTAAAGTCTGAGCTTAAACTGGGTCGTGCAACAGGACGGTGATCTGAASCTCAGAAGCAAATCCACAGCAGAAGAGTTGGGCTAATGCAGCACCTCGGTTCTTTTCTTAACTCGAAACCTTATGAAATTCTGTTCCTTTAGAAACTTGTACATAAATCTGACGCAGTGTTTAAAACAGGTCTGTGATGATAATCCCTCACAGTGATGTGAGAGACTGATAAACCAAATAAAAAAAAGTTGCTTTAAGTTATTTTAGTTGGAGCCTGTTCAACAAGTTACTGAGTCATTGATAGGTGTTTTCCCACAATGCCTTTCCATTATAACTTATTTTTAACCAAAAAAGAACATGGTATGAAATATTATACATAGTTGTTCATTATCAATAAATATTTTTAAGCTCAGGAAAGGGATTGATGTTTAAGGTCTTTTTTTGTCTCAATAAGTAAATCTTTTATATTTTAAATAGATTTTACTGATCATGAATACAGCAACCCACTTCTTTGTTGTCTAAGTTTTCTTATACAAAGTCAAAAGGCCGATTCTATTTTAACCCTTTTTTAAAGGAATGAAAAGGAAATGAACATTTATGATGATGTTAAAGGTTAATGCTTGAGTGTCTCCTCTTKGTAATCTCTTTGCTACACTGATTTGTGAGTAAAAGTTGCTTTGATTTGTGTTTTTTCTATAGGTGTACCTACTGTTAGGTTATTATTATACAGCGACGGATGAGTATGACATCAAGTGGACGATGCCTCATTGTGTCCTCACTCTTAAACTTATTGGTGAGTTGATCACAGCTCACTTTGTGCTTCTTTCTTCCATTTAAATCTTATAGTTTTTATGAAATATCTTTTGTTAAGGTCTAATTGTGTTTGCCTTTGATGTAAACCTTCTGTTTTTTCAGATGTTCAGTGATTAATAAAAACCTCAGCTGCTGACACCTGCTGCGTTTTCTCATTCACAGGTTTGTCGTTCGATTACTACGATGGTGGGAAGGAACCAGTGAGTCGCTGATTTATTCTGCTTGGATACGATGTTGCGTGTCATACATGTTCAGTTTTTGTCTTTGTCAACTCCTGTGTCTAGTTCTTGTATTTTTTTTCTCTTTGCTTCTGTTTTCCAATATGAGGAAGGAACTTAAAAAAAAAAACAACTTTTTTGCCACAATGCAACTATAGGACAAACTAAAGAGACGACAAAAAGTGATATTTGCTCAACAACTGAGYTGGGCCTGTTCATTATTGTGATTATTTTTATTTGCTACATAAAAAAGCAGCTGAATTTCCTGTTTATTTGGAGCTAAAACTTGTAGAAGCTTTTAAAGGATTATGTCCGACTAACAGGATAAGTAGAAAWATAATTTTTTCTTAACAAACGCGTGGTGTAGACGTAAACTAGAGTCACTCTCCAACAAGGTTATTTAAAAAAATCAAGATGACATAGTTAGTGGTAAATCTAAAACAGTTTATGACTGAAACATTTAAACCATCAACTAAAATCCTGTTTGTGTTCAAAGACTCTGAATCTTTGCTTTGATTATTATTATTTTCTTCAGGTTCTCTCTGTTGGCTACATGTGTCCATATAAAAAGCAAATGAATTTTCTTCAAACAGCCTCAGCCAAAACACGTTAATTGTGTCCCTGACTTTATTTTGCCTTCATTTTTTGATGCTTTCRCTAATACCCGCTTATTTTTATAGCAGTTTTTGTGTTTTAGTTTAGCAGCAGCAGTTTGTTCCGAACAAAAAGAGCAAATTAGTGATGGCTTTTAATTTCTTGCTCTTGTTTTATCTCGTTTGAATCCCAGAAGTAAACTTTGCTGAGCGTTTTCATTCTTTCTTTCTTTCTTTCTT
>NW_013952503.1:1005325-1027977 GCF_001266775.1 Austrofundulus limnaeus | reverse complement strand
AAGCCCTGCCTCCATGTGACTGATACTCACATCACATGGCTATCGTTGACACCTAATTAACACTTGTTGTTAACAGGGGGTGGAGTGATACTGGCTTTTAACTTGGATTACTGAGATGCATCAGGACATTTAGCTGCTTTATTCAGCAAATGTGCTCTGTCTGCTTCTTTGTTCTAGATTCAGCTTTTTCAGCTACTTTTCTGCTATTTTCAGCTRTTTTGACTATTTTACAAATTGCAAATTTTTGTACATCTTGTATTTTCTACTGAAATCTATCAGTATTAMGCATTCATGCTTAATGCTTGCATTTTCTCATAATATACAAATTTTCTAGTTCTAATTAATATGAAATGAATGTTGAGTTATAGCGTAGTATACAGTTGTTTCATCTGCAWAGCCTACAAGTAATTTCTACTCTCATAGACTTTATTTGCATGCTTTTAAAATGTACTATGTTTTGTTCTCTTATTTCCTTTCCCCCTGTATCTTTAAAATCCAGTCCCAGCTGAGCGCAGAGCAGAAAATTGGCGCCCTGCCTTCTGTGCCTTCGCTACTCGAGGTTTTCGGCTTCTCCTACTTTTACGGCGGCTTCCTGGTGGGTCCCCAGTTCACGCTGCGCAGCTACCAGAGGCTGGTGGGCAGGGAGCTCACAGACTGCCCTGGAAAGCCTCCAAACAGGTGAAATTAAAAAAAAAAAACATGAGTGACAAAGAGAAAAATGAGTTCAGACACAATCTTAATTAGATCTGTGTTTAAAAAAGACAAAGTGACCTTCCAGTGTCTCGGACCTTCCAGTTAACATTTCTCTTCTTTCATTCTTTATCTTTTCATTTCTGTTTCAGTCTTCTCCCAGCCATGAAGAGGTTCTCTCTGGGTTTTCTCTGCCTGGCGATATATGCAATATTTAGTCCTTCTTACCCAGACAGCTACTATTTAACAGATGAGTATGAGGTGCGAATAAGAACACGATGTGAAAATAATCTCTGCCAGCCTGTCGACGAGACTGAGGAGTTTTAATTTGTATTTATTTGTTCTAAAAAAGGCTAACTGTTCCCCTCTCTGCAGGCTCAACCCTTCTGGTATCGCTGTGTCTTTATTCTGCTTTGGGGAAAAGTTATTTTGTATAAATATGTCAGCTGTTGGGTTATAGCCGTAAGTAGACACTTGTTTTATTATTTGCTTAAAAGGCCTAACGTTCATTGACAGAATGGACATTGACGCCTTTTATTTCAGAATTGGACTAAGACAATTTTGTGTAGAGAAATGATGGAGCTGCTTTAGTTTAAAAACAAAAATTCATTCCACTCTGATGTCAGATTTCATGCTCAGAGGATGTGTTGAGGATGACTCTCAGCTAATACTACCCAGGAAATTATAGCTTTGTATCTATAATGGAGTTATGAGCAGCGGCGGCCATCTTGAATAGAATTGACTCCTAAAGTTAATCAGTTGTAGACGTTGATCCAGTTTGTTCAGTGGTTCATGAGTTGTTTTGGTAATACATATACACATACACACAACACCCCCACCCCACACACATACACACATACAGACAGACAGACAGACAGACATGGGCAAAAACAATATTGTCGACCTTTGCCTTTCAGCTGCAGGCGATAATAAATGCTAATAACTTTCTGTAGCATTAACTGAATAACTACAAAAGCTTTGAACAGCTTTGAGGAAAAGAAAATGGTACAGAAACTGCAGTGTTCAGTAAATACTGGTAAAAAGGTGGGTGTAATTTACAAATTAACTACAAGACAATCACCAAAAAGTTTGAAATATTTTTAAATTTGGTTGGATGAGAATAAAGTTCTACTCCCATGAAGCTAAAGATAYCTGCAGGACGTAATGCTGAGGAGGAACTCGAAAAGAAAAATCTCAGAAAATTGGTGCAGAAAGTAAAAAGAGACTAGAAAGCTTCAGGCTTGACCTGCAGGAAATATTGGACTTGGCTTCAGCTCAAATAATATGCTTCAGTCTAAACCAAGAAGTRCCAAAGGTCAAAGATGACTCCACTTCTGAAAGAAAGACAAAGCAAAAAGAGTAAAGTTTTTGAAAACTTTTTTTTTTTTAGATTATTGTAAAAATACTTTATTTTTTCGACTGAAGAAACCAACGTTCAGGTCTTTGAGAAACAGCTTTTGTGCCAAAAAACTAACTGTTTTGCAATGAAACATTGTGGAGGAACAATCCTACTTTTAGGATGCTGTATCTTTTTTAGAGTGAAATGTGTTACATGTTAACAGCCTTAAATCTTTGAGCACATAATTGTGGAATATTAACAGAGCAGAAAACTGCTTCAACTAGATGGATGTTTAGTGATTTTGTCATAGATTCAATAAATATACCTACTTTATATTGTACTGTGGGGGAAAAACATTTTTTTATTTTATGTTTATTTTTAGTTTAAAAATAATGATTTATACAAAAGTGTTCAATTTCTGAAAATGAAATTATCACATTAAAATAATTTGGATAAGAAACACTCAGCTGCGTGATTTTTAGAAATGAATTTCTCCGAAACGTGTACAGTAAAGAACAGAATAGGTCATCCTTAAGAAACTAAGATGTTTTTATCCCTCAAAACATTTGKCTCACGAGGGTGCCAACCTCAGTCAGAGGCTGAAAGCTGTGTCAGAGGAAAGGACAGGTTGACCTGACATCATGGTGCAATCAGACACTTTTCTACACAACACTTCTGCACAGAATCCATGTGCTCTTAACACTTAACTGCTTCTCTCTTTCATACACATGATGTGCTTCAAAAAACATGAAACTAGTTCTTGTTTATGSAATAATTGGAATGTGGATGGTGATATCTTTGCTTTTGTATGTTACCAACCTGTCTGATGAATTTTAATGGAACTCCATTGAACGTACGTAACTTTTGGAGTCTGTCCGATTCAAGATGGCCGCCACAGACAACTGATTTTAGGAAATGCAAAAACCTTTCTAGCTCTGTCATTTATTGGCTGAGCATTAACCCCAACTMAGATTCTAAGGACTAAAACTTTGGAGTTAACTATTATTGTCATCCCTGTTAGCAAAATATCTCATGAACCACTGGACAGTCGATCAGTAGCTGTACATCTAAAACTCARTAACATTTAGAGTCAACTCGAATTAGGATGGCCGCCACCTTTAGTCAGTTTAAAAATTTCTATAACAAAGTCAGATGTGCAGAAATGAAGCTAAAGTTAGGTGTGGCAGTAGCTGAGAGTCATCCTTAACACTTACTTTGAGCACTATGATAATRTAATGTGTGAGGTTTGACCTGAAAACCCTGTACCTTCTCAGCATAAGATGATTTTATTCTTTATGAAAGCAGCGGCTGATGTGCATGATTTCATTAATATGTGAATATTTGGAATCTTCTGTAACTTTTATTCTTCAAATTTCTTTTCTTTTTTTTAAGTCAAGTCTTTTCTGTCAATTTCAGTGTTTTTTTTWAACCTACTTTGTGTGTTTTTGTTTCTCCTACATGAATAAAACCCCCTGTGTTTTCCTTACAGGAGGGTGTATGTATATTGACTGGGCTGGGGTACAATGGAGTCGTGGACGGTAAGCACCAGTGGGACGCCTGCGCCAACATGAAGGTGTGGCTCTTTGAGACAACGCCACTTTTTGGAGGAACAATCGCCTCTTTCAACATCAACACGAACGCCTGGGCTGCTCGGTCAGTGTCCAGTCAAATCTGTGGTGTTCCTCCGCTCGCAGTCAGAGCAGAGCTGTAAAAGTTAAACATTCACTGAGATAACTGGTTAGCAAAAGGGAAAGACTTTATTCAGTGATGCATTGCAGTCCTTCACAGCAGAAACCTTCATCTATACTTTGCTTTAACATTAGAAAGGATTAAGTTGGACACACTGGGAGTGTTTGAAAAGTAATCGCTGAGAGTTTTCTGGCTGAATCTTCACACTTGAGATCTTTTCAGAAACGTGACTCAGTTTGATGAAGATCATGGTGAACAAAGCAATTTATTTATCAAGCTCACAGTTTATTACATGGTCCATTTCCGTTGAATGCATTAACGATTTGTGCTTACTCCTTCACTTTCCACTCCTCAAACTGCTTCAGATGCAGAAAGCAGAGGAGGAGGAGGAGGTTGGCTCTGAAACAGAAATGAAAATTGGCTGTTTTAAATGTAATTGATACAGTCATTAAACTCTGCACTGATGACTGGGATTATACTGTACAACTTTCATGTCTTTTAGTAAATGCAATACAGACTCTGACACATGGAGGATCTAATTATTTAACCTACAATAGAACGCCTAATAATAGTTGCACCACTTTAGGAGGTCACAACACATGTTCAGGCAGTTCCYGGAGAACTGGTTTTCATTTAACTGGATCAGGAAATGACTTGTTAGATTGTATTGATAGTATTGATCGTAGCTTCTCAGAAGTAAAGGTTTGTTATATTTCAAAGTAACATAAACAAACATGGATACATTTGTTGGTAGCCTTCCAGAAATGTTTTACTGAGGCGGTCACTTGGGGGCCACAGGTCATTAGACAGTTTCTTTTAAGAAATTCACTTTTTGCAAGAAATTAAACATTTGTTTCAGTGAGCTGTAACAAATCAGCTTTTGTTTATACAAAATATCGAATTAGTAAAAAAAAAAGCTGCATCAAAATTTAACAAAATCTTTAACTGACTTCGAAAACAACAAAATAAAATGCTAATTAGTCTGTGTTTTTAGTAAATTACTTGTACATAAATATTAAGAGCTGAGTTTGCAGTATACATAAGATAATTCTTTAATTTTAAAGTGATAAAAAAGAAAAAGATTATATGCATTAAACATAAAAAGTCAGTAGAACTTAAAAGGAAACGATGTGTGAATTTTTTTCTTTTATTCATTTGAAGAAGGCTACAGTTTTCCTTTTCAGAGACTCCTCCCAGACCTTGAGCTTATTGATTAATAATAAAAAGAAAAAAATCTTAATTATATTTATAAAATCTCTCACATCATTAGTTATCTTTTATAAATCAAGTTCCAGCTGGAAATGTGCTCACGAGGGCCGCCACCTATAATTTGTCCCTCTAAATGCACAAATTGAAGTATAAATGGTGAAAAGAAAGCAGCTCTTTGAATGTCAGTGAACTGGAATGAGTCYGATGAGCAGCTGGGTCTTTACTGTAAATCATGGCAACAATTAGAAAAGGGACAGAAARTAAATGTTTCTGACGCAGATGTGGGAGTGTTTATGGGTCAATCAATTTCTGTGGTGATGGACTGTAGGTTCCTCTAAATTCTCCACCTATTTTGTCAGTCCTCTGGCAGTCAGTGTGTTAATTTTACAGTATTTTGTATAAATGCTGTCATATTATTATTATTATTATTATTATTATCCTGTTGNTATTATTATTATTATTATTATTATCCTGTTGTGAAGAATCATTTTGAAAGAAAATTAATTGGATATCCAAATTTATCTTTGACAATACTTTCAGTTTAATATTAATTTTGTGTAATGTTACAACCCGCAGATCCGGAGCTGATATGACACCACAGGGAGAGGCAGGGCTTGTTTGTTCTCAAACTATTAGACATTTTAACACTAAAACTGAATATTTCCATAAGAATATAAAGTTGTTGAGTTGTGCCAGTGCGACTCTGTTGCTATGCAACAACAACTCGCAGGTACTTTGGTGCACGCCACTGTGAGAGCTGATCCATTAAGCGTTTCTGACGGCTTTATCCAGATTCATGGCCATAAAGAGATTTATTACTCTGACTTTTCCTTTTGTTTACAGACATGTATTCAAGCGGCTGAAGTTTCTGGGCAATAAGACCTTGTCTCATGTGGCGACGCTGCTCTTTCTGACCATTTGGCACGGCCTTCACTCTGGCTACATCTTGTGCTTTTCCATGGAGTTCTTCATCATCACTGTGGAGAGACAGGTAGGATTTAGTTGCAAAACAAAATGTCAGCATTGAAAAAAGTAATTAAATACAAAAAGCTGAAACCTTCAGTCTGTTTGTTGTTTTGTCTGAAGCTTCCCATGTTTTTGATGGAAGCATAAAAGCAGTTGATGAACTTTAATTTTAATAACTTTACTAATAGCACCTCACTGCGGGTATTACTTAGAAATTAAATAAAAGTTATGTTTTATTAAATTAAAATCTAATACTAAGATGATGACAGGGTATGGAGTTATAAATGTTTTGGTCAAACCTTGAAAATAACATGTGGGATCTCCTGTGATATGATGTCACGCTAGACCAAAAAACAGCCCGGGCATTTTTTTGGTCCTGGTGGCCCACCATCATTATTTATATAATATGCAAATGGACACGACATACCAGAGGATGTGTTTCATGTTGTGYTTCACAAGTTAAAGTGCAGCAGCCTACAAGGAAGAGAGTAACCATGTTAAAAACCTGATGAGCTCTTCTTCCACTCAGAGACTTTAATGTTCATGAGGTTCTGATACCAGTGGATCACCACAGAGACTACTGTAGAGAACAGATCAGGCCACTGCTAAACTTAAAGTTTTCAGAGTCACAAAGAAGGATTTCTTTAGATCTGGTTAGGTCACCATGGTAAGAGAGACTGAACGCAGTTACTGTCAGTCTCTTTCTTTACCTGGTGAGACTAAAAATATTACAATGTGACTGAAACAGTATTTATGTGTCATCATAGTTCTACCTGCTGCTGTAAGATTTTAAACTAACAGATCATCAAATGACACTAAACTAAAACTTCCACCTTCCTAAAAGTCAAATGTAGAGCTCTGATTCACATTTAAAGGTTTCATTTTTAAATTTTATATACTACAGTGTTTATTTAGGGTTTTATAGCCTATTTTATTTAACATTTAGTATAATAAACAAAACCCATGGATTCTAATTTCAGGTAAAATTATTTCATTTGACCCAAACCTATTTATTTATTTCTTATTTTTCAGCATAAAAAATATAAAAATCTGCTGTAAAACATGAACACACTCACAGACCAACTTTTTTCAGATTTTACCTTCAGAAGCTGCAGTTATGTTTCAGTAAAAAACAAAAGTGTTCATTTTAGTAAACATCAGAACCATAAATGAACCTGAACAACTGAACCACATTTATACAGCTGCTGATTCAATCGGACTGTTAATAAAAATATTCATGTTCAAACCGTTCAACAAGCTGATCATTTCAAACAGAACTTGGACACCATGGAGAGAATAATTAGCTGATATATGGATCTACCTACTGACAGAGATACACTGTTTGTTACTAGTTTTCACAAACAAAGCCTTAATTAAACCATTCACACTATTTTTTTATATGCAGAACAATGATACAATATGTTTTTTTTACTCACCAGGTGAGGCTGTGCAGGTAGAGAAGCTCCAGTTAGCAGCAGCTTGAAGCAAGAGTCTCTTAAACGTGTCCAGAAGGTCCAGGAGTTTATACTATTATTTTTAATTCAGCTTGAATGGTGCAGGTTTAGCTATAGCTGACGAGCCGGCCCGGGACATGTCCGCTCGCACCCAAACCCCCCCCACCGGTTTTATTTAACATATACAGTATACGGCCGGTCGTTTAGATATTTTTGTGGCTTRTTGAGGGAAATATGTTGCTCATTTTTGCACATTTTGCTGAGTCCACTTGGGGACCTTTCTGCATATTTCCCCCAGTTTCTCGACAAGCTTWGTCCACAGCTTCCTACTTTCCACCTCCGGACAGGCAGCAGCTTCTGGCAGGATTTATAACTTTGGTTGAAAAGGGGAGGGTCTTGCCGGGCCGGCCGAGGAGTGCTGAGAGATTTCATTGGCTTATCTCAATGACGATCATGAAAATCAACAAATGGGCCGTTGCGATGGAAAAACTTGTTTATAATATATTTTTTTGGTTTCTGACAGACCCGGGCCTGCCCATAAATGAGCGTCGGCCCACTGTGCATTGCCCGGTACGCCAGATGGTCAGTCCAGCCCTGGTGCCCAGTCCTGGTCCTCAATGTCCACTGTCTTGCATGTTTTAGTTGTACTTCTGCTCTTCAGCAGGTCTTCATGCTCTGCAGAAGCCTGTTAATCACTCATTTATTCAAATATGTGTCAAAGCAGAGAAAAGTCTCAAAGAAAACTTTATTTAAAAATAATCTTTAGACTAGAGGAAACATCTCAAATTCGAGATGTTTCTTTGCTTTGACACACTTCATTTTAATGAATGAGTAACAAGCTTCTGCAGAACTTGAAGGCATGATGGGGAAATAACTAAAGCATGCTTTGATCAGGGGGTGTCAAATTTAGGTCCTCAAGGGCCGCTATCATGCATGTTTTCCTCACACCTGATTCAGTGAATCAATTACCTCTTCAAATTCTGTAGAAGCCTGTTAATCATCCATTCATTTAAATCAGGTGTGTTTGAGCAGGGAAACATGAAAACACGCTGGATAACAGTCCCTCAAGGACTGGAGTTTGACACCGGGCCCTAAAGGACCAAGACTGAGGGTCAGAGGTCCTCAGTCCTGTTCCTCATGACCCACTATCCTGCATGTTGTAGTTGTGTACCTGCTTCAACACACCTGACTGAAATGAATGATTGATTGACAGGCTTCTGATAAACTTGATGACATTCTAAGTAGGTAATTGAATTATTTGAAGCAGGTGTGTCGAAGCAAGGAAACTGCTTAAACATGCAGGACAGTGAGTCGTGAAGAACAGGGCTGAAGACCTCTGTGCTGGAGTACCTGTTACTAACTCTCAGCTACTACCACATCAAATTTCATCTCAATATCTGTAAAACAGGCTGAGTCGCAGCCATTTTTGTTTGCAAATGGCCACTGGTTTATACACATATTTTAAAGAAAATGGAAAAATCATGATTTCAAGCTTGTGTTTGTTTCTAGATTAGGTTTGTTTAACTTTGCTCTCTTTTAAATGTCAACATAATATTTGATGATTTTTGTGTAAATGGTGTTATTTGTTTGTGTTACAAGTCTCTCTTGTATCGATAAGATTAAAAGTAAATAAATAAAATTAGATATTACGCTCCAAATAGTTACTGGCAAGATCTTAAAGCTCTTTCTTACTTTGTTGGAGCTCAGAATCTGTCGGTTCTGCTGCATTTTTTAAACTACCGTTTATGTATTCTGTGCATGTGTCTGTGTGACAGGTCCAGGCTCTGGTCCGGGACAGTCCTCTGCTGACAAAACTGGCCAACAGCCATCTCTACCCCCTCATWTATGTAGTTCAGCAGTTTATCCACTGGCTCTTCATGGGCTATCCTCTGGTGCCATTCTGCCTCTTCGCCTATGACAAATGGCTCAAGGTAAACACACAAATCTCCTGAAACCACACCAGTCAGAAGACCTTTTTTTGTCTTTTCACTTTTTTTATTATTCAGACAGTTTTGGGAACTGTTAAGAGTCCCAATTGCAAAATGGTAATTTAAATTCATAAGTGCACCGTAAATAAGAACAAAAAGGGTTCAGGTTGTATTTCAAGGAATTTATTACATGCAGTCTCATTTTTCACTTAACAGCAGATAAAGCAACGCCTCACACAATCTTAATTCTTAGTTTGTTCTTACGACCACTAAAAGCTAGGTTCTGAGGCTCCAGGTAACCTTTTAGGGTTGCAGCATTGCCAGAACCCAGCTCAGGGGGTTTTCTATCCTGAGGCTTTTGCATTAAAGTAGTGTAAGTAATCTGCTTACAACAATTAGATTAGGCCACGCTTAGCTTTCCTCTGTGGTGTAGCAATGTTTTGCAGCAATAATTAAGCAATGCTGAACAGTATTTGCCAGAGGATCCTGCATTTATAATTTTTTTAAGTCAGAGCCCATGCTGTGCCAAAAGGTTATTCATTGGAAAGAAAATTGCTGCTGTTCCACAGAACTCTTTCTGGGTATTTCTTTTGGAAAGTTAGGGAAAACAGTGTTATTAAAAGGCATATTGGACCGTGAAGGGACATTTTCTAAGCAGGGGTCTCTGCATTACATAGGGGGAGTGTCTTTGTGTGTGAGCAGAGTTTGTCCAAACTCAGATTGGCAGAGTTTTGAACATAGAYGGAAGTTCTTTATTGATTTTAAAATTTGGTGCAACCAGCGCCTTTCTGTCTTGAGTTATGATAAATGTCAATATTCACACTCATCTCAACCAATCATGTTTTTAAGAAACTCCTCCTACATAAGTCAAACAGACCAATCATGTTTTGACAAACTGCTCCCTCACGCCTAGAAATGCCCACTTATTGACTGCAGCAACTCACATTTTTTGATGTTTCGTATACATAGACAAACATACCTGATGGAATTATTTATATTTTTTGTTTTTCAGGTGTATTCTTCCGTCTATTTCTGCGGTCATGTGTTCTTCCTCGTGGCATATTTAATCATGCCGTTCCTCCGWAAGACTCTGGTTCCCAAGAAGGACCGGAGCGAGAAAAAGCATGACTAAAACTCCGTTTTTAAAAACCTGACATGGTATGTAGGCACATTTCAGTCTCCTCCTCCTTCTCCTCCTTCCTGCTGCTGACGTCAAGCCAGAGACGAACGACGGCTTCAGAGGTCTGTTTTCTTTCAGGTTCGTCTGAGACTCAATATCCTCTGAAGAGAACTGTGATGTTCAAGGAACAGAGCACAAACTGTTTTAAGGCCTTTAGTAATATATAAATATATGAATATATGTTCATGTAAAAAAAATATATATATATATTTTTGTGTTTTTAAGTGGGAGGGGTGGTTTTATAAACATTTGAAGAAATGTTTACAGGACATTACCATTGTGCCGCACGGGTTAATTGTGAGCCAACTTGGGACAATTTTCTTCTGAGTGATCATTATCACTTTTTCTTTTTTCTTTTTTTTTTTTTAAGTTGGGGATACGAGGGACTTGAGAGACTTACATGCTGTCGACATGAGATTGCACTTATGAGTCACAGGTTCTGAGTCTGTTTTTGGATCTAGTGTTTTGTTGTTTCATTGTTCTGGTCCCACGTCTGACACCCACATTCAGCAGCAACACTAAGCCTGAACAAGAGGTTTAAGCACAGTGCCAGCATATAAGACACTTCCTGATATGTCATAATACAACGTGCACACTTCTTTTTTTTTCTTTCTCCTGCMGAACGAYTTAAACAATATGAAGTCAGGGTCTTGTTTTCTTTGTAAACGGCTGCTAGTGGTTATACAAGCACTGTAAATCACACACTGTACACTAACACCYGACTCAAAATGGCCTTGAATTAATGAATGTTTTTACCGTTCATTTCTTCTAGATTTAATTCCTTTCTCTTTTTTTTACACAACAAAGGACTTGATTTTTTACAAAGTTTTAACAGCTTTTTGAATAAGAACATTTTGTAATTTTTGAATAAGATCTCATGAAACAAATTTACATTGTTCTCCTGCCTTTCCTAATTGACGTTGCTATTTTGTTTTTGATTGTTTGCTCTTGCCACATCGTCCTCTGTCTGTACCACTTCTATGTTCGTTTGTCTGGATTCAAGTCTGATTTTCTCTCAGAAATGCACAAATGTGAAAGTGAAACATGCAGATCTGTTTTTGTAGGCCATAGGCTAATTCTTTGACTTGAGAAATTGTCTCATTTGAAACAAAAGTTGGTTTGATCGTCTGTTTTAAACAGTAGATCATAAAAAAAAAAAAAACAAATAATGAGCTGTTTGCATTATATCTCATATGATGTAGATATTTTGAGGCCATCCTTTCACACCCTTGAGGAGGACAAACCACACTGTAGCAGTGGTCCAGATTTCTGTCATATTTATGACATTGTGATTATTATTAATTGATGACTTGCTATTTCCGGAGATTACTTTTATCCTCTAACCCCTTAGCAAATGTACAAAAGAAAATGTGGGAGACGGGGATGATTTTCAAATACAGTTTTGCAATTTTCATTAAAATGCTGGATTTCAAATATGYTGTTGTGTTTTGTGTCCACTGTTTTTATATGAGGGGGTGACTGACATGACGTCATCTTGTTGAAAGAACCGAGTCGCAGCAGCAGTGTGAAATATGTGGAAATTAATTTAAAAAGGGAGGAGGAAAAGAAGGATGAAGAGGAGGGTGCCAGTCAATAAGCAAACCCTGAGCTGACRGCTAACGTGATGAGATGAAGTGCTGTGTCGGAGTCAGAAACAGCCAGAGCAGCAGTCTGCTGGAGGGGGACTGAGAGCGAAGAAGGACGCAGTGTGGGCGGGATAAGGAACGCCGAGAGGGAGGGGACGTCAGCGTAATATTCCCATCGTTTTTTCTTTTCTTTTTTTCCCCCCTTGTTCCACATTACACCTCCTTCCTGACTCTACTAACCCCCGGCTGCGCGTCATTTTTTCGGGCTTCAGGAGCAGAGCCTCCCTTCTTCTTCTTCTTCTTCACCTGGAGGTTTTGGAGCTCAGCCCTCCGGGGTTTGCCGAGCCGAGCGGCAGGGGCGTGAGAGGCGGATGCTGCGAGTGTAGAAGCAGGTACCAACAACCGGGAGCATCACCGCGCTCAGCACACGGTAATGTCACATTAAAACCTCCCAATTTCTGCGACATTTTCCTTCCCCGGACTCCACCAGTGGGTCTAATTCTTCTGTAAAATTATTATTTTTTTGCTTCATTTAGCCACGAAGTGCGTTATGTAGCGYGTGTCGTTACTAGCTTGTGAGGAAAATCGGCTACAAATTGTCGCATAGCATGTTTGTACTTCTGAACCTGAGTGTTTTTAGCCTGGACAGTCTGCACAGATGGACTCACACGCTGTGTGTAATTTTCTATTTTTGACTGAATATTCCGTGATTGCTGTCATGTCAGCTGTTTTAAAAAGTGGGTTTAAAAAAAAACAAGAAAATAAGGAGGATGGTGACATAAAAACCCAGTCATGGGTTAATCATGGTAAAACACCCGCACATGTTACTCACACACACTGGTGAGCAGGTATGCTCCACAGGCTATTCTGGGCAAGCATGTCTAGGTTCAATGCTTCATGGATTACTGGTTCAGTCATGCAACTCTGAGTCTAGTTTTGCAGTCCTCCAGAGGTTACATCCATGGCACTTTATTTATTTGGTGGTTTTCTTTGCACAAGCACTGCAATGAATATAAAACCCTCTGTGCAGCATCTCTGTTCTGCCTGATCTGCTTCTGTCTTGTTACTGTACTCTCCTCCACTGCTGATCAGTTGTTGATGCATGAACTGTATCCCCCCCCCCCTCTCTTTCCTTACCCCACCCTGTAACCTCCCATCCTCTGTTTTCTTTCCTTTCCTCCCTCAGATGGACAGAATGAATTTTCTCTCCTTCCTCCTCCTTTGCTTGACTTCGGTTGCCAATGGCAACAAAGGTCAGTTCCTCATCCTTTTTTTGACTGGTAAATGTGAAGTATTGAGATGATGGTTTACATTGCCATAGGAACACGCGGACCCCGTCAGGATTTTCAGGTGCAGCCGTTGGCTGTTTTTGCTCAAGCAATGAACCAGATGACTTCATTGTTATTCCTGTGCCATAAAGCCTGAATTCCTCATGCATAAACAGTGCATTCAGACCTACATACATAAACATTTTCCTGCTCATAACCCTATGTGCATGTGCCCTTTTCACCCTTTGTTTGACTCTGGAAGAACTGATCCCTTTCCCCCCTGTCTTTGGCAGATTTGTTATTGTGATTATTTTTCATGGTGATCATGCTGAGAGAATGAAACGAGAACAGTGGAGGGAGAGTGTGTCAGGAGAAGAGGACGACACGAGGTTTGAAGTAGATGGAAGAAGAGGGAAATGAGAGGAGTAAGTGGAGATGGGGCCGTGACAGGAGAGGACATGCTGAAAGAAAAAAAAAAACGCAGAATGATAAGGAGGGAGAGAGGAATGTGAGATCAGGTGACACGAGGGAGAAAAGAAAAAGAGAAAAGTGTGAGATGCTGGGCCTTTTTGTGTTCATACAATATGTGCGTGTCAGTGTGAAGGGTCCAGATGAGGAGGGGTGGACGGGTGGGAGAGCTGGGGAGTGACAAAGAGGAGCTGTGCCAGGGGGGACAGACAGAGATGGAACGAGATGCCTCTCAATCTGTAATCCCAAATGTAATCCACAGGCCTGATGCTCAGATTAATGCTACACAGAAGCAAGGCGGGAAGGGGGAGGACAGAGGGCACGAGATAAATGACCAAAAAAGAAACACAGAAGAAGACCGTGGAAACAGAGGAGGTGGATGAATGTCTGTGGTTACAGCTGGATGCTTAACCTCTCTAATTCTCCATGATAGATAAAAATATGTCTGAATCAAAGAGTGTTAAAAATGGTCGGGAATGGAGGGATCAGTTTGTAGTTTAAAGGTAAAGTTTTTCATTGTTGGACAAAGAACAGATCTTGTTCTTTTGTTTCTGTAACTAATGATTATTTAAATATGGCAAATATTTTTAAATACAGACATGTTATTTATTTTTTCAGTTGAAACTTTTAAAATCCAAAACCAGATTATCTACTGTTCAATAGAAATTGGCTTTTTAAAATTACTATTATTATTATTATTATTATTATCCTGTTGTGAAGAATCATTTTGAAAGAAAATTAATTGGATATCCAAATTTATCTTTGACAATACTTTCAGTTTAATATTAATTTTGTGTAATGTTACAACCCGCAGATCCGGAGCTGATATGACACCACAGGGAGAGGCAGGGCTTGTTTGTTCTCAAACTATTAGACATTTTAACACTAAAACTGAATATTTCCATAAGAATATAAAGTTGTTGAGTTGTGCCAGTGCGACTCTGTTGCTATGCAACAACAACTCGCAGGTACTTTGGTGCACGCCACTGTGAGAGCTGATCCATTAAGCGTTTCTGACGGCTTTATCCAGATTCATGGCCATAAAGAGATTTATTACTCTGACTTTTCCTTTTGTTTACAGACATGTATTCAAGCGGCTGAAGTTTCTGGGCAATAAGACCTTGTCTCATGTGGCGACGCTGCTCTTTCTGACCATTTGGCACGGCCTTCACTCTGGCTACATCTTGTGCTTTTCCATGGAGTTCTTCATCATCACTGTGGAGAGACAGGTAGGATTTAGTTGCAAAACAAAATGTCAGCATTGAAAAAAGTAATTAAATACAAAAAGCTGAAACCTTCAGTCTGTTTGTTGTTTTGTCTGAAGCTTCCCATGTTTTTGATGGAAGCATAAAAGCAGTTGATGAACTTTAATTTTAATAACTTTACTAATAGCACCTCACTGCGGGTATTACTTAGAAATTAAATAAAAGTTATGTTTTATTAAATTAAAATCTAATACTAAGATGATGACAGGGTATGGAGTTATAAATGTTTTGGTCAAACCTTGAAAATAACATGTGGGATCTCCTGTGATATGATGTCACGCTAGACCAAAAAACAGCCCGGGCATTTTTTTGGTCCTGGTGGCCCACCATCATTATTTATATAATATGCAAATGGACACGACATACCAGAGGATGTGTTTCATGTTGTGNTAATAATGTACTCAGTAAAGGTCAGAACTCTGAACATATTTATTTATTGTCAGCAAACATATTGTCCCAGTTTTTAAAAGAAGACACATAATAAACAGAGTTTGAAGTAACTATAGATGCTGAAATACAATATTAAATTTCTCTACAGATTTTAGAGTAGAAGCTGCGTGTGATGGATAGACAGATATCTTCTATCAGTGACAGAAACATCTTTAAATTCAGCAGCATTGGAAGTGAAAAGCTGTGATGCTTTAAGCTTAAAAAATGTCACCCAGCTCCACATTTGAGCTGAAAAAAGTCTGATCAGATTTAGAACCAGCAGCGTTTCTCCTCTGTTGACTCTCCTCTCACAAAGAATTAGTTCCACTCAGATTTTCTAGAAAATTCACTGCGATTGCCAAACAAACAAACAAACAAAAAAAAAGAGGAATTCTTGCGCTCCTGTCTGATTTCAAACTCTGCAGCTTCTTGCGTTAAGAGATTGGAGACACCAGAGGGAGGGAGCACAACGCTGCCTTTTTTGCTTTTGCTCATTGCTGGTGTGTAAAATCGCCGTCTTTCTGGCTCATTAACTTGGCCTTTGATCACTCAGCACAGAACATTCGGCACGAGGATTGATAATTATCTTGCAATTAAGGGTTAAACTCAAAGTAAACCTCAGACGTTCGGCTCTGACTTTGCTGTTTTTGCTGCATTATTCAGCTGCCCAGTTTTAGATATGAGCAACACTTTTCTGTTTCTGTGCAGCAGAGGGAAAACAGAGTGGATGTAATTACACTGCTGCTGGATGTTGCTTCAGATGAACAAAGGAAGGTGGTCAACGCAAAGGGAAAGAGGGTTGAATATGATCAAACTGTGGTCAGACGTGTTTTGTGCATTGTTCCCCCTCCCCTCATACACACTCCCACCATGTCCTCTACCATAATTGAGTGTTTAAAAATAGAGTCTTTGGTTTCCTTCTAATTGCTCCGTTTAACCCAAAGCCTCTTCGGTCTCCTCTCTGTTCCATCCAGCCAATAAGCACAAGCCATGGATCGAGACAGAGTACCAGGGGATTGTTATGGAGAACGACAACACCGTCCTGCTCAACCCCCCTCTTTTTGCCCTGGACAAAGATGCCCCACTTCACTATGCTGGTAACTGCAATGAGCACTAAGAGGGCTATAAAGCCCAATGTTCAAAATTATTTGCGCTGAAGTCTTTTTTTTTTTTTTTTTGGCTGCTACAAAGAAAAATAAAATGGGTCAAATCATTTGCTCGTCATTTCAAACTGAAGCTCGTCTCCGCAAATGAGACAGAAAACCATCCAACTTTTATTTTGCAGACGGAGCGATGCTGCAGTCATGTGACCACTCGGAGGTTTATTCCTGTTTGTTTTGCACGCTCGGGCTTTTAATAGTAAATAATGCATGCATTTTTCAGCAATGAGGCTGGAGCTATTTCCCTAAAGACCACCTAAATATAAAGGCAAATGTGTTCAGACACAGAGTGCACTATTTTTAGACTGTCATAGTGTAATTGAACCTCACTTTGCAGGAGCAATCAGCAGTGCTCTGTGCAGTGTGATGAAATAAGGTGATCATGTTTGCCCTCAGAGTCCTGGAAATAACCGTGTTCAGTCAAATTACAAAAAAAAAAATCTACTTCAGTTACTCAAAGATTTCCTCGTATATATTGAACCCGTGTCAAGAAAGAAGAGGAAATTACCTGTTAGAACACGAACCTTTGACTTATGTCAGCCGATAAAGATCAGCTGCTATTCCAAGGATTTTTATTTGAGGTACTTCTGCAGTCTTCTTCCCCCCACTTATTCAATTTTGATGGTAACAGACCATTTGAGTTCAAGTGGTACATAAAATAAAGTCCAGATATCAGTATTACAGCGGGTTCTTACAGTTTTAGAGCTGAGACGTAACATTTAGTATTTCTACTGCCTAAATGCAGACATTTGAGTTGGCAAAATGAGTCGGAATGAACACAGGCTGCAGTGCAGAAAATGTGAATGTATTGATCTTTGCTGTAATTGAGATTTGTGATAAAATGAGTTTGTAAAAACACCATCTAGCAATCAAATACCTAAAAAAGCAATCCTCCTAATCTACCTTTACATCAAAGTTTTATGTCTTAAGAATCCTTTTAATTTCATTTGAAACTGACCATTTTTCTCTGGATTGATTGATCTGATTTGATTATTTTTATTTTTAAGACACTCCACACTAGGGTTGGGCAGTATTGGCAAAAAAATTAGTCACGATTAATTGCGGTATTTAGCCGATAACAATTAATTTGACGATTAATCCCCTGGAGTCCCTGGACACCCTTATTTCGTAGTCATATGACCAAATAGTGGGAAAGATTTGCTCTTTGTAAAAAATTGTTCCAAATTGTGTGAAAATTACAGATTTCAGGCTATACATCAATTGTGTTGATAGATAAATAAATTACAGAACTTTATTTTTAATGTTCATCATATTTGAAGCGGAGAGGAGCACCGAGCGGACTGACCGGAGTAATCCCCTGTCAGTCTGCCTGGTGGCAGTAATCATATTAAACGTCAAGTGCCAAAAAGTAATCGATTAATGTTTTTCTGACGAATAATTGCACACGATACGATTATGCCCAACCCTACTCCACACATAGAACAAACTTAACAAGATGGCTACATTCATATCACAAGCCACACATAAATATCATTACAATCTGAAACTCAACTGGGATACAACGCATGTTCTCTTCTTTCCCAGGCTTTACGATCAAAAGCAACAAACGCCCCTGGAAATCCTTCCGTATAAAGTTTAACACCTTTATAAGATTTAGAGATTCCTCTTTTTAAATATATAACTGGATTTCCCAATGACATCATTTGGCACCAATGACACCAGCATTTTCTTGTTGCTAAGCCAGATGATGTACTGTATTGCTACATTTCAGCAAACGTTAAAGCTTTTGAAATAAAAAAAATGGAAATAACAACTCAGTATTGTACAATTTTACATTGTGACTCATTTTGCCAACATTTTCTTATTTTTAGTTTGCATCATGTAACATAATTCAGTCATTTGCAAATAAATTAAAACATCTGTTACGTTAAAGGAAAATAAGATAGCAACTTAACTACTACTACTATTTTATTTATAAAGCTCTTTAAAAACAACCACAACAACCACAAAGTGCTGTACTTGTAAAATCTAGGAAACATAAAGCATAAATACAATTAAAACTGTTACAGCACCTTTGTAAAATGATTCAAAATTCAAATATTGTTTTTTTATACAGTATATGCTGTATTATGATTGTGTTACTTTGAACTGTATCTGTTAAAAACCCGGCTATTTCATAAAAAAATTGCAAAATAATTTCTGGATTGCACCTTCACACTGAAATAACAATTATAAAATCTAACTTTTTATCCGTTGGTCTAAGGTAAAAGGTCTGCAGAATCATAGTTTGAAATTCCTTTTGGAAACCAAAGACGCTGCTTCCTCTGGGCTGAATGGGATGAAGACCATCTGGGTTCTTATCTGTGCTCTAAAACTGGAATTTGAGCTTGTATTGAGGTCATTAGAGCACATGTTGTGGACAGCTTGTGCTTCTTTGTCAACATCAACACTGAACGGCGTTTTCAGGTCAGGGATCAGCATATGTTGCCATTCAGACAGCGTAATTTTTAGGACAAAAAGATTTGCTTTATTTCTGTTGGACAGTCTAAAAAAATAAAAGCATTTTGCTCATGTTACCTGGCACTGAGATATTCAGGTGCTAAATGGTTTTACCTATAGTCCAAAAATCTTAAAAGAAGTTAAAGTTCATTCTCTCTATTTTTGTTAACAATTTTCTAATCATGTCACAGTTATCAGGAAGCTAATTGTGACACAAAAAGAGAGAAAAACTAATTAGTTGAACACACAAAGAATGTTAGAAAGGCTAAAAGGTCAATTTAAACTAAAATGTTTTCTTGAATTCTCTTTCAGTTTCTGTCTATTTAGGGGTTTTTCCAACAGAGGTATTTAGTACCTTAATATTTCTGTTGAAAACATGATTGCCTGTTTGAACCAGCCCTTTGGAGCGCTTTAAAGAGCCAAGAGAAATGAGGCTCATTAGTCAGAAGGAAGGAGGCCAGTTTAAAGCTGTTCAAATAAATAAAAAGGTCAAAGTAGGTGTTTCAATAATCAGTGCAAAAGAAAAAAACTCCAAGCTGTAAAAGATTTTTATTATCCGAGTCTAAAGTAATTTTAAAAGTTTTACCTCTTAAATTGAGTGTTTTTGTATAATAATATGTTACAGCTGTCTCACACAATATCTCTCTCTCTCAGGTGAAATCTGCGGTTTTCGGGTTCACAATGGCCCCTTGGGTTCAGGATCAGTCCAGTTCGAAGCCGTGGTTCTGGACCGCTCCACCGGTGAGGGTCTGGTCCGGTCCAAAGAGCCGCTGGACTGCGAGAGCCAGCGTGAGCACAGCTTCACCATCCAGGCCTACGACTGCGGCGAAGGACCTGATGGAGTCAACAGCAAGAAATCCCACAAGTTAGATCTTTTTACTCACAGTTTGAAAATGAGGTTTTTAATGGTTTCACATTCTGTGTGCTGTACAAACTACTCAGCCGTCACAGCTTCCTGTTGCTACAATAATCTGTGCCTCTCTGCTTGTGTTCGACCTCCCACTCCTCCTCCCCTCAGGGCCACCGTGCACGTTCGTGTAAACGACGTCAACGAGTTCTCCCCCGTGTTTGTCGAGCGTCGCTACGAGGCTTCAGTCCCAGAGGGGCGTCTGTTTGACCGGATTGTACGCGTGGAGGCTCTGGATGCCGACTGCTCCCCGCAGTACAGCCAGATCTGCTTCTATGACATCATCACTCCCAATGTGCCCTTCGCTATTGACAACGACGGTGAGATGAGATGAGCTTTATGTCGCACTTTTAAATTAGAGACTGCAGTGCTAACAAACAAGTAACAAGCACATTTAAATGCCTTTCACCAAATATGTTTGTATTTATTTTATGTTTGTTTGTTAAATTTGGTTCCGCTCTGTGATGCGAAGCACATGAAAATCAGCAGCAGCCACTGCTGAGACACTGATGTCTGTTTAGGGAACAATTTTAAAAGAATTGCAGGGAACTAAAACTGCTCTCAGGTAAACATAAAGATGTTAAAATAGAATTTGTGTGGGCGGACTTTTGCTCTGCTTCTGCAACCACTGTTTGGTTTAATATGCTCGCTGTTGACTTATTTTTGGGGGGGAAATAAGTGGATGTTTACAATCACTGGACTCCTTGTTGGGAGATCAGTTGTGACCTGTTTGTAACAGCAGCTGAAATGGACCCAGCTTCAACATGACTCTGCAGAATTTTCCAGAACTGAAAGGTCTCTGCAGAAGCTTCTTTCTGTTTTATCCAGACAGCAGCTCTGAGACCTTTTGTTCCTCAGATGCTGTCTGCTTTTTGTTGACTGTTTACTTTGTTGTTGTTTTTTTTCTGCTTCTACCGCTCCCTTTGTTTTTTCCTTCTCATCTTGTCAAAGCATCTTCTCCTCCTGCCTGCTGTTCATCAGCTGGCATTCTGGGTGCTGTCAGCCCTTCACAGATACTGTTGTGTTTATTCATCTTTATCTTTAAAAACAGGAAAACCCTTTCGTTTTTCAGAGTTATTTATCTTACTCTGTTTTTCTTGTTTCCCTCCTATGAACACTAAGTACTAAACCCGGTTGTGGCTCCATTAATACGTTTGTGGAGCTGCTGAAGGTGTGCTTTTAGTTGTGTTGGGTTTTCAATCATTCCAGGTTGCTGTTGTTGACTAACCTTCTATTTCGGTTTGTCTCATTATGTCWTGTTCTCCGTTTCTTTTAATGCTCTGTCTCCTAGGTAACATTAAGAACACTGAGCCTTTGGATTCAAAGCGGCAGCGCGTTCACACTTTCTGGGTGACCGCCTTCGACTGTGGGAAGAATCGCGCTCAGGCTGAYGCCCAGGTTGTCGTCACGGTCAAGCCGTCCTGCAAACCCGGCTGGATCGGTAATCATTATCACAGATAGCTTTCCTCCTGTCCTGAAATAACCCAGCCACACGTTATTGCTTTAGTCGTTTCATTCAGTGTTTTTGATACTTGCAGTTATAAAATGTGWGGGCAGTCGTTCAGTTTGGTGCATTTTTTATATCAACAAATCTAAAGAATTGGGGCTGGAGCTTCAGTGTGAGACAATTAATTGATTATATTTGTGTTGTCATTATAACTTTTTTTGTTGTTTTATCAGCAATGTTTGTACTGAAACCTTTCGTAGTCAGGGTCAGAACTCCCTGTTTCTGTTAGTCTGTGAGGCAACCAGTTGGGAACCTCTGGTTTAGATTATAACCTCATCTTCCTAAAATAATTGTCAARATTTGGAAAAATGTATGTTTTTATCCTAAATCATCTCCTCGTTGTGCTGGCCACCTGTGGTAAAACCATCTACACCAGGGCTATTCAACTAAATCACTCCAGGGGCCACAGTTACTGCAGGYCAACAGCTGAGGGACCGAACATCCAGCAATTAAAGTCATTATGTARATAAACCAAGTATTACAAAGATCTGTTACCTTTGAAATAGTTTATTTTGCTGCATTTAATCATGAATACAACATACAGAACCCTATAAAAGTARTGWTAATTAAACAATATCAAAAACAAAAAGAACACATTATGCCTCCTATTTRACAYAAATAWTATTTTGACATCTCTGACTTGCCAAATTTTTAAACCAATTTTATTTTCACTTTCATAGTTTAATCTTCAACTGCTTGTAGTTTTAACAGCTTCTAGCCAAGATTCAGATGTTTCTGTAGATACCAAACATGTCTATGTTTAACTAAAACAACTTAGAGTAATTAAAGTAGAAAACCGGCAGTTTGGGCTTAAGAGATGAATGAACCAGTTGGTGGGCCAGACTTTGGTCACGGGTAGGCCGGATGTGGCCCGCGGGCCGCCAGTTGAATAGCCTTGATCTACACGCTCAGTTGATCAAATGATTTGATTCTATCACTTTAAGATGATGGCCTATGTCAAGAGTCTGATTTAAGCTGATTTAATWTGCGTGGGATTCTTGTATGTTAAATTTTCATTTCAGGTTTTTTGGATTTCCTGAAAAWCGTGAAAAAATTGAGTTGGACAATTATTTTAGGAAGGTGTCGGTAAAAAGATGGTGTTAAAGCAAAGTAAATAAAAATCAAAGAAATTAGACCATTGATTAAA
>NW_013952503.1:994110-1004679 GCF_001266775.1 Austrofundulus limnaeus | reverse complement strand
CTACTATTGTAAACAAAAAAAATATGTTTTATAGTGTAAAATTGCAAAGATTTTATGAATTTCCTTTTGTTTTGAAAACTAAATTTGGCGCTTATTAAGGATGGATTGTGGTCAAATTTGACACCTGGAAATCGTAGATGCTGCTTCAGAGGAGAAGAACCAGTCTGATTGTTATTCTTAAACAGATCAAAAGTCTGTGAACATATCAGGGTGCAATGAAGCACATGACGTGAGTTACTTTCATATCTGAGGGCACCTTCAGTATTGAATATTAATCTTATTGAGTGAAATTAAAAAAGTGATGCAAGTGGCAGCAATGATTGTTTTTTCAAAGCTCTCATCTTCAAATTCAGGAAACATTTTATAACATTTGACATCTTTGATTTTTATCATTCTGTTTATAGTTCATCACATTGTTTATGCAGATTTCTGTTGTTTGCTCCGTTTTTAATAGTTTCCATCTATTTYGAATTCAAATTTAGCCCAATAACTTGTAAAGTTATGGTATTGTTTTGTTTTTTTTCTAGGATGGACAAAACGTGTAGAGTACACACCAGGGTCAGGAAGCATCCCTCTGTTCCCCAGCCTGCATTTGGAGACCTGTGAAGAGACAGTGTGGAACATCCAGGCCACCGTAGAGCTCCAGACCGGCCACATTGGGAAGGGCTGTGACAGAGACAGTTATTCTGACAGATCTGTGCGTCGCTTGTGTGGTAAGTTTAACTAAAGCAGTCATAATCAAGAGTCAAAATCTGCTTTTATTTAAGCCTTTTCTTTTTTTTTACTTTGATTTATTCAGGTGCTGTCAGGGGCGAAGTGGACCTTCTCCCACCTCCATCTCCGGCAGCTAACTGGACCGCCGCTCTGCCCACTCTTCCCTCTTCTGATTCATCTCTGGTCTTCTCCTTCAACGGGTCAAATCATGTTGCAGCCGTGCCGGATCCGATCGTGTCCACGCTATCAGGAGACCATTTCACCCTTCAGCTGTGGATGCGTAGGGGGGCTGCCAACAGCCAGTCTTCAACCACTCAGTCTAGGGGAAACCGCAAGGATGAGGAGACGATTGTCTGCAGCACTGTTAAGAATGGTGTGTTTCATCTCTTAGGCTATAATGACACCCTGGTTTTGCTGCAATTTGAATGATTTATGTGCACTTTGATGGGATATTGCAATGGTTGCATGCTGTTTCTTTCATCCATCATCTTATATTCTGATCTACAAGTAAAATCAAAGTCTAAAAAAAGAAATCTGATTTTACCCTCAACAAATATTATCAAGCTGTTGAGGTGAGAGGCACTCRACTTCCAGCTGTCACCTTTGTGCAGCTGAGTGGACAGCAGAAAAACAGCAAAACACTGTAATCGTGCCTAAAAATATCGTGTGTAATTTACAAGAAAACCAGGCCTTCTCTTGAAGAAATTCACTCGTCAGAATAAAAGAAAAGTGATTTTGTTTTTTTCTTTTTTGTAGTTTTTCCAAAAATTTATTTTTGGAAAAACTACAAAAAGATCCAGCAACAATCATTTTAATTCCTTTTGTTTTTTTTCTCTTCAGATGACTCCTACTCTCATTACGCCCTCTCCGTTCACGGCTGCCGGCTCTCCCTCTTCTATTGGCCCGACGTCTCGGCAGCACGGCCCGTCAAGTTCTTGTGGAAATTGGAGCAGGTACAAGGAAAAATGCTTCGTTCTCTGCAYGGCTTCTTCTTTGTTTCACTCAAAATGTAGCTGTAATTACTAAAATGTACTCAAGTTTAATTGAATGAGCACAGTTTTTTTCCTCTGCAGTAAATTAAAGCCTTTTTTCCTTCATCTTCCAGACTTTTTGTAGTAACTGGATAATTTTTATTGGTTCATGCTGTGTGCATCATCCATCCTTAGAAACTGTTCTCTTATTGAAGTATTGCGCAGTTCGTTACCTGTGAAAAGATGGCAAGATGGAAATCAATTTCTGTATCGACCACAGAGCTTGTTGAACATTTTTCTTATCTGGATATAATTAAAGGCCTAGCACACCGGGAAGGAATGCATGCAAACTTTTAAACAAAGACCTTGCGTAATCTGTTAGTGTTCATAATTAGGATCGGACATTGTTTGATTTTGAACAGTAATGATTTCCAATTCTGACTCTTTTTAGAGGCAGGGGCAAAAAAGTTTACATGGTTCAAATGAGGTAGCAAACCAGAGTTCTTCCTGGATGAAATACCATAGAYTTATGTTCTGTAAGAATTTTAATTTTATGAACTTTTTACTTGGCGCAAAATGCACAATGGTAACATTGGAAAGGTAAAAAGACTCAAATGTTCTTCTTTGTTGGTGTTCTGGTGGCTCACATGCGGGTTTTGTTCATTAGCTCCTTCTTCTGGTCGACAGACTGGGTATCAAAAGTAGGAATCTAAGTTTTTTAGTTCGAACAAATTGGGGGGGTGCTTGGCATAGTTGGCATAGGTTTACTTGGCATCTGAAAGTACATTTTCTCAAAATGTATTTTGAATCTGAAAAGGACTGCACTGAGAAGTAATACTGGGATCTCAGCAGAGAGTTTCAGTTCCGGTTTCATTTTCAGTGTCACCAGTTGTTTGCTTTGTTGCTGTCGAGAGCCTGCAGGAGTCATGGGCGGGGTGCGGGGGGTGGCTCTGTTATGAGGATGCTCGGCTCGGAGACACAGCCCAGAGGAGGAGCTGAACCCAAAAGGTGGTTCTAGTCCCAACCGGTTTTTGCTCCCCTGCCTGGCTGCCTCTAGCCTGGTTAAAACCAGACCCTTGTCCTTCASTTTGCTTCGTACGAGGGTCTGGACTCTCGGCTATAGAGAAGTGATTCTTGCTGGAGGCGTGGCCTCTGCTGAAGCTTAAAATGATTGGATCGTTTGGCCGCAACGTATGTGTGCCAGCTCCACTGTGAAGGAGGCTAAGCTAAGAAGCTAACCGGAAATCGCATGCGCTGTAAACAACYCTACTGAGAGGAGAAAAGTACAGAGTCATACGAGGCGGGTGTAAATGAGAGCTGCTGCTTTGTCAGACAAATTTAATATCAACACGGCCTGCCTTCATTCACTTCCTCCACTGCCATGGGTAAAATAACTAGCAGACACTGCGCAGAAAATCGACGTCATTCAAAACTCCGCCTTCTGTTTGCTGATTGGTCCAGGTAAAATAAACTACAAGCAGACACTGAGCAGAAAATCAATGTTCTGTTCTCTGATTGGCCCGGATGAAAATTCTCCCGAAGAAATCCTTGTCAATGGGAGAAATCCCAGASGGAGCAGTGAAGGGAAACTAGAATTGAGCGGAACTGCGTAGGAAGGCAAGGGYCAGGATAGGCTGCCTCAGGACACTACAGGATTTCTCAAACATGCATGAATGAGTCAAAGCAAGACTCTGGGCATGGTTTTCATGAGAGGATAACATTATAATGTGATATAAAACTCAAAAAAGTTGATTTTACATGAACTAGCCCCTTTAAATTCATTTGACTGTGGCAGCCAGCTCAAATCAGGTTGACTCCAAAAGTTAATCAGTTGTAGATGAAGGTCCAGTTATTATTCTCTGTGAGTTTTATTATTTGTTCAGTGATTCATGAGATATTTTGCTAACAGACAGACATATAAACACACACAAAACCTGCCTGTTTATAATGATGGCAGTTTTTGCTACATGTGATTGTTTTTCTCCTCATCATATCAACTTATTAGCTATAATACATTCAGGGAAATGAACAAATGACACTTGATACCCTGTTTTTCCACACATTACTTAAACTTTCTTKTATTTCAGACTGAAAAATAAGTTCTACATAAAAGTAAATACATCTATTACGGTCTGTAGAGTTTTTACATAAAGCATTTCCTTTAAAGGTCTACACTATTTTGGTKCATCTGTGAAACTGCTAAAATCATTTGTAATCATAATCATGCGTTTGTGCACCAAAATGCATGAAAATAAGGAGTTACTGTACCTCTTTAATATTCTTCATGCAAGCTTTGTGCGTCTGTGTGGTTTGCTGTGTGTTGCTGGGGTGAAAGAAGGTTTGTTTTGACTGAATCCACCCGCCTCAGACAGATTGAAGTCACTTGGATTAAAAGAAGCTGAGCTGATACAGAAAAGATTTGTTAAATCCTTCTGTCTGAACCGCGTTATCTTGTTACCCTGCTCCTTCCCTCTCAACCCCTCCTATCTTTATAACTCCTGACATGTTTGTGTTTTGTTTAATTTGTTTATAAAAAGTAAAATAAATGCACCAATTTATATGAAGGATGCTTATTCAAATGCTTTCCTTATATCCCTACTCAAACATACACTATATAATTGTCTGTTTTATGCCCAAAGCAATAGTGCTTTTCCTCTGTGTGTTCATTTGTCTATAGCAGATAACAAATAATGTAATAATCACTGGATTTTATTGAAAAACAGAAAGCAATCATTTGATGTGCATCTACAACWCAACAACCTCATTCAAGATGGCTGCCGTAGCACACTGASCCTAAAGAAACCTCGAAAAATTGCCATAACTCAGTCAGTTTTACAAATACAGACCTAAAATTTGCTGTAGTAGTAGTTAAGAGTCATTCAGAAAACACAGTCTGATTGTCACGTGTTATGATGTTGCACACGTAGGGTCTCTGCAGTATATAGGAGGAGTTTCTTAGCTGTGTGGGCAGAATTTGTCAAAACTGTGATTGATCAGATTGACTTGTCTTWGGTCAATTTAAAATCTGAAGTAAAAGTAAAATGATTGTGAACATGTAAACAAAATTTATTGACCGGTGCGACTAACACCTTCCTGTCTCAAGTTATGACTAATATTAATATTCATATTAAAAAATAGCAATATTTTTCATGTCGGGTCTAGCCTCATTGTTACACATCCCTCCACATGTACTGTGTTCAATTTTGTGTGTCTAGCACCTTCCCGCCTCGAGTTATGACTAAAATTACTATTTAAATTTAAAGTTATGGATGCTTTCTGGATGTTTTGACCAATTTATATGTCTGCCCCAACTGCCCAGCGTTCTGCAAACTCCACCCAAAATAGTCAGTCTTTAACAAGCTCCTCCCACYGAAATAATTACAACTCATTTATCAACATAAGATGATCTTAACCTAAAACTCTAGCATAAAAGGYGGTGGATGAAATGTGTTGCTTTTAATTCTTTAAAGTAAATATTTCAGCCTTTTTTGTCACATTTAGAATTTTCCAGCATTCCTTCAAAATGCATCTCCACTTTAAGCATTTTTAAATGGATGTAAACAAATTGCTAAAAAGACAAATTTTAACAGAACAAAGTACAACAAAATGAAATGGTAGGATTTTTTGGGTTTGTACCCCGACTGATCGTACTCCAAAAGCAATTTTTTATGCTCTGCCTGCTAATGATATATTTGGCCGATCAGATGGACTCCTGCTGGCCTTGATGCCCCCTCCAGGGTTAGATAATTGTAGCCCAGCTGCTAAAGGGAGAGTGCTGTGAGYGTTGTGATGACAGAACAGAAAATGAAGAGTGAGGGAAATGTGGGTTTATCACAATCATTAATGTCAATATGATATTTAAAGATAATATTTCAGCTGCTTCTCTGACATCGTGCAGCTTTTTACCACTTTAGTCACCTCTCAACCTCTCAGATTTATTTTCAAAGAGCCTGACCTTTGGAGTTGGRCTTAGCAGCCTCTGTTAAGTGAAAAAGGATCATAATTCTTCTTTTTCCACTGATTTTTCCATGTTTTTTTTGTTTTTGCTTTAGTTTGACTCAATGCTTTCCCGCCCACAGGTGTGTGACAGCGAGTGGCACCACCTCTCTCTCAGTGTCCAGTTCCCATCAGTGACTCTCTATGTGGACGGTGTGACCTTTGACCCCGCTCTCATTCACGACAATGGGGCCATCCCCAACCCTGCACCCCGTCAGAGGATGCTCATCGGCGCCTGCTGGGGTAAATTTTATGCTCACTARAACAAATTTCATTCCAGCTTAATGATGCGTTTAATGTCATGCATAAAAAATATGATGTGCGCAGTTTCCTTTCATTTTTTATATATATATTCCTTCAATACTGAAATGTAATTTAAATCAAATACCACCTCTAAAAATAGCCGTACGTATTTGTCTGGCTATAGTCATGAACCCTCATAAGGCATCTCAGGACGAACTGCTGAGACGTTTTGCGTTATGCTTCTTTCTTTCGCCCTCATTTTACTCAATTCCTCGCTGCGTTTTGTTTTTAARGTCTAATAATATAAATGACTTATCAATTATTTAGAGCAGAAGAACAACACAGGGGGCAGACAGCTATGAGACACTTACACTCRAACTGCTCGTTAAAATGGGAAACTGGCTGCCAATTACCAGTGAAACACACACACGCATTGAGTTTTTCATCCACACTGGGTGTGTTGGCTGTGTGGGAGCAGCTGCTGCCAGATAATGAGGAGTTGTTGCATTTTTGAAGATCCTCTACAGTTTTCCYGCTTGTGTTATTTATTTATATACAATATATATTTCCTTCTTTCTGTCTATCTTTGCACCTTCAGATTTAGTCTGCCTGTCTCTTCATGACTCACTCCTCTAAAGTGCTTTKCTCGGTGTGGCTTATAGTTTTCTGTTTTTTTTATTTTGCTCCTCTCTGGTTTTCCCAGCAGAGCCTGAAGAAAAGCAGAAGGAGATTCTAAACAACACAATCCCAGAGGGGAAAGACTCAGGTGACCTACATGTTTCACAAAGTTGTGAGCTGCTTTTCTTTGTCACCAGTTGTTGAAGTGCAATTTATAAAATAATGAGAGATAAAATTATGGGTGTTCACATTTTAGTGAAGTATGTGGGCGGCTACCATGGGCTGCTGTCGGGGGTGACGGTGCGTCCTGGCAGCGTGGAGCCTCATAGCGTGGTGGAGTGTCTGTACGCCTGCAGGGAGGGGCTGGATTTTGGAGATCTGGAGACCCTGGGGTCTGGAATGAAGGTAACATCATGTTGCATCAGAACCAGAAACTGTTGAGTATAAAATTAAAACATGAAAAGGACTAGAGAAAAATGCATTTTCTGTAAAACTAGTGTTTAAATTGTGCTGTAGAAGCTAAAGCTAAGTTGCTAAATCTAAAAGAAGCAAACATTTGCTAAAAGTAATAGAAGACTAGCACAATTCTAGCTAAAAGAGACAAAATGTTTGCAAAAAATGAAATGTAGACTAACTCAAAGTAAAAGCCAGTTTAAAGTAGCAAAATGTTACCTAAAAGCTAAAAGTAGCATTGGCCAGCTTAATGTGTCAAAATGTTATCTAATTTCTAAAAGAGGCACAGCAGTAGCTAAAAGCTAAAATTAGCAAAAAGCTAGCTAAAAGTAGGTAATGGTTAGCTTAAAGCTGAAAGTAGCAAAATGGTAGCTAAAAGCTGAAAAATAGAACAAGCTAAAAGGCTAAATGTGCCCAAATGCTATCTATCTAAATGCTAAAAGTAAAAGAATAGTAACTTAAAGGTAAATGCACTAAAAGCAAAATAAAAGTAGTAAAAATGGTAGCTAAAATCTAAAAGTACTGAAAGACTAGCTCTAAGCTAAAAATATCTAAAGGTTAGCTAAAATCTAAAAGTTGAAAATGGTAGTAAGACAAAAATAAAGCTGTTATTCTGAAGCAGATTTTGAAGCCAACAATGTTTTTGAAGTTGTGCATTTCTGCAGGAAAAATGTTTGTAAATAAAGTTTTGATGTATGAATGGCTGGATTATCACAAAGGATTCAGACATGGTTWAAAGATAAAACAGGGAATAAACTTTATGATATTTACCTTCTTTACAAATGTTGCTTGACACATTTATCGTACTCATTAAAATTATTTAGTAATCTTTGTGTTTTCCACACCAGATAAATTTGACCACAACCACTCCGTGTTTTGTCACCATAGAGATTAGCTTTAACAAAAACTGTGAAGTGTTAAATTTTTATAGAGTCCTGATTTAAGTCGATATAAACTCTCAGGTCCACGTGAACCCGAGCCAGTCTGTGTTGGTGCTGGAGGGTGACGACATTGAGAGCTTCAACCGGGCCGTGCAGCAGGTCACCTACAGAAACTCGCTTCGCTTCGCCACTCCAGGAGTCCGTCCTCTGAAGCTTACCACCTCCCTGAGGTACAAACACACAAAGATCGATTAAAAAAYTCTTTCATGTATGGGGAAAAGGAGTTTTAGAGACTAACTGCACAACAAAAACAGAATGTGGTGCTAACTACCCTTACATTTGACCAAAAAAAAGTAAACACATGATCAAACATGAATTTAGAAAACTACAYATCAAATATAAATGATCACACTAAGTTTTTAATATCTCAAACAATACAGTCAACATTTCCTTGAGAGACAGAGTTTTGTTCCAGCAGTCAGATGAAGAGCCACTCTGCTGCTGCTGCTACACTGAACTCATCAAACCTGGACTTCGGTTCAACTCAGATAACGGCCGGTGCGCCAAGACAATATGTCAAAACACAAGATAAGAAAGAATATCTTATCTCTTTGTTCATTCAGCCATCAAGTTACTTGTTTTTCCTTGACAGAATGAGCTGCAAGGGCAAGATTATACATTTTTTCATGGAAAACTGAATTTATTTCAGGCTTTAGGGTTTTTGTCTATATTTGCTCTAAAGTTGATTTTAAATTTAGCTGTTTTTAATTTTTGTGTTTGTCGCACACAAACAAGTGGCTCTCTCTGGCTTTAGCGGTCACTTTTAACCRATTAAATATTAACACTCCCAGGAAATAACAATCCAGTTTATTTAATTTCTGCTATATTATGTATCTACACTCACTCATGCTTTATTTACATGTTTATATTCTAGGATTAGGACGATTATGAGGCTCTGAGTGAAGCTGAAGGACTATTTTATATTTTTACTGACTTTTTTTTTTAAGATCTCAGGAAGTCAAGGGCATGGACAGATTTTTTCCTCTCCTACACATAAAGAGATTTCTCTCCCCCTGACTTTGGCGTGTTTATTGCGTCTGTGAAGATTAGACTGATTCGAGCCCAGGAGTTACCCAGATGGCTGAACAGCAGGCCCTTCTGGAGAGGCCGATAAAAGCAGCTGCTCACTCCGATAGTGGAAATTCAGCACACACACACATACACACACACTTAATCAGCTTAATGCCCTTTCACACGTGATGGTGAATTTGAGTGCAAATGAGTGAATATGTGGKAGCGCTTCACTATCAGCCTGATTTTTCTCTCTTTTTCTGGCAGGAGAATTACATTTGTTAACAGCAGAGTTGTTGTGGTTTGTCGTTTTCTGTGTCAGAACAGATCAGATTTGACACGGTCAYGGTGAAATCAGGGAAGTGGATGGAAAAAAAAATGTTTGTTTTCGTTGCAGTGTGTGTTTGAGCATGAAAACAGCTTCACTGCTGCAGCGTTGCTTCGAGTCAAACCTGTCATCAGGATGKGTAACCTGTTAAATTTTTGCTGGTAGTGTTTAACAGTGCAGATTTTACACATCAAATATTGTTCAAAGATGTAGGAAATCACTGATGTGTGTGTGAGAAGATGAGTGAGCCATCAGAGGGGGAAAAAAATCTAGTAAACAGCCTGAAGTTGTGTTCTCAGCATCAGTTTGATCTCATCCTCACAGGCCTCTGGGCTTTGAAAAATAACTAACTCACAGAAACATCCCAACATTTAGTCTGTATGCCCCTCAGATGCAAAGCCACAAATAACCTTAGATCTTATAAGCAATGATTGGGAGAACCAAAAAATCCTACGAACTATATTTTCTTTATCCCAAAAACATAATAAGCTTTAACAAAACTCAGGCAAAACTGCATTTTTGCTTCTGCTTTCTCAAATTTTGCTTTTGTGCCTGGCAGCACMGCGGCTCAGTGGTCACTGATGCCTCGCAGCAAGACAATCCTGTGTTCGACCCCCAGGTTGGATCTGTGTGGAGTTTGCATGTTCTCCTCATGCTTGTGTGGCTTTTCTCCAGAAAGTTTCTTCCCACATATCAAAAGCATCATTTGCTTTCACATGCAGCAGAGATCTGTAGTCTCTGGGATTTGCCTGGTCAAACAAAGGTTATAAACAAATATTTAAATGAAAAAAAAAGGAGGCCACCAATTATTTATGGGTGGTCACGGCCCCCCTGGCCCCTCCTTGGTGGMACCCCTGGCTGTAATTGAAGATGCTGCCTGGTCTGCCTCAATTAAAGAAGTTAGATTTTATTTTTAACTTCATTAACTAAATCATATAATCAGTGATATGTGGGCTCCATGTTTGTGAGGAAAGTGAAAATGTGAACTGCAGWAGCAAATAAGTTTAGATCCATTTTAATCAATGACAAAACTTAGCAAAGTCTGTAAGCAGCAATGTCTGCTTTATGGCAATTCATACAATCAAGTGTGCTATATTTTAAGAATTTTTAAGGCATTTACTTGACGAAGATGCAAACAAACTTTATTTTTAATTCAGGGCTGTTCCATTAAATTGCTCAAGGGGCCGCAGTTACTCAAAGCCAACAGCTGGGGGGGTTGTCCAATAACGGTAGAGGAAACACTACATCATGTTAATTACATCTTTTAAATTTATTTTGCTGCATTGAATAAATT
>NW_013952503.1:990597-994098 GCF_001266775.1 Austrofundulus limnaeus | reverse complement strand
TGTTAACTCACTGACGGGCCTGATCTGGCCTGCAGACTGCTAGTTTAATAGCTCTGTCCTAAGTTGTGGGAGTTATTTTAATATACACCATTTTTTTATTTTATTTATTTCTGCCAGATGTTTCAATGAGGAGAGCTGCCTGTCCCTCAAGCAGCTCGAAGGATAYCTGGTGGTTCTCCAACCCGACGCCCCTCAGATCTCTCTGTCTGGGGTCGGTCCACATCTGGCCCGTCCAGCTCCTGAATTTGAAGGTCCCCGCGGCGTTCCACTGTTCCCAGAGCTCCGGATCGTCTGCTCACTGTCGCATGCTGTCAACACAGCTGCACAGGGGATGGAGGGAGGAGGTGAGTCGTAACTGAGATTGATTCACTTTTTTTATTCAAGGGTTTTAGTAAAAATATTTAGCTGATTTCTACGATGCTTCTTAGCTCTGATGTCTGACGCCGTGGCTCACACTTTGGATGGTTGCGAGGTTCAGCCGCTGGGGGAGGAGTTAAACCCGGAGAGGGAGGAGCTTCTGGTGGACATGGACGTTGTGCGAGAGCGAGGATTGGAAATCATTAACACGACTGCTTACATTGCAATTACAGGTATGGCCGTTTTGTCAAAAATAAATACCTAATTTAGAAAAGTCACTTTAAAGTCACTTTAAAAAAAACATAAAATATTTAAGAAAATCTTAAGTTTTAATACCAAAACTAAAATCCATCATTTTAGTTTGTACATAGAAATACAAAACTCCATCTTTATWTTTTTGACTGTAAGAGAAAGTTAATCTGTAAAAATATACTCCCAATTCAAATACACAGGTGAACTTCACCTGTCTGGTACACAAATACTCACAGACCATTTTCTCTTCTGCCTTTTTCTTGATAAAACCTGCTTGTCTTTTTTTTCCAGCCCTTTTTTTATATTTTTCTGTTTGTTTTCTGTTTCCTCCAGGTGCTGAATCTATCTCTGTTTACGAGGACGTCCTTCGCTCAGTTCGATACCGCCTCGCCAAAGGCTCTGCTCGCTTTGAAAGGAGGTTCCGCCTGTCCTGCTCTGAGATGAACGGCAGATACACGAGCAACGAGTTGACTCTGGAGGTAAAGAAAACACTCACTCAGATAACACCACAGAAAATCCCTCAGCCATCAGCCTCGACATTTTGGGAAACAGTTTAAAAGCTGTAGTGTTAAATCCTTGTGATGTGTTTGCTGTGACTTCTGTTTTGCTTTTTCCTTTAGGTGAACTTCCTCCACTCCTTGGACAGCTTGTACCACCCGTCCCACCTGCTGGCCTCAAAGCAGCAGTTCCTCCTTCAGTCCCACCATGCTGGAGAGCTGAGCGGACACAYTTTGCCCAATCCACACCGCAACTCAGGTGACTTATTTCAGCTCTTGTAAAATCTACTAAGAAGACTTACTTTTAGAGGACCAGTATATTACCATTTCAATTAATTAATTTAGATAAATACAAACAAGAAAGTGTTTGAAAACATTAGTTTTTTCCTGCAGGAACAACCAACAAACTTAAATAAAATGTGTGTTAGATCTTGTTACTGCTTTTATTTGAGTGAAGCACAGACAAGCCAGCGACACATTTAAGCAGTTTTACCGTCAGCTTGACATCAAACCTTGCCTGCATAAAGCAGTCTGAGCGTGGCAGTGAGTGGATTACAGAGGCTGGCTGTGGCCGAGCAGGTTGTCTGAGCAGGATACCAAACACTGAAAGCTGACCTGACGTGTATTTAAGTCCTGGAGGTTGAGTTTGTCAGAGAGTTTTGAGTTGGACAGGTCGGCTGGCAGGTTTGTCTGTGAGTGGCTGAGCACCGCCGATTGAAGCTGACAGCTTCTYCTGCACCCAAACACTGGAGACCTGACACATATACAGGAAAAACTGGAGAATCTCTGGAAGTCAGAGAAACACAGAAAAATCATATTAAACAGGAGCTGCTTAGTGCTGAGAAACTGAACCGACAGTGTGGAGAGGGGAACGATGAGAGCTGCTGTAGGAGTTCATTCATCTCAGATTTGTAGGTAAAGGGTAGCAGCAGTCAACACACACACGCACACACACACACACACACACACACACACACACACACACACACAAAACAGACACACAGAACTGACAGTAAATTATAAGAAGTGTTTTCAACCTCAAATCTGATCTGTTTTCTTTGTACTCATGTTCATGAGATTATTTTTAAAATGTCATGTTTTTTTCAAACCAATAACGTCTTAGAAAACAAGCTCACATATTTGCTGCATCCTTTTAAAACGTGTATCAGTTCATTTACAACCATCGTCTTTTTTATATTTAAAGAGGACCTATTATGGGGTCCTTGAACAAGTTAGGATACATCTGTGGACTATAAAAAACATGTTCATTTGATTTAATTTACAAAATGAATCTCATAATGAGATTTTACCTTTTTCAATTCTGCCTGTTCTGAGCTCCTTTCAGAATGAGCTGTTTATGCAAATAAGTTGCTGTTGGAAATGCCCTCCCAAGCTTTTGGTTACATTAGCTCCGCCCTCCAAACATCTTTTATGTTAGCACTTCAGAAATGTGGAAATGCTAACTAGTGCCAGCAGATGCACAGTGGCAGWAGACGGGCTGCGCGCAGTGCGACCACCCTCAGGTGAGGTCTTGGTAGGGACAGACTGGAGCGTCCGACTGAAGTCAGACGCCTTGGTGCCGGGGAGGCCAACGAGCATCCTCTGCTTCCTAAAGCCGGCGAAGATGAACTGAGGGGCGGTCAAGGTCCCTGCCCAGCAGCCTGGAGGCTCCCACGCTGTGGCGCAGGAGTCTCCAGTCCTCCTGCACAATTCCTCCCTGCCGCGTTGTGGAGGGGGAAGTTGAAGCTGCTCGCCGCCTCCGTCATCGATCACGGCAGCACGTTCAGAAATAATTTGTGCTAAATGACAAATCATGTTCATACYGAACAGCAACACTGAACACATCACTTTACCAACATCTGCAGATTTGTGAGGAACTGTAGGGACAGAAGTTTTTCTTTAGGTTGAAAGTCCTTGTTTAATCCTGCTGTGTGCTGTTAGTAGTTTTCATAGTAGTCCATCATGCAGTTATTTACACAAACTACAACTTTCTATGGCAATATTGCTAGAACATTGCCATCAAAAATAAARTTAAGCCACGCATCTCTGTTCTCCATGACTGTTGTCAAAACAGCAGAATAGGGCTGCAACTAACGATTATTTTAATAATCGATTAATCGGTTGATTATTTTTTCGATTAATCGATTAATCGGCCAAATCATTAAAAACGCTTAATTACATGAATATGAGTAGATATAAATTAAGTTAACTCCTAAAAGATGCAAGTTATTGATAATGAATTAATCTGAAGTTGATTTGTCTTATAGATTGATTAACAGTTAATTAATAAGCAGCCATTAAAAAACAGAGTTTTCTCTTGAATCAAGAGGGTCTTTCCATAAAATGAAGGATTTTTTTATAATCTCCTGAATTAGAAAGCAGAAGCACACAGTAC
>NW_013952503.1:986781-989018 GCF_001266775.1 Austrofundulus limnaeus | reverse complement strand
GTGTGTGTGTGTGTGTGTGTGTGTGTGTGTGTGTGTGTGTGTCTGTGTCTGCACTTCAGAGAAAATGAAAGGGGGGGTGAGGGGGAAGGTGTCGCAGACTCGCAGTAGCACTCCTGAATGGGATGAGAAGCACTAGCAGGACCGGGGAGGGGGCGGAAGAGAGGAAGCGGCGCAGTGTAGCTACTTTTTTTTTCCCTGGAAAAAGGTAGACACAGAAGCTGCTGCCTACTGTAGGGAAATGTAGATGCACGCAAAAGAAAAAAGATGTGCAAATATTGGTGGGGACTGTCCCTGTCCGGCCAAAGTTGGTGGGGACATGTCCACACCAGTCCTTCAGAAACTTACGCCCTTGGCTGGTCATCAAGTAAAGAAAGGTTAAAAGCTTCACAACACGGTGGGTCAATCTGAGAGGCAGAGCTACTCTTCCGGTTAACTTGGCAATTAAAATTATAAATTCAGACTCTTTAATGGTCAAATTATGTTCCACTTTCAACTCTTAATGATCATTGTTCAAGTAATTATATACTAAATATTTTTGAGGGTCACTTTACCTGAAAAATTGTGAAGAATCATGGAGAAACACGTCATTCATTTTACCAGACTTTCTTCTCCTCTCATTCACTGGAGACGGGCAGAATTTATTGCTGCTAAAACTAACTTTCAGGTAATTGTTTCTCCTGATTAAAGGCTTTACTTAAATCTAAAACATATGTTTTGATTAATACACTGTTTCTGAAAGCAGTACAGACCCAAATTGAAGAATTAAAAACATGTAAAAAAAAGAAGTGAATTTTACATAATAGGCCACCTTTAAGACAGGCTTCCATAAATTATTTGGGGTATTTATTAATCTAAAGCAGGGTTGGACAACTGGCAGCCTGCGGGCCACATCTGGCCTGCTGGTGACTTCCGTCAGGCCCATTAATGAGGCTCCCCAAACTTTTATTTTGCTTAAAAAATGTCTTTACTTTAATAAAAGCAGTTCTTGGAATCTAATAGCTGTTTGAGTGCTTTTTTCAATAGTTTTTGTTAAATTATTTTTATTTTTTTAATTTATTTGTAGTTTTTGCGGTGGGTGAACTATCTGTCCACAGAATTTCAAGGCATTGTGTTTAGTTCGCCTACAGACGCTGTCTGCCATGAAGATTTTAATGAGTCAACACTACAACACGTTGCACAAAGCTAAATAAGAGAAGTTTACTGAAGTCWCTAGTACATAAACAGTAGTGACTTATCAGAACCACAATCACACAGTAGTCTACACTCAAGGCGTCTTCTGCCAYTCCACTTCAGCTTGCTAAAATAAGTATTTATGAAATGTGTTAAGTTACTGCACTGTTGGTTTAATAAACGTCTTTATATAAACACAGAAACATTTTTAAAATGGCAGTTTTGTTACATTTGGCTAAGTGTGCAGCGCTGTGGCCCTCTGATAGTGTGGTCCCTTACATCATTAAGTTGCTCATCCCTGCACTAAAGGACACATTCACAGAAATAAATCCTTCCTGTAAGACTTTTGCCTCTCAACTCAAAGCCTGTTTGTTTCTGCTAATATTTTTTTAACTAAAGGGTTTTGCAGATTTGAGAATCATTTATCAGAACAAATATTGTGGTGGCTGCATTATTGTGTCTGGATTAGGACAGGTTCTTTGTTCTTTGTTCTGAAGATGTGATTTTTACCTTTGTGTTGCACATTGATGTGTTTCTCATTGATTTGCAGAACAATGGGTCTGCCTCAGGCTTTCAGCTCATTTTGCTCTTTTCATTTGCTTTGATGTAATAAAACAAATCAAAACTTTTGTATATTTTTTAATCTTTGTTTTTGAATCTAAATGACGTACGACACGTAATTACTTTCATTTTTGTTGCAGTGGTTCCAGGAGCGGCTACCGTCATCATCATGGTGTGTGTGGGTTTTCTGGTCGTCATGGTGATCTTGGGTGTCTTCCGAATTCGCTCTATCCACCGCCGAGGAGATGGCGCCAGGGGCGGGCCCAAGGAGGGGAGCAGCCAATGGGATGACTCCGCACTCACCATCATTGTCAACCCGATGGAGGTAAGAGCACTTGGTTTGTTGTGAGTAACCAGGGTTCCTGCAGGTCCTTAAAAAGTCTTCAAAGGCATTGAATTCATCAATTCAAAATTAAGACCTTAATTAGCCTTAAAATGTCTTAAATCAATCTTTCAGAAGTCTTAAAAACACATTGTAAATAGGATGATTATAATTCATCTCAAAT
>NW_013952503.1:975664-978503 GCF_001266775.1 Austrofundulus limnaeus | reverse complement strand
CCCCTTTGCTTCCTGTTACTTCACATGCAAATATCTCTATTGTTCATCTGAGCAATGTGAAATTTGTTCTCTAATAAGTTAATGTTGTCTTTCCAAAAATGCGTTCACTTTTCTTACAAAAAATTGATGTCACATTACTTAAGGTTTCTTCTACAGCAAACTGGGGTTCAGACCCCACTGTGGGTCCTAAAACTCCAAATTTTGGGTCGTTAGAGGATTTCCAGAAATCAAATTAAGTTTAAAACTGACTGCTAAGAATGTTTCTGTTATAGTTAGATATGGATAAAAACAATTGGTCTATTAGCAATATTTGAATACTTCAACCAAAAATACTTTGGTTTATGAGTTTATGCCAGTTTTTATTTTTTTATTTTTTTTGTCATTTGTGTTTATTATAAAATTGGTCTTAAATTTAATTTCACTTGGCATTAAAAAGTCTTAAATTTAACTTGCTTTAAACTGTAGGAACCCTGATAACAGGTCTGTTCTCGACGTGTAGTTTTCATCAACATCTGCTCCCACAGTCCTACGAGTCTCGTATGGGCATCTCTGCCGACACGGAGGGGGAGGAGGACGAGGAGGCAGCGGAGTCGCCCGACGACGGCAGCGACGACCAGCGAATCATCATCAAGAAGGAGGGCAGGGACGGAAACGCCCGCCGCTACTGARCCTATCTCTGCACGAGTCCTCATGGAAACCACAACTCACCAGTCACACACTCCAACACTTTTAATATGCTGACACCACATGTATAAGGAATGTACGCTTACAAAACACAACGCACAACACAATCACTGTAACACCCAATGCCATATGTGACCTATAGCCGACAACAGGCTGTTGTTCTCCACCTAAATGTTCAATGGCACAATGTATACAGTTAATGTAATCYAACCGCCTAAATAAACCCCACCAAAATTATATGTGGTGCACTAGATCTAAATCACAACATGGTGACGTGTCTGTATAGTGCAATGCTGGTTGAAAGGGACTGTTTTGTTTAAAGTAAAATAAAAAAGGATTGTATTCTTTGTTTATTGGAGGAAAAATAAGTGAGATCTGCAAAACTGGAACAAGGGTTTTAGTCAATTCTTAGGCAAAGACACGATCCTTGATCCCATACATGTTTGAAGTTCTTTATTAGACTGACTCAGAAAGTCTGTGCACAAGCTCTTTTCTCCCTCTTTTCACCATCTTCTGAAATATGCTTTAACCTCCACTGAGTGAAGACAGTGCAGTCGGGCCTCTGGTCACATATTTAGGTTCATTCCCAGTTTGTTATGGTGAGATTAGTTTCATTGCATCCTGGTTTCATTCTCCCTGGATCTCCTGACAATGTTGGACCAACCGCAGACCTCAACCTTTCACACAAGCTCTACATCTGCGACGCAYCATGAATCACAGAATAAACCTCCTGAGCGTTTATTCAGCGCTCAGTGTCGTGTGTCAGCCACTTCAAACTGGAGTCTTCGCAGAGTAAAATGTAAAATGACCTCTGACCTTTGACCCCATCTGCTGGATGACACATGCAAAACACACACACACACACACACACACACACACACACACACACACTCACACACATACACACACACACACACACACACACTCAGTCCATAACGCTACCTATGTTGTTTCCAGAATGTCCGCTCAGCTTGGGCAGTTTTGATTGTATTGATTGTAATGAATTTTCTGTACATATGATGAATATTAACAATATTATTGTTATATCTATTATTCTTGCGTTCACTCTTTCTCTTTTCTGCACATTTTCAAGAGGGAGCATATTATGATTTTTTTTCATTGAAAGAATCACCTTTCCAGCATCAGAAAATAGTATAATAAGAATAATAATAGTAGTAGTGATAAGGATGATCATCTCTGGCTTGATGAGTGTCTCTTTATTTGTGTGTAATATTGTTGTAATTTAAGAATTTGTCCATATAACTAAAAAAAAGGAGGGCACGTTGTTGTGATACTTCAAAACGTCTCACTCATTTAGAATTCAGGGTCTTTTTTTCACGTTTTACAATAAAATGCTTTTTTTATTATTATTTTGACTTTTTTTTTATTTCTGTCACGTTACCATTCCATTTATCTTTGGTTTAATGAATGTACAACTGTGTGCTTCTCCTCACCTCTCCCTCCCCCACCTCCCTGCCCTTTTACCCCATTCTCCTCTTCCTCTCCTCTCCCTCTGTGTCTCTAGCTGTCTGTCCGTGTAGCCTATTAATGTGCAGTGCTAAGGCTGTCAGTAAATAAAGCCTGTTGTTTTTTGAGTGTGACGTTGAGAAGGAACAAACATTGCATTAAATACCTTATATTATTACTATGTTTGAACATTACCTGTAATTAATGATACAATGCTGAGATGGATTATACTGACTTATTGTTATTGAGAACTGTCAGAAAACATTGCAAAATTCATAATAAAAGCACTATATGACGTCTCCACGAGAGGGTTTTCTTTTTGTTTTGGATGGCCCTCACTAAAATTAGTTTAATACTATAAATAAGCTGCTTGATATCTGTGTTTTCCCAAAAAACCAGCTGAAATTTGGACTCTAAAGCACAGGTCTCTCTCACTTCAGATAATGTCTTGAGATTTCATCACAGTATCTGCACTGAGCTGATTTATGGCTTCCTTCTTGCGTAATGGAGTTACATTCCTGGATGCAGTCAGGGCTTGAGTTGATGGTTTTCCAAAGGACTCCCAAGACCACTTGACTAAACTGATCATCGTAGCAGAAGTTATTTTTATGTATTGTTGCCACATCAGTTTGCAGCTTTGAACTTTGGATTTGAGTTTTCCTCAAACACCATCTCATATATATATATA
>NW_013952503.1:966452-975633 GCF_001266775.1 Austrofundulus limnaeus | reverse complement strand
ATATATATATATATAAATCAACAGTTGTGGAAAGATGTTCTTTGCAGTTTTGCACTGACATCCTTGACAGAAAAGATTTAACCAAATGTTCCTGTGGCTTTTCACTAGATGCAGTGAATGACTCATTAAAWTCCAAATAGGACGTCATCCCTGAAAAATTACTCAAATTGTTAAACTTGTAAGCTTTTCTTGTCATGAAGTGCTGTGAAAGAAAATTCCTGCTGAGGGACAAATCCATTTCCATTTTATTCTACTCTAAGCCCAAAACACGTTAAGAATCTGGAGGAAAGCAGGTGTACAAAACAAAAATCAAAATGTGTAATGTGTTCAAAAGTACTCATGTTGTCCGAATACTTTGGCAAGAAGAAGATGCTGATACTTTATTACTGCCCATGAAATTTATCTATCAACATTTTTTTTTTGGATTATTTGATTTATTCACCCCATTTRTTTATCAGACCTGAGCAGAGGACTGAATCTGTTTACAGGCAATTTTCAATCACCAACAAGACACCAAACATGCCTTCTAAAATGAAATTAACACAACAAACGTATTAGTAATTTTGAAATAATTGTGATTTCAGACCAAGTAATTACTCTGAAATATCTGAACCTGGTTGTCTGATTATTTAGACAGTTCCCAACCTTTTCAGATTTAGACAAAAAGAACTGAAGTAGGTACCTGGAAAATTAAAAACAAATGTTGTTTGTAGTAATTTTTAAATCTAATTCATTCTGAAAAATCTTTCAAGAGCCAACCAAGCGTAATGTTTCAGGACCCACACTGGACCCAACTTTGAGAACCACTAATCTAAAACCATGTCATGATGATGAGGAGGATGATGCCTTTATTGTCATTGTACAGAGCACTATGAAATTACATTTAAGAACACCCATTCAAGAAGACACACAAAATAAATAGTTAACTTTGAAAATCAGATCAGAATAATGGTAATAGTTCCACCAGATTGAATAATCAAAAAGTATCAGTTTAGAAATGAGTATCAGTTTGCATCAGATCAGCTTATCTTTCTTTATTCATCCCCAGACAAGTACGATAGCCTACCKTACTGTGGTACAGCTGGATCAGGCCTCTCTGGGTATGAAGATGTGCAGAATGTTGTGTCTTTTACTTTACTGGACTTTACAAATAAAGTGAGATAAAACAGACTGTGTGCAGACCTCAGAAACCTTGAAGCAGACTTCAAACATATGAACATGTTCATAGAACATGTGACTTTTGTGCTGAAAGAAATTCTGTTACAAAATCTACAAACCTGGATGGTCTTCAGTAACAAAAAAACAATAAAACTTCTTAAACTGCTTGTCTAATTTATTATTAGATAAATGCACTCACAGTACAAATMATCACCAGTCATTTTTTTTCACATTCCAAAAGGTTTCACAATCAAATGACCCTAACCCCTTCTCTGCATGGATCATGTTTTTATGAGCCTGAGAAGAAGTGGAAAAAACATCTGCTTCTACTGTTAGGGTGTCCTGAGAGTGGAGTCATATATATTGTTTTATTTTAGTTTTTATTTCTTTGTGACACAGAAACACGGACACGTGATTTTGTAAATAAAGGTGTTCCTTTGTTGGACTTTGGTCCCACATTTTAACGTAAACCTGCGTTCTCTTTTGTTTTAAAGCGGTGGCCATCCCCGTACGTAAATGCGTTTGATGAATACGTAGGCAGCGTAAGTAGGCTGTTCCAAAGCAATCGGTCGGTGAAGGGTCTTGTGGGTCATGGAGCAGGAAGGTAAATAGAAAAGCGGGGCGCTAAGAGAGCACTCAGCGGTCGGTGTCGGACGGTTGCTGGGAACACATTTGTTCCGACTGGACTCTGGTGCAGAAACGGGAGCCAGGGGGGAAGGCGGGAGGACACACACAGACCGGAGCAAAGCGACTGTTGTTCGGCTACAGCACAGGAGGAGCTGTCGGCGGTGAGATGAACATCATGCTACCCGTCTAATCACACTGCTCCTCTGGGTACTCGCTACAGGAATCATCTCTGTGCCATGGCCCTGTTCTGATAGCTTGCTAACTAGCACTTAGCACACTTGTTTTAAAAGTACAGCGGTAGTTTATTGTTTATTTCTCCTTTTTCAATTTGATTCTTTAATGAGCTTATTAGGCTACATGAGGAGATAACGAAGCTAATGTTGCTGTTTAGCTCCAGTTAGCATCGGGGGGTCAGCCAGGCACCTGAACACTGACTGACAGGTGTGCGCCCTTAAAGTTAAACCCTTTTATGACTTGTGTAGTTTTTTTTTTTAACAATTAAGCTTTGAACATTTATATTAGAACGCAGCCTTTCGGAGTGAGTGATGTAAACACAGTGACCTATCTGATAATGTCTGTATTAATATCTTTGTTTAATCCTCTTACTTTGACCCTAATCATAAAGCAGCAGCTGTGTGTGAATCGGTCTGCAATGAGCAGTCCACCTGCACGTTGTGTAATATTTTATGTGATGTTTTTTTTTTTTTAGGTGAACACAATTAGTTGCTCTGGTGAAGAGTAGATTTGAACAGACAGGGAATTAAATTTCTGCTCATTTTTCATTATGAAAATGGTCATTGTTGCATGTCCCTCCAGGGAGGTTGGAGAGATTTTTGAGTAGGTCAGCAAACATAACATTTGGTCGTCTGTTCATTTCTGGAGCTGCAGATCAGGCGAGCACAGCAGAAGCAAGGTTTTAATTTGAAATGATTTTTAAACTCTAGTATTACTCTGGTTTTTGAGGATCAGGTGAGTGAACAACACACTAACAACCACCTTGTATTTGTCTTAAGTTTTTATCCGCTACTGATGTTTTTTTTTTTGTTTTGTTTTTTGTAAAAGCAGCTGTGATGTTAAAAGCTAAAATGTTCTGAATTGACTGCTTGAGTGAAATATGCTGCAAATATTGAAATCCCTTCTGGGCCTTTATGTCCCTGATACTCACGGTTCACTTAAAGCGAGAAAGTGACACGAAAAACAGCAGATGGAGTCTGAATTTGTTGCTCTCAGTTTTCTGACCCACTGGTTARAAATATGTATAGTTTTCTATTTTTGAAGTTATGTTACAGTAATCATACATGCAGTAAATTTAAACTGTCTTGCCTTTGGGCTGTAAACAGTTCTAAAATAAGAGGATATTACTGTATACATCAGTTTAAGAACTGCATAATGCGTTGTCTGACAGCTGTCATTTTAGTTTGCTTCGTTAGTTTAATTTGGGATTGATCTGCTGCAGATTAATTGCTGTTTTACGAGATTAACCAGACTTGCTACTGATTGTTAGTGAGCACGGAGGCATCTGCAGTCCAGACCTGTTCGTTTGCTGCAGCAAGATGTTTTGGATTTATAGTAGGGAAACTATTTAGTGTAGGCACATTTATTTATTTATTTTAATATTCAAAACACATGCACTGCAGCTCGGTTAACGAATAAATTATTGGAGCAAGAACGTACAAGTGCCAGTGTTAAGTGTTTAAAACAGATTTGTCGTTAATGTGAAGCAATGCACGAGAACATCGACACAATTTACATTTTTAAATCGTCCAAAACAAACTTAGTGTCGCACCTTTTTCTCCTCCTCCTCAGTTTTTAGGCGGCGTGGTCGGGTTTGCCTCATCCTTGTGTTGCCATGGCGATGCGGGAGTTGGTGGAGGCAGAATGTGGGGGAGCCAATCCCCTCATGAAGTTGACCGGTCACATGACCAAAGAAGACGGGGCTTGGCGGCACCGTGCAACACCAACAGTGAGTTGTGATGCATRCAGTAAAAACACAATGAGTTTTTCTTCAGACTAGTCATTTAATCTCTTGCTGACGCCGTTATTTTTGTTTATTTTTAYTTATTTTATTTATTTTATATTATCAGATTGCTCCCACACCCATTGAAATAGCAACAGAAGAAGAGGTCAGTGTTTTCTATCAGTCATTAGAATATTATCTTGCTGAAAACATTTAGTCGCTTTTAACTGTAATATTATTCTTGTGTTTTTTGCTTCAGCTGGTAAATGAGTTCCTTCAGGCCCCCCCACGACCCCCCCACACCTTTGACATGGGTCAGCTGCTGGAGGAGATGCAGCAGATTGACCAGCAGAGCTACAGACAAGCTCCACAAAGAGGCATTCTGTCATTTTCACTCTTTAATCATCCGTTTTATTTGCCGGCTTTGAAGTGTTTTCTTCAGGGTTGGTTTGAATTATGCACAAACCGTCTGAATAAAGGCAGAAATATTTCCGTGTCGCAGCTCCAGATGTGGCGGCGCTGGCCCTCTCGGGTGACTGGGCAGCCGAGTTCCTCTCAGGTTCCTCCGACCCGGCTGCCACGTCGGGGCTGAATGCTCTCGGCGATGCGGCAGATGCTGATTGGACGAGAGAGTTTATCGCTGAGGCCGCAGGTAATTTGAGTTCGCCTCTCACACCGGATACCTGCTGGTCGTGCAGCTTTCTGGTTGTTTTGTCTTCTGTTTTTGAATGAGAGCACTGTGCTCAGAACAGTTTCATCTTTTTGAAATCATATTTTTTTTGTTTGTTTTTTGCTCGGATGACCGTTTTCCTCTTCTTGCTCCAGACCCTGGACGCTGGGCAGAGGAGTATCTGGAGCAGTCAGARGAGAAATTGTGGCTGGGGGACCTTGGAGACAAGGAGAGTGAATGGTGAGAGTAATGTGTGCTTAGAAACTACACAGAAAATGAGCTTTTAGAAATGTTAATCCTGAGCACAGGCAGAACACTTGTGTGGGAGTAAAAAAGAGAAGAGAAGCACAGAGGGGGGAAAAACAACCTTGAAAATCATCTTGTTGAATGAGTTTCTCAAATAGATTATAATTTTTCCAACTTTTAACTTCATCTGCCTTTCTTTAATTATGTTGAACTTATTTAGATTAAAGCTTTTGCAAAAGTTGTGGAAGCGTTTGAGCTTGAATGAAAGCTCATGTAAAGACATTCGGCCTTCACTGGCATCAAACAAAAGGCAAAGTTCTGGTTTCAGCTTGAATTAATTCATTCCAGCCTGCAGTACCACAAGAAAACAGAACTCCTGCTTCGCCTTAAACCTCGGCCCAGCGTCATGTTGGTACTTTATTTTTTATTTTTTTGGCAGGACAAAGGAGTATCAGCCTGAAGATGAGCTGCGACAGACGGCCAATGAGCTCGTCTCAAAGGTCGATGACCCCAAGTTACAAAACACAGAGGTGAGCGACGTGTCTTTCTGTCATTCATGGATCATCCTTACACCACACGTCAAACCTTTCACCATATTCTGTCTCTTTTTTCTTTAATATTTCCATAAAATTAATCTTTAAAACTGTAGAGCAATGATTACACAACCTTCCATAGTGTTTATTTTAAGGTTTTTATTTAAACTTCATGAGAAATTAGCTGCATATTAGCAAAACCTGACCAGTTAGTGATGGTAAATACATTTTTGTTGTCGTTTTTTTTTTTATTGTTGTGTAGTTCCTGCGATTCATTAGGCAGATTGGCGAGGGCAGTGTGACAGTGGAGAGCAGAACAGACAAACAGCTCACAGATAAAGTTCAGGCCCAGGAGGCTCAGAACTGGGCCTCCAACCTCAACCAGGTACGAGTCACAGCCCACTGAGGAGGGCATGGTTCTAACTGTGGGGAGCGAGTTGGTTTTTTTTTTTTTTTTTTTTTTTTTTTTTGCACATAGGCTCTGCCTTGTGACTCATCAGCCCGGTATCTGACGCAGTGTAATATTTTCCACAAATGTAACCAAAATGGAGCCAGAGTCTGCAACATGAATCTCAAGGCTGCAGAGAAAATTTTGTTCTTCGACTTGTTTTCATTTTAATTGAGTTTTTTTTTTATGTCTGCAACAGAAGGTTGTTTCATTGTTTTCTCTTATCTCATTCTTACTGTGCTTGTAATCTCAGATGTCACGCTTCCAGTGCCAGATTTTAGGTTTTAACTTGTTTTTCTGCTAAAAATCACAAAGCTGAAGGACCCTACAGAATCTGCCAAGATAAGAAAAAATATTTGTAAATGAAAACAAACCAGGCAAACTAATAAAATACAAGAGGAAGATTTGTCATTTTATTGTTTAAGAATTTAAATTCAGAATTTGACCGTTTAGTTGGAGAACATCCAGTTCATCTTTTAAGCAATAAAGTGGATAATATTTATGTATTAAAGTAAGAGTATGTTACAGAGCTGTATGAAACTAGAGATAGCGTGTTTTAATTTATCAGCGGTCACATTATTTAACTTGGTCTTTCTCTGAGGTTATAGCTTTTTCAGTGTTTCTTTAAACTATTTGAATTATTTGAATTTTATTGTTTAATAAGTGTTAACGAGCTCATCATTGTCTCAAGCACTTATTTCTGCAATTTCTTTAATAACTTCCCTGATTGTGTAATAAGAAAAAGAGAATATTTTTTGCACTTAGTGTTATTTGCTTTGACTTGTGTTTGCAGAAGTTGATTCCAAATTCTTCATTTATTCCTTATTTACCAATTTTTATCATCTCACTTCTTGTTTATCACCTTTTATTCTCCCTTTTAATCCTATTTATAATTTTGTTTTTTCTTTTTCTTGGTAACAAATGGGCTTCTTGTTTTTGTTATGACTGAATACTTGTCCCATGTCCTCTAACTCTGACGTGTACTGTTCCCATTTTTCGACCCTCCCCCAAACTCCTGGCTCGCCATTCCCTCAAATAACAACCTTCATTTATTTATTAACAATAAAACTCCCTCCACCTACTGCCTCTTGCTCCTGAAAAACATTGTTCCATTTTACCACCCCGTCCTCGCCTCCCATCGTAGTTCCTGACGGAGACGGGGGGAGGGAGTCTTCCCTTGGAACCTCCAGAGACCGACCAACAAATTGAGAAAGTTAAAGCTAAACAAGCAGAGCAGTGGGCCAGAGTCGTCAGGCAGGTAGGACCTTTGTGGTCGTGGCAGAAGTAGGTTTTTTATATTCGTAGGAGTTAATTTTAACAGTAAATCCCAGATTTTTATTTCATGCACAGATTAAAGACGCATCTTTGCTGTTATAAGTTTTCTTTCTTCCAAAATAAAAGTGTGAAGAAAGAAAATCATGTAGCAAACGACCTCTCAGCTGTTCTTTCTGCTCTCATCTTTACTTCCTTTACGTTAACTTTCTGCTTCATCTTTCCCGTTTTCACCGTCACCATCTTTCATTCTCACAAGAAGTTTTTTTTTATTAGCCAGCACATATGGACTCGTGGCAGCCGGTGTCATTGCTCTTCACTGCTCTGCAGGTGTCGGAGGAGTCGGCTGAAGCCTGGGTAGATGAGTTCACTGCATCTGGACCGGATTTTCATCAAGCCAAGGCTGCGGTGGAGGTAAAATGGATAAAACCCATAAAAGATTGTGTTCTGGTAGGGTTAGGAATAAATGTTAAAACTGAAAAATAAGGAAGGTTTTCAGAACAGTCTGCGTGACATTTCCCTTTATTTAAAAGTAGCTTTAATCCTCTTTGAGTGGGGAAAAAACTCACTTTTCTTTCAATCTTATTCCTGTCTGGATTGAAAAAGCAACCAATAAACTGGTAATTTTCCTGGACGTGAAGTCAAAAATGTCTCCTAAAACAAAATGATGTGAGGAAACCAGTAAATAAAGTTTTGTGTCTTTTATTCTGGCAGAGTGATGTGGATTTCTGGGAGAAGCTGCAGCAGGAGTGGGAGGAGATGGCCAAGAGAGACGCAGAGAGTCATCCCTGGCTGTCGGACTACGATCAGCTGCTCAGCTCCTCTTACGACAAGGTAGCTGCTCAGAGCCGCCGTTCTCTGAGGAGTATCACACTTTTTCTGTGTTTCAAGGCTTTCTGATAGGGCTGCAACTCACCATTATTATAATAATCGATTAATCAGGTGATTGTTTTCGACAAATCGGGGGGAATATTTTTATTTACATTTTGACGTCTTTATTTGGAAAATTTSGACTGACGTAGCAAATCTCACAAAAAACAGGTTACTGTTTAAGAATTTTGTTACTATAATAAATAGTAATACGGTTATAAGTAAATGTTTGTCAAATGTCTTCAGTTAAAAGAAATGCACTATATATGCTCTGTCCTTGAAAGTTTTTGTATTTTCTCTCCATGAGCTTTGTAAAAGGTGTCCTTGAGGGACGAGTGTACCCTGGAACAAAAGTGTGGACCATTACAGTGATGTCTTTGTTTGACCATGGAAAGTCTCTTGTTAGTGACGATCATCCTAAGGATGCTTTCAGTCAAGACAGCTGCTTATTACAACCATTCACTAAATACCTTGTTTTCACTCAGACATTGTCAGAAAATTAAAACTTAAAGCTTATTCATTAAATTAATACCATCATCAATCACTCAACACAACGAATCAATAGAAAATTTGTTTCCAACACTTTTAATCTATTTTTATTGATTTTGTCGATGCATTGTCGCAGCCCTAGTTTCTGACATTTATAGTTTTGTTGTTTTTCATCCATTTGTCGCAGGGGTATCAGTTTGAAGAGGACAACCCCTACATATCCCACCCGGACCCCTTTTCAGAAGGACTGAAGAGGATGGAGGCGGGGGACATTCCTGGAGCTGTTCGCTTCTTTGAAAGTGCTGTGCAGAAGGAACCAGACAACCAGCTGGTGGGAACCCTGTTTAAACTCTTTAAATGGTGTTAAATGAAAAATAAACAAAAAAAATCTTTTTATTAAATATTCTTATTTTTTAATAGCCTGGCCCTTGCCTTCCTACGCAGCTCCGCTCAATTATAGWTTCCCTTCACTGCTCCGTCTGGGACTTATCCCATTGACAAGGATTTCACTGGCAGATTTTTAGCCGGGCCAATCAGAGAACAGAATGTCGATTTTCTATGCAGTGTCTGCTTGTAGTTTATTTTACCTGGGCCAATCAGCAAACAGATGGAGGAGTTTTGAATGACATCGATGTTCTGCGCAGTGTCTGCTAGTAATTTTAGCTACGGCAGTGGAGGAAGAGAATGAAGCCAGTCTGTGTTAAGGCTTCCAAATTAAAATAAATTTGTCTGACAAAGCAACAGCTCTCATTTACAGTCGTCTCGTTCGGCTCGGTATATTTCTCCTCTCGGGTTGTTTACAGCACACACGATTTCCGGTTAGCTTCTTAGCTTAGCCTCCTTCACAGTGACACACACACACACACACACACACACACACACACACACACACACACACACACACACACACA
>NW_013952503.1:958728-962847 GCF_001266775.1 Austrofundulus limnaeus | reverse complement strand
TGCATCAAGTCCAGACCCTTGTATGAAGCAAAGTGAAGGACAGGGTCTGGTTTAAACCAGGCTAATTTTTTTAAAAATAAAACACAAACTAAATAGTGCAAATGTGCATATTTTTGTTGTTTTTTTTATTTATTTCAGACACTGAAGAAATTACACCTTGTAAATAAACCTTGAGTTGTTTTTATTATTTTGTTTCAGGCTTGGCAATATCTGGGTACATGTCAGGCAGAGAATGAGCAGGAATTTGCAGCAATCAGCGCCCTCCGCAGGTCAGAACCAGTAAATGTCTAAAACTTCCCTTTTGTATTGAAAATATACAAACTTTTATAACAGCAGGAGCTAAAACAGATGTATGTTTGTTTTTTTTTAACCTGAGCTAACTGAGGTGATGGTGTTTTTCTTTAATTTTAGTAAAACAAGATTTGTGACGATCTGGCAGATTTTAAACAGCTAGTCAAAGGTTATTGTTTAAAAAACTAACAGTGCTGTATTAAATATTCAGTAGCTCTCAATTGTCAGTGTTTCGTTATTTTTTCTTACTTTTTTCCTCGTCACTCTTCCTCATTAGGTGTATAGAGCTGAAGAAGGACAACCTGACCGCCCTGATGGCGTTGGCCGTCAGCTTCACTAATGAGTCTCTGCACAGGCAGGCCTGTGAGACTTTACGTGACTGGCTGAAGCACAATCCTAAATACCAGTCCGTGTGGGAGCAGCATGAGAGCGAGCGTCAGAAAGAGACCGTCAGAGACGGGGAAAAAGAAAAGGAGAGGTTCGGGTCGTTGTTACCAGAGTGAGTAAGATGCACCCGGGAGATTTTAGATCCAAATAAAGATTTGGATTGAGTTCTTTGCGATATAATGACTCTTTCTGTTTTTGTGCCCTTTTGTTTTTTTCCTGAGCAGATCTTTGTTTAATGATGTCCAGAACCTGTTCCTACATGCAGCCAACTCCGACCCATCGCAGGTGGACCCCCAGCTGCAGTGTGGTCTGGGGGTTCTTTTCAACCTTAGTGGAGAGTACGACAAGGCGGTGGATTGCTTCAGTGCTGCTCTGTCTGTCACTCCTCAGGTTAGCGTAAAGATCAACATTAAAATGTATTCATTTTTAAAATACCATTCCTTTTTAATCTTTTTGTCTCGTGATTCTTAAAGGACTACCTGCTGTGGAATAAACTGGGAGCTACGTTGGCCAACGGAAGCCGCTCAGAGGAGGCCGTGGCCGCCTACAGGAGAGCTCTGGAGCTGCAGCCGGGTTTCGTCCGCAGCCGCTACAACCTGGGAATTAGCTGTGTAAACCTAGGGGCACACAGGTGAGGCAGCAGCTTTGTTTTTAAATATACATTGCTGAAAGAAACGTGTTCATTTGAAAGCCTGAATTATGTTCAGAAAACATATTCAGTTTTAGACTTGAATATTTATTTGCTCATACAAAGATTACCACAACCTCTTTAGGCTGCAAGCTGYGTCTCACAATGAGTTTTGTATTTGAGTCAAGTCACGCCACCAGAAATGATATCAATATCTGATATAGTAAATAAGGAAGTTCCCTCTCCTATCAGGTGACTTGACTCTCAGACATCAGTTCCTGCAACGCTATGATAATAAAACATTAGGTGTGTGTTTGGTGCAAGGTGTGTAGTAAGTGTTGTTTATATTTTTGTTCAGTGTAAGAAGCAAAATTGTAAATGCCAATAATGTTTTGTCCTCAGAGAGGCAGTGGAGCACTTCCTGGAAGCTCTGTCTCTCCAGCGCCAGGCTGCAGGCGACGGGTCCAGAGCTGCAAGAGGACCCGGAGGAGCGGCCGCCACGGTGATGTCCGACAACATCTGGTCCACTTTACGCATGGCCCTAAGCATGATGGGAGAGAGCGCTTTGTACTCCGCAGCCGACCGACGGGACTTGGACACGTTGCTGGCTCATTTYAGCCACAGAGAGGGCGACGTTGGAGCAGAATGAGGACCAGCCAGGGGAGAGTTCATAGAGTGTGAATGTGTTTTGCTGGGAGGGAAATGTTTGGACGACCGACGTATGGCAAGTGCTGGTAATGATTTGTAAGAACTGATGGAGGAAGACACTGTGATACCCTTGTCATCTTCATCATGAGATTATGTTTGAATCGGCACTAATGCAGTATTAGTTTCCACCTGGAAGAAGACAGTGTTTCATTCATGCTGCTGTTTTAAAAATAAGGCAGTCCTTATGTTTTCCTCCTCTCTGGTCAGGAGGTTGGATTGGATGTATGTCACTTTGACTGAAGCAAAGTTAAAAGAAGAAAGTAAACAAGAYGGAGAATCATGTACATCCTTTAGTAGTCAGTGAGGTTTGTGTCGGCTCACTCTGCACTCCCTCTGTTCTCGTTAMACATCAGTACATTTTAGTGGATTAAAGGTACTGCCTTTCTGTATGATTAAAGGAGTACTGCTTTTCACCAAGAAGTGCTCATGAAGAAAAGCAGTTCTAGAGAGTAACACAAATAAAAAGTGCTGCAGTTTTGTTTTTTAGTATTTTATTTAATTGTTTAGTGATCAATAATCTGCCAGGACAGCGAACTGATGACCAGCAGGACTGTTACTGTTATGAAATGAGTGTGTGTGAMTGTGTGAGTGTGTGAGACTCAGTTGTGTGTTTGTTGGTAAAATGGTACCTGATGATTAAGAATAATTTTCCAGGCTTTTCTCCCTTTTGCTTTTTTTCACATTGTTCTTGTTAAACAAACATTTGCTCCACTGCAAAATAAAGTTTATGCCAATCTTCGTATTGTAACATAATTGATGCACTACAGTTGTTTTCAGGCTACAATGTATAAAGTAATACTCAGCAATAAAGCTTTGATTCCAAACATCTGCTGGGGAGTTATTTTTATTGTTTTTTTATTTAACAAAACTACCTTGTTACCATAAAAAATTGACAAAAATAAGGTTTAGAAAAATGCTATTTGCAGACAAAGGTTTCATAGTAAAGATGCAGAACGTGAAATAGGAAACATTCTTGAAAATAATTGCTGTACTGTTTTTATTTGAAATAAAGACATGCCTACTTTTTTAATTTGGAAAGGTATTTTGTATTAGTAAAGCTATAAAATTGACCATGTAAAAGATTATGCTTTTGCAAGTCGCAGTCGTTATTTCTTAAGTTTATTTTTTTGTTTTTCTCAAAATGAATAAACACATTTTAACTGACGCGGGGTGTGGCTCTCTTTCACAGCTCGTTTCTTTTATTTTGAAACTTTCAACACCGCGTGCGTGGCTTTCTTAACCGTTCACATGCGTTGTCATGGCGATCCCCCGCCCAGTTCCAGAACTTAGCCAATCAGAAACGAGGAAGTGTATCGGAAGCTCGCGCCTATTGGTTCATTTTAAAAGACCTGCAGGCAGCGCCGCCATTTAAATCTGTTAAAAGTCGGGGTTGTCCTCTGTTTATCACGATCACCGAATTAAGTGAAAGGAGTCAAAGCTGCGCAGCCGATTGTTTGTTTGCCTTTTTCTTTTTCAAGGTACGTAAACTTATGTTATAAAATCCAAGTCTAAACCATACTGACCGTCTGGAAGCGGTTACTAATCTAAAGCTATCATTTCTTTTCTTCAGTTTTATGTATTAAAAAAGAAACCTCAAATTACGTGACTTGACCTAGACTAACTAACCTGTTAGCTTAGTAGCCATTATCAACAATGCTAAGCTATTCGCTTTTTTGTGAAAATACAAACAGGTTTTTTTGAAGTTCTGCAGCGCTAGTAGATACCATTAGTGCTTTGATATTTCTGTGTATGGTTATGTACGGATTTAATTTGCAAGTTCAGTACATTGCATTATTGAATGTTCTTTAGTTGTACAGGGAGCATATTTTTAACTAGTTGTATTCTGCTGCTTTGTGTTCTGTTTAACCATGATTCAGGTGACTCGTTTTTTTTTTTTTAGCATTATGGGATCAAGTGAGAGCAAGATGACAGCTGCAACAAAAGCAGAACCAGTCCTCAAAAAAACTCACGTCAGTCGTTTGATAGACCCACGCTCTCCCACAGCCGGGGTTGACAGAACACCAATTCAGGTTGTGTGTGTGTGTGTGTGTGTGTGTGTGTGTGTGTGTGTGTGTGTGTGTGTGTGTGTGTGTGTGTGTGTGTGT
>NW_013952503.1:950631-958718 GCF_001266775.1 Austrofundulus limnaeus | reverse complement strand
GTGTGTGTGTGTGTGTGTGTGTGTGTGTGTGTGTGTGTTTGTTTTTTACGTTTTTATGTCCTACCAGACATGTTAACTTTGAGGGAGAAGGTGACAAAGAGAGAGATGTCTTTGTTTGTTTTTAGGTTTGTGAGCAGGAATCTAAAACCTCTGAGGTGAAAAGTGAGTGTCCTCTTGCCGTGAACGATCCACGCTCTCCCTCGGTTGGCATTTCCCGCACTCCTATGAGAGAAGTCATGAGATGTAAATATATTGTTCAAAGTTTTACTTGGGTTTTCTTACTAAACATAAAAACTAACTTTCCCCCTTTTTTATTATTTTATTTTTTTCCCCCTCAGTGACAGTTGGGTCTTTTGCTCGACGCCTGGGCATGTTGTTCCACAACGAGGCTGAAGGGAAAGTCCATGAAGACCCTCCAAAAAGCTCTGATTCTGTGGAAGAGGTCCTTGGRAATGAAGAGCTGGCTTCCACTGTGCCCCTCCTTACTCCTCAGTCTGCGGACAATTTTGACTCGCTGGCCGAACACGCTAACCTCCTGGCCACCCCTGTTCAGCTCCCTCTGCAGATCGGCAACTCAAGCCCCTTCGTGCTTCTGGAGCAGGTGGAGGTGGAGGTAGAAACTGAACCTGATATTAGTTTGGAGGAGGCAGAGGAAGCGAGAGAGTCCCCTCTACACAAGAGGCTGAGCATGAGTCTGATAACGTGCCACGAGGGCGCAACTTCAACTCAGATCTTTGCCGAGGTTCATCAAGAAAACACCGCTTCCCCAGAACCTACGGCAGATGTGGAACCACTCAGCAATGGTGTGGATCATTCATATGCCCTTCCTGCTATCGCAGTTGAACCAGAGCCTCGTAAGACTGTGGAGAACTCTCCAGTTCCCCAAGAAGCAGGGAAGCTACCATCTGAGGAAACCACAGGCTCTTCATCGGAGCAGGTGAAGACGTATGTAGGCATCCGCTGCCCCACCTTTGACACAAAAAGCCCAAGTCAGCTGGAGTTTAAGCCACAGTGGTTGGGAAAAGGCTTTGGCGCCACGGGGCTGAGAGCCAGAGGGGTGCAAGGGAACGCAGGCAAGTCCCCTCTGGCTTTACGTGTGGCTGTGAAGAACGCAACCAATGAAAACAAGGGACCATCTGGAAAACTAAAACAGAAAGGTTGGCAAAATATATACTTACTTTTTTAAGAAAAGGTGTTTAGAATTTTCACTTCAAACTCTTCTTTCTCTGTAGATTCTGAGGGACGTTCACCTCTGCAGATCCTCAACTCTCCTCGAGACCAGCGTTCTCAGGTACGAGATTACACCTACATGGAATTCAAGTCCATATAAACTCACATCATTTGTGATCTTTAAAGCCTGCTCCTTGATTTTATTTATTTATTTATTTATTTATTTATTTATTTATTTATTTTTATTTATTTTCCTCAGATGAATCTGAAAGTGTCCAACCTTGACAAACAGAGGCTTGGACAGATGGACCGCAGAGTGCTGGCAGTGTGTCTGGATAAGGAGAACAGATGAGCGTCCGTGCTCAGCATCGATCACCCTTTACATTTTCTTAAATGTGCTGTTAATTATAAACTGAAATTTAAAATGTTTGGGTTTTTTGTATATTGAGTTTTAACTGCCAGATGCTGAGGCTTTCTGCTGTTTGTGTGATCAGTTTGTAAATGTAAAAACTGTACATACTTGACGACAAGTGAACCTTATTTTGTTCAACTTTTCCATTTTAAATGTGCACAAAATTTACTCTTTTCTTCTATCAACTAAATAAAAGTTTGACTCTATACTCTTTAACTTGACTTCTGCTTATCTTTTTATGTAACTAGTCCTGCAAGGAAATGGTTGATATGACCTTCAAAACCTCTAAATCACACCTGTCAAACTTCAGGTCTGTGGGCCAAATCTGGCCCTTTAACATTTTATGCGGCCCCAAAGGTAATACTTTAAATGTGAAATAGTTTTCAATAGTTTCACATTCTTACACAGCTCCAACTTTCAAGTCGACAATTCGATTTTAAATTTTCAGTAATTTTTTATTTTGGTGTAGAATGTGCAACAGAATCAACTCTTTTTTTTTTTTTGTATTCTCTTTTGATTTTTAAAGTAAAATAAGTGAAGTTTTGAGTTTTCATTATTAACCTATTTTATTGGATTGTGGAAACGCATCTCTAAGCAATAACTCAAAGTTGTAAGGCTTATAAAATTAAGTCGTGTTTTTCTAAATTTAAAATTAATTTGCAAAAGGTAACTTGTAATTCAATATGAATTTAACTTCTTTTTTTTTCTCTCACAAATCTGGACAAAAATTGGGACTTGGACTTGGTTTTGCATTTTGGCCTCTGAACTATTTTCCTCCGTACTTGAAAAGTCAGCTGGATAAAATAGACAAAAGCAAAGCAGAAACTTGTTTATTAGATATGAATGTTTTACTTTGTACAATGTGAATCAAGTTTAAGAAAAGATGCATTTCATCGTTTTCTTTTTGCTCTATGTACACAAACTGTCCTTCAGTTTCACCTGTGGGGAAAAGCAGCTATTTAAATGTTCTGTTCATGTGACGTTCATGCAGAGGTCTTTTCTTTGAGACAATGCTCATCTTTTTCTAAGCGCTTGGTGACCCATATGTGATCTTTTAACTATCCCATCTGTCACTTTAAGCACTTTCCAGTCCCAACTACTGAGGGATTAAGCCCAATTATGATCCCAGATCCTGATCTACGTCCATCAACCACATACAAAACAAACACTAACATCTGCAAACTAAAACTCTAGTAAATTAGAAAACAAAAAAGTATAATGAAGGTTCAGGTTTCTAGGAAATCTACAAAAGCAAGGAACAAATTAGTCTGAAATATTGTGAACGCTCTGATTATTGATGACACAACCTAATATTTTATACAAAATAGATAGTCTGCGTCTCTACAGCCTGCAGTTCTGTTTCATCCAGTGTGCTACCTTTTCCATTTGGCAACTGTTATTAATGGGTGATTTATTTTTTAATTGCTGCAATAAATGTGCATCTTTTATCTGTTCAAACCACAGATTAACTATTTAGGAATATTCTTTTCTTGATCCCCCACTTCTTTGTTTTAACCCCATAATGTGAGAAGAGAAAACCTTTGCGTTACAGTCCTTCTCCAACCACCAGCAGGCAGGACTTGGCACGGTCAAAACTCCCTCTTCTCACCCTATGTGGCTCCTCCTTCCTCTCTCTAACAATTTTATTATCAAATCTTCACTTTTTTTTGCAAAGCATATGTCTGCTCTTTATGTCTGCTCGCTGCTGAGGAAACAGCCTCAGTTCCATATTTTGAGGAAGCTGTCCCATGATCCCGTGCAACACGCCATCCCATCTGCGGACACACCGATGCAGCTCACTCTGTTATCGTGGCCGGCCAGAACACCTGGAAAACAGCAAACATGAGGAATAAAAACATCCAAGAGCAAAAAATATATAACTCATATTTGGGAAACTCAAGACCTGYAGGCCAAATCTGGCCCTCATTAATATTTAATGTGGCCCCAAAGGTAAGAGGACATCATGAAAAATCCCATTTTTTAGCTGTTATAAGTGCATTTGTTGTGTACTTGGAGCCTCTCGGAGTGCAGAAAATTAGATTTTAGTCTCTCCTGGTGCTGTGTAGATATCTATATTCTGTCATTTTCTCTTTTTTAAATGATCTTTTCGTGATGGAGCTGCCATATATAAGGTCTGGACTTACCAACTACAATTTGGTGGTCTTTGTTCTCCTCTGTCGGACTCTGGCTCCAACATGTAAGGCTTGACAAGTCTTCACTTGTTGACATCTTTTATTTAATTGGTAAATAAAAAGGTTCTGTGCAGTTATATAATTGTAAACCCCCCTATCAAACTAGAATGGACTGGTCTGGAAGCTGGAGGGGAGCGGGGTGTGAAACACCTCATTTGGATTTGAAGAGACAGCCTCAAAACGAGTTGATCTGGCACACTATGACTGGTTTGTTATATAATGTGTAAGCTCCGAGCGGGTCCTATAAGGGTCCTAAGTTGTGAAACAACTTGCTTTTGAATGTTAGACAGGCCTCTGCATTAGATGCTTTTAAATCTTCATTTAAAACCCAATTTTATTCTTTGGCTTTTGCTACATTTTAGGATGTTGATTTTTTAAAATTTATTTAATCAGTCTTTCCTTTGTTTTTATTATTTCTATCTTTTATTGTTGAGTGCTTGTTTTTACTGTATGGTATTGTACAACACTTTGTTCTCCTGGAGGAGTTTTAAAGGGGCTTCATGAGTTAATTGGATTGGATGTAACCTTTTAACAAGTATTAACAGAGTTTGTGTAACTGAGTTTGAACCCCTGATAGAACTCATAATTTGGTTCATGGATTTCCTGTTGTACTCACCCACTCTCTCAGCTTTGAGGGCGTCCCAGATGTTGACGTTGAAGTCATCGTAACCAGCCAGGATCAATCGCCCAGACAGAGACGGGGCCAAGGAGGTCACCCCGCACATGACGCTGGAGTCCTGGTAGGTGATGAGCTCCTGGTCGGCCCGCAGGTCAAACAGTTTGCAGGTGGTGTCATCAGACCCTGTTATCACGGCGTTACCGTTGGGGAAGAACTGTGTGTGTGGAACAAAAGAGAAATTGTCTCAAAACAGGAGCACTCGAAGGACACTCAGAGTCCTGCTTCTTCGTCCTCACCCCGATGGCATTGACGTCGCTCTCATGGCCTGGGAAGGTCTGTCTGCACGTGCCCTCCCTGATGTCCCACAGCTTGGACGTGAAGTCGCACGCCCCTGAGATGAAGAAATTGAAGTCTGGGGACACGGCCAGGGACATGCAGTCTCCTTGGTGTCCGGCATACACAGTCTTTTGGGTCCCCGTCTCGATGTCCCACAGTATGCTGGAATGAGACGAACCACAGAGAAAAACCAGTCATGGACGATCAGTAAGGATGGGTCTCTGCAGTGCATGGGGGAGTTTCTTGGATGTGTGGGCGGAGTTTGGCCAAACCGTAATTGGTCGAGTTGACTTGTGTTGGAAGTAAAAAAAAAAAAATGAAGTAATGATAATAGTAAAATTATTGTGAACATGTAAATGTAATTTATTGACCTCAAATTTGGTGCGATTAGCAAMTTTCTGTCTCAGGTTAAAATTAAACTATAATTAATGTGGCTGYTTCAACGTGTCCCCCCAGCTGCTTCTTCAAACCCCACCCAAAATAATCAATCTGACCAATTATGTCTTTCACAAACCCCGCCAACACACCAAGAACCTCCCACCTYGTGACAGCAGAGACCCCCTTCTCACAAGCAGCATGACTGACCAGAAGGTTTTCTTACCAAGTGCAGTCGCCAGAGCTGGTGATGATCTCAGTGTCACTGATGAAACGACAGCAGGACAGGTAACCTACGCAGCCAAAGACAAACAAAATCAGCCATCTAAAAAAAAAAACAACACAAAAAGTGAAGTGAGAGAAATAAAATGAAAAGACGGTGTCCCACCTGTGTGTGCAGCCAGCTCACGCATCACCTTGACATTCCCATCCTTGCCCTTCAGGTTGTAGATGGAGCACATGTTGTCCAGACCCCCACAGGCAACCAGGTTYCCTGAAGGTGCGTAGGCACAAGTCATCACCCAGGATGACTTCAGGGGGATGGCATTCACCTGGACACACGCAGCGGACAGGTAAATGTGTCTTTAAATCAAAGTCAAACAACATTTTATGAAGTAAGAAACAAAATCTGGACATTTTTTCCTCAACTAATGTGTTCTAAAGTGCCTGTGATATGCGCATCCTTCAAATACGTACAAAAAGTCAAAGAAAACATCTTTATATTTAGGAAACTTGGAAAAATACACACGAATTTACACAGTTTGTCACATAATTGGTATATTTTCTTTTGAACTGGACTCAGCCAAAGTGAAACAGGAAGTGACATCAAAGGGGAAGACTTAGAAAACTCTGATCATTTTTTTTACTGAAACATTATTATTTGAACTTTGACTCTTCTTCATCTCTCTGATAGTGACTCAAATAATCTAAAGAAACATCAGATTCTTCACTACAGTCTGTTAACCATTGTAGCAATGTTCTATTTACATGCAGTTATTCCCCTTTGACATCACTTCCTGTTAATTCACATGTGAATATCTGAACAACTGTTCATCTCAGCAGCATAATTTTTTTTTGTTGCGATATGTTATCAGTGTTAACTCTTGAAAAATGRATTACAAAAATTTGATGCACTTTAAATTGAAAAGCTAAATTTGTGAACAACTGCCAAATACCACGCACGGTTACAGTTGAAATGACTAAACAGAGGTCCAAGGAAAACCTTTTTGGGATTGAGAATTCTGCTAATTTTGATGCATTTTGGTTTGTATTTCAGATTTGTTCAGAAAAATATGCATACAGTATAAATGTACAGTGTTTGTATTTCAGATTTACATCTGGAAAATTACTGGAATAAACYATTTCAAACTGCACCATTTGATCTATTTCATTATAACCTTCTTTATGTTTGATTTCAAACTTTCATTTAAAAACCTGGATTAAATGTGTACGTACACATTCTGCAAGTTCTGTGATAAAGTATCTTGCAAAAACTATGAAAACTAATAAAAGCCCATAAACTCATGAAGTGAATATGTAATGGCGTAATAAACAAACATTCGCTCATTTAAGTATTTTTACAAAAAGAAGCAACAAAAGCAGATAGATGTTGTTAATGTGCCAGGCTATRTATTCAAGAAAGTTTCTTTGCAATAAGATACCTCAAAATCTCTGTTTTGAAAATTATTTTTGACTAAACTTGAAGAAAAARGGAAGAATCTAGGTAAAAATGTACTGAAATAAAAGATTAAATGCTTGACAAACATTCACACGTGTTTTTCACMTATTGTGTTTGCTGAGTCAAAGTTTGGTGTGTTTGAAGATAGATGCACATCATCAGTTTTGTCACATTAAGACAAGGTTCAGATTTGATATTTAAAATGTTTAATTAACCTTGTTGGTTGTGACACTGTCCCACACGATGAGTTTTCCATCTTGTGAGGCGCTGACGCACAATCTGAAGGTGTCGTTTGAGATTTAAAGACAAAGAAAATAAAGAAACATGTCAGTTTAAGAATTATTATATACAAAAAATGTGTTTTTCAAATCTCGATATATATACAAGTTTGTTAAAACGTCAAAATGTATCTGTGGCGCTGAACATTTGGTATCCTCTCGTGTTTTGTGTGTTTACTTTGAATCAGTGGCCCAGTGCATGGCGTAGATCTTGGCGAGGTGGCCCCGTAGAGTTTTCCTGGTCTTCATTTGGACTCGTCCCACCACAGCAACCCCAGCTGCTGCCTCCTGCAGGGTGGTGTCCTGTACAGCCTTACGAGCTGCCTAAAAGAGCAGAAAAACAGAAAKCCAGGGGCACCATCAAGAGGGGGCCATGGGGGTGCACAAACAACCCTAAAAACAATTAGTACCCCCCCCCCCCAGCAAGACAGCTTTTATGTCCCTTTTTAAGTTGCCCTATTATTTAGGATTAGTAGAACCTCATAAATAAAAAAAAATATTGTATTTGAGGAAGTAGGAAGTGAAAATATAAACATATATTTTCATTCAAATTAAAAAAAGCTTAACATCCACTCTTCATGAATAATAATAGAGGGTTAATTCTGAGTATAGGGCACATCTCAAAAGTCATAAAAACAATAAWAATAAATAACTAAAAATCATTTGAATCAGTTAGAACCATAAAAACAACAAAACAGAAGAGTTTTAATCATTTTTTTAAGAGATTCTACAGTCTGTGGCAATAATGATAACTGGTCTAAAACTAATGCTCTCAACATTAGGATGCAGATCTCAGGAGGTTGAATGCAGAATATTTTTTTATAAACATAAATTTAGGAGAACAAGCTTCAATAAGCYGAGCAGTGACAGTGATTTTATTGATAACTATCAACTGAAAAAATATAGATACAGTAAATAAAACACTGATGTAAATCAAAAGGTGATTCCCTAATTCCCATGTTGCTAACATCAACATAACTAATCTCTTGCAATTCTCTTTTGGATTTTGGTTTGGCTCTTGGCCAAT
>NW_013952503.1:947617-950534 GCF_001266775.1 Austrofundulus limnaeus | reverse complement strand
CACACACACACACACACACACACACACACACACACACAAAACCCCCCATATTTAAAATATTTCTGGAGGTGCCTTTGCATAAAACAAACTGATGAGATCATCTATCTATAAAATAAAGTGTATTTTATTTTAAGAGCATCATCAATTATTCTAAGAGTAAAAGTCCCAAATGATGAAAGATTTCTTGTTTTTGAAGAGACTCACATTGATCTGGTCTTTGAGGCTTTCTGCCTCCTTTCTCAGTTGCTCCATTTCACCCATGGTGATTGGTGGTCCTAGGCGTCACCAGTGGAGACCAGTGGAGATGTCAGCAAAGCTTGGAATCCTGAAATCCACAAAAAGAGGCAAAGTTCCTTCACGAAATAAGCAAAAATAAAACCTAAAGAAATAGTGGCTGGTACCTTTCTTTTATCTTCCTGCGCTACACTTCATGCTGAAATTAAGCCTACCTGAGCTTGTTGTCTTTTCCTTGCACCAGACTCCAAGTAAGTTCTATTTTGCAAGCCAAACAAGCCCTCGTCTACTTTGCATACTTTCGTAAATACACAGGAACTCGCAGAGAAACCCACAGGACACACCTTCAGGTGAACACACTTACACACACTCACACACACACATAAGTGGACTGTATGAAAAGTCAAATGAGACGTTAAGAGTAAAAGTTTGCTCTTGGAATGATACAACGTTTGAGTGTACACATCCTCACCCTGAATGTACACACAAACCTGTCGGTCCTGAGACGACGTCACGACAGGATCAGCTCCTTCTCTAATGCAGATAAGACAGTTCACACAGTCTGACACTCTGCTGAGCCCTCACATCATGGTGATGGCTATTAAATTTGGTAATGTCGTGATTACTGTAAAATGGGCAAGTCAACCAATCACCTAATGGTCCAACTCATGCAGTGTGACAAATGTAATCAGCACACAGGAGGAGAGGCAGAAACACCAAAACCAGAGGAGTTCAAAGAGGACATGTTGAACATGTGGACAAACATTTCATTTCTTTAAAAAAAAAAAAGTCAGGAAACTAGTTCCTTAAACTTACCTTGAAATTTTAATCTTGATTTTATTTGTCCCTTCAGCAATCTCTAACTCACTCACTCTTTCACTATTTGAATGCAAGTCATTGTCATAGCACAAGTGGATTTGCCTCTAATTTGTTTAAAGAGAAAAAAGGAGGGGGAGAGGAGGGAAACAATCCAAATGGAAAGATTTAGAGAAGTGAGCTGGGCTGAAATTAAATTTTAAAAAGTCATGAATCGAGGCCTTCACAGCAGCAGCAGCAGCTTTGTAAAACTAACTTTCTCTGTTCCASATGTGAAAACTGCTTCACTGAGAGTTTTTGTTATGTTATGTCCCAGGACCCCCTTCCACCACCACCCCTCCTCTGATACCTGCGGGGTGTCTGTGATGGTGAAGGGCTTTAACCCAGTAGGAGGCTGGTGGGAGGCGAGGCTGTGCGATAAAGAGGTGGAGGGGAAGAGGCGAGACAGGAGGGCGAGTTTTAAATCCAACTGGCTGAGATTTTAAAGGATGCCTTTTGAATCAAATCTGCTCTCATCCGATTATTGACTGCTCTTTACATCTGGATAAGAGATGGAGAAAGGGATGGGGGAGAGGATAGTGGGGTGAGATGGAGGAAAGATGGCAGATGGACGGAGGCTGAATGGGAGAACTGGAGCGAGATTTTTTTTTAATTCTTTTTGTTTGTTTTTGGACCGGGCCTACAGATTTAGTTGCATATTTATCCCAACAGAGAACAGAACATGCCTTTAAAATTCAGGCTTCACTGCAGAATTTTTTGTTTTTATTATTATTATTGTTATTTTTGCAAAAGCACTTTATTCATTTACAGTTTCCAAATGTATTTAAAAAATAGACAGAAAATTAAATATCTTTACTGTTCTCCAGCAAATTTCCCTCTTCTATTAAATGTAAGAAGTTTTGTCTTATTTTCACTTTAAAATTAAAGCATAAATAAAACAAACTTATTCAGTTTTGATCATACCAAGTGTATCTGACAGTATTAAGAGTCCCACAATAAAGGGAATTTGCTTTTAACACAGATTATGAGTCCATAAGATAATACCAGCATATCACTCGCATTTAAATCCCCTTGTTGCTTCTGTCATAAAAGAATCTGAGACACTAATATTTGCACAGAGTTTTGTAGTGATATAATGTTGAATATGTATTAATATTGAATGTTTTCATATAAGATTTCAGTTTGAGAGTGTGTCGCCTTAAAAGAATCTTTCCAGCTTCAGGACGAAGAGCAAGAACATAAAACAATTTAAAGATTTTAACTAAATGGAACAAAAATGTTCTTCTAAAAGTTATTTTTGGTTTGCACTATTTGTTTTTCCTCACCTTTAGGTTTGCTTGTGAGCTCTGAATCAGAACTGAAGGTGGAAAAGTGAGTCAGGAGCAACACATGGAGCAAGCACTCACCCGTCCAACGCTCCTCTCAAGCTGGATCTTTAATCGATCTTCCTCCTGCGATCAAACTCAGGGTGTTCAGCCCGCGGGTCACCACTGTCTCCTTTACTCATTCAACCTGTAGTGCCTCACACACTCACACACTCACACACACACTCACAGACACACACACATACACACGGGATGCTTCTCTGTCACTGACTCGGTCCACTGCTGCTATGAGGAACAGATGAGGATTGGAGGGATGAAGGGAGATCAGTGATGAGGGGATAAAACCCGGGATGGACAGAGAAGAGGAGCAGGAAGAGAGGGAGGGGGGTAGTGGAGGTAAAAGAGGCAAAAAAATATTACAACTGGGAGACAGTGAGGGAAACCAAACATGGCTGTGGGGGTCACAGGACCTGAGCAGGGATAAATTGGAGTCAGGGATGGAAATAATAATATTGTGGAGGTGGATGGGAGGAGGGTGGGGG
>NW_013952503.1:945276-947540 GCF_001266775.1 Austrofundulus limnaeus | reverse complement strand
GATCTGGGAACATGGCTATTTATGGTGCTGGGGTCGTTTTGAAGAAGATCCGTGAGAGGCCGGAGCTTTTGTGTTGTAAACCTGAGATGGAGTTAATATTAGAAAGTTGACAAGGAGATCAGGGAAAATAAAAACGGCAGCATTCAGAGAAAGTTTTCTGTGGTTTCTATCATTTCTGTGCAAACAGAACAAACCAGTGTGTAAATATAAAGTTTACATCATATCCTGGAACTGTTGGTGAAGCTGCCCAACAAATAACATTATGTCAACTCAAAATGACATTACAGCCAACTAACTGTAAAAAAACACAATAAATGACTATACTTCAGTTAGTTTTACAGATAAAATGTGGTGTAGATGTAGCTGAGAGTCATTTATAACTCCAAATATTACTCATAGTACATGAACCACAGCAGCCAGGGTTCCTCAGTTTTAGTTGTCGTTAAACATTTGAACAAGACAAACTCCTGAACTCTGCTTGTAATTGTCTCCCTCTGTTAGAGAGCATGCACTGTTATCCAACCGAGTAAATCACCTGTATTAGTTATGAAAGAGCGCGGCTGGCGTAACGACGTGCCACTTTCAGACAGAAACAGCATTTTATCCAGAAGGTTTGGAATCACAGTGAGTTTAATCCGCTCACGGTGAAAAACGCTTGCTGTGATTTTACACGTGTATGGATGGGTTTCCTGAACAAAGGTGATCGAATAAAACACAAATAGCAATATCAAAACTGCTCTTTTGTTCTGTGTTAATTCTTGTTTTGATTTTCAAAGATTGGTGAAGTTTTTTCGAAGTGGGGTTTAGCTGAAAGGATGTGAGCAGTTAATATCTTACCTGTTTTAGATAGGTTGAAGAGTTTAACTCTAATCAAAGCTAACAGCTGGTTCAAACGGACAYGTTTGTATGGTTTAAATAACTTAATTCTCAACAATATTGTTATTGTACTGTACAATTATTTCACAACAGGATCCCACTTTAAAAGATTAGAATTTACATGTCAAGATCACTTGAGTGTATTTTAGTCAGTTCAGGCTACACACCAACACACTTAACACTCGGCCCAGATATCTCTAAAAATGACAACTCTTTGGTGGCCCAGATGTGGTTTGCCAGAGAGGGTCCATTCATGGGTCAGCACCATGTGAACCAAACCACAACTGGGCCAATTGCCCAGCAATGCCATCATTACCAGACCTGGTTCCCATCCAGCTGACAAACCACTTTCCATCATTAAGCTGGAGAATGTTTTAATATTGGGTGATTTTAATCTACATATTGATGATGTTTCCTGTAAGGCAGCTGCTGACTTGATCTCCATCACGGACTCATTTCATTTTACTCAGCATGTGTGTGTGCCTACTCATAAAAAAGGCCATACATTGGACCTTGTTTTCTCCTTAGGCCTTAATGTAGAGGATGTTTGTGTGGAGGATRTATTTTTWAGTGATCATAATTGTATATATTTTAATGTGTCTTTTAGTCCTGATCCAGCTCCTCCTAGACTTATGATCCAAAGGCGGATCATAAATGAGCACACTCCTGAAGCCTTTACTTCACTTTTTGATTCGGCCTCTTTAGATTATAACATCATTAATGTGGACTCATATGTTTCACRTTTTAATACTCATTGAATAAATATTTTAGACACTATAGCACCTGTAAAACTGAGCACTGTGCAGCGCACAAACTGTCCTTGGATTAATAAGGAAATCCTTAGCATGAGGAGAGTTTGCCGTAAGACTGAGCGTCAGTGGAAAAGAACCAAGCTGGAGGTTCACAGGCTCTATCTTAACTGATCAGCTCCTTAAATGAGATGCTCAAAACTGCCAGGACCAATTATTTTGCAAACCTCATCAAATCCAAAGGAAGAAATCCAAAAATTTTATTTGACACAATCAAGAACATTGTTACACCTACTTTTTCTACTGTAAGTGCTTTTACAAATGCAGATTGCAATCGTTTTTTAAATTATTTTATTGACAAAGTTGCCGGCATCAGGGCCTGTATCTGTCCCTCACCATCCCTCTGTCTGGTCCCTCCTCCTGTGACCTCTGATACATGGTCCTCATTCACCCCARTGACAATTCAGGACATCACAGAACTGTTGGGGCGAATGAAAATGTCCTCTAGCCCCCTTGATGTCCTGCCCTCTTCTCTTTTTAAACATATTTTTAACTGCATGGGCCCAAGTGTTGTAAAAACTTATAAATTACTCCCTTGGTTCTGGTTCTGTACCCCACTGCTTCAAAACAGCTGTTGTC
>NW_013952503.1:943241-945161 GCF_001266775.1 Austrofundulus limnaeus | reverse complement strand
TTGCTTTCTGTGAAGCACTTTGTGATGTTTGTGTCTGTGAAAGGTGCTATAGAAATAAAGTTTACTTACTTACTTACTTTCCGTGCCAGCAGTCAGCCTGGCCCCACACCTGTCGGCTATGTGGGGATGTTTATAAAACACTACATTAATAGAATAAATGCAAAAACCATCAAATTGATGAAGTATTGATTTTACTGAACCAACAAAAAACATGACGAGCTTTACATCTCAAAGACTGTTTATTTGTCCTCTGCTTTCATTTACAACCTTGACAGAGACACTGTTTTCAGTAAAATGGTGATGAGGAGGGACTGAGCTCCAAGACGCAGCTCTCTGTTTACTGGTTAATCTGAGTTTCTACTCTGTTTGACCAATAAATAAATAAAAATACTCAGTTCTACTCAGTTTGGGAAACAGTCTGGTGATGTCAAAATCATTTGCATGCAATACTTGAATTGACCCGACTGGAATCAGCACTGAGGGGAATCCAAAAACATAGTTGGAACTGGAAACGGAGACCGATTAGGTCGAGGCTAAATCGCTGCAAAATACTTAAAGGGGCTAAAGTAGAGATGCTGCTCCTCCACATGGAGAGGAGCCAGCTGAGGTGGTTTGATCATCTGCCTCCATTGGGAGGTTTTCCAGGAAAGTCCGAATTGGAGGAAACTCCAGGGAAACCCTGGACACACTGGAGAGACTATGTCACTTGACTAACCTGGGAACACCTTGAAATCCTCCTGGAAGAGGCGTCTGGGCCTCCCTGCTCAAACTGCTTCACACAAAAACCAACTAGCAGGAGATATTCAATGAATAAGTTGTAAATCTTAACCAGTAAATGTTACAAGAAAGCAAAATATAAACTTTCCATCAGGGATTAGGTGTTTAAAATCTCCTTTTTTTCCAGGTAAATCTTTAAAAACAAAGATTCAGACCATTGAACTGATTTTTCACATTTGTCTACATATCCATATCTGGAGCAGAGAGAAAAAAAGGCTTGTAAGTGTGTTAATGTGTGTGCTGCCTACTTTCAGGGTTTATTTTATGATGCAGCGAGGATAAATTAAGCTCTGGGGTTTTAAAAGTGTTGACCTCTGCTCAGYGGAGTGCAGTGACGACAGTAGCGCTGGCCCTGGATTTGGAGAAATGGAGTTTAGGTGAGGCGGGCTGTGAGATGGAGCRTAGAGAAGAGAACCAAAAACAGGAAAAAAGGATTTGTCGGTGGACACGAGGCAGGTCGAAGACGCACAGAAAGGGAGTGCAGAAAGTTGGGATTTATGAGCCCATAATGGCTCATTTCGCCACATTTATCTTCAAACCTTTTAAGATAAAAATACAACTAGTAATCTTTTTTTATTATCAAAGGCCCAACATTTGTTGAAGGAATGCAGATTATTTGCTGCTTTCATGTCTGAGTTTTAAACTAAGATCTTCTCATGCTGAAAGCTGAGTTATATGTAAATTCTATGTAAATRTAAATGAAGTTAGACAAAGTCCTGTGATTTTGTATAATTTGCAAGATATGTTGTTGGTCAGGGAATGTGTTGAAGCTGACTTTCAGCTACGACCACAAAAAAATTATGTCAATATCTGTTAGTGATTGAGTTACAGCCATTTTTTTAGATCCCAGGGTGGAATCTGAGGCATCAAGAAGAATTTACTTATTGCACAAAGTCAATAAAAATTTACTAAGAATAAATATATTAGTAGAATACAAAAGATATGAATAAAGTAAGATACAAATAAATAAATAAATAAAACAAAATAAATAGTACAAATGCATTCATGATTCATATGTACAGCGGGTAAAATAAGCATTGAACATGTCACCATTTTTCTCAGTAAATATATTACTAGAGGTGCTAATGACATGAAATTTTCACCAGATGTTGGTAACAACCCAAGTGATCCATACATACAAAG
>NW_013952503.1:940290-941835 GCF_001266775.1 Austrofundulus limnaeus | reverse complement strand
ACAATTTAAATTGTCTTAAAGGGAACTTTTTTAGCTGTTAAATATTTTGTAGAATTTTCAGGAGCGCAGAAATTTTGAATTTAGTCGTCTCTCCTGTGCTGTGTGGACATCTTTATGTTCTGTTTGGGTCATATTTTTCAGACTATTCAGTTTTCTCTATTTTCTATTTTCTGAACTATTACATCACAGAATTTGCAACGGAACTGCCATATAAGGTCTGAACTTACCAACTATATTTTCATTGTCTTCATTCTTCTCTGCCTCTGGGTCAGACTCTGGCTCCAACATGTAGGGCTGGAAGGACAAGTCKTCCCTTGTTGACATCTTTGAATTAAAATGTAAATGAGAAAGTTTCTGCACTGCTATAAAATGCTGACCCCCTCTCTCAAGCCRGAGTGGACCGGTCTTAAAGCCACAGCATCAAAACCAGCTGAAAAGAGGAGAAAAAAATGGCTGGTAAAGTTTGGATAAGATGGAATTCCAACCAAAGCATTGTASTTCCACTTTGACTCCAGCTGAATGATTTAAAAGCATGATATGTCCACTWTGGATGATTTAAAAAGCGAATGTGTAGTATGCAGCTATATTACAACCCCTGGCAAAAAGTATGGAATCACCAGTCTTGGATGAACACTCATTCAGACATTTCATTCTGTAAAACAAACTCAGATCAAAATATTTTCCCTGTGCTTGGTCAATAAAAGTAACATTCACTGACTTCCACACTGTTTTCTCTTCATTTCTTTGAGTGTTCCTGAAAGTCAACAAGTTGCACTTTGGAATGACCTTATTACTGTTTCATGAGTTTGATCTGATTTTGTTTTACAGAATGAAATGTCTGAATGAGTGCTCATCCAAGACTGGTGATTCCATACTTTTTGCCAGGGGTTGTACTCTAATATTTTGATAACATGGATGTAGTGTTAAATGTAAAAGTAATTTTCTGAATTTTTATTTTAAAGTGTACTGCTCGGAGCATATAGTGAGAATGTTACAGTTACCACCACAATAATATTTTGATAACATGGATGTAGTGTTAAATGTAAAAGTAATTTTCTGAATTTTTATTTTAAAGTGTACTGCTCAGAGCATATAGTGAGAATGTTACAGTTACCACCACAAAAAATTTTAGACCAATAAAGCTGTAAAATCAGCTGAATTTTATTTTAGCCATTTTTTTTCTATTTGAGAAGATAGTTTAATTAAAAATCTGTTTYAATTAATATAATTTTACAATGTTTCAATAAAATCACGTGATCATGGGTAAAATATTTCTATTTCTCTTTCAGTGGCATGCAATAAAAAATAAAAAACATATAAAAATACATGGGTGTTTCCTTGAAGTGCATCAAAAAATATAAAACCTTTGTGTGTCTTTATGAGAGCAAATTTATTTAGTTTAGTGTCAGTAAAACATCTAAACTCTTAACAGTATTTTGAAAAAAGTTTGATTTAACTTTTATCTGTTTCTCTTTGAGTTTTATTCTTGTTGACTGTACTTTAAAAAAATTACAGATTTTTTTTTGTATTTATTCAGATTATCAG
>NW_013952503.1:929331-939331 GCF_001266775.1 Austrofundulus limnaeus | reverse complement strand
GGGTTAATATGGACCATGAACAACACTTGACTCCATAACACACAAGAAGCAGAAGCTACTGGTTTTTATGGAAGCAGGAGGGTCGAGTGTCACTCCACTGGATGTGTATGATTAAATGCTCTCTCTCTCTCTCTGGATTACTATTCCATATTCTAAATGGAAGACTTTTTAAGCTTCATAAACAAATGCACTCATTTATGAGGGATTAACAGTAATCTCTCTATTTCTATCCTTTYCCCCTCCCTCTGCACCTCCCGCTCTGTCAGTTGGTTCTCTCCCACTTTGTACCTGAAACTATTGTTGACGATACGACCTCCACCTCTACGCTGTKGTTTACATTTAATGTTCCTTAAAGGTTGAGCAGAACATCAGCAGTACGTTATGGAGACAGTGAGGTAATTGTCTAATTGATTGTGCCRCCTCAGTTCACTTTTCTACCCCACTCTTGGTCCTAATTCTCTTCCTGCTCRCACTTGGGTGCAGCTGGTTCGCCGCGGTCATGCTTCACTGAAAAAACRTCACATTTAATACTTTTTATGTAGTCTTTATATTTTAAAATCAATCCAAACTGAGATCACAGACATAAAAATCCTCATTTACAGTATAAATAAAGCATTTACACAACATAAGCGACAAAATCCATCAACCGGAAGAACAAAGGTTTTGGAGTAAGAACTGCAGAGACGTGCACAAATGGAGCGAGATGATAAAACTGTGGACTGTTACAGGAGAAGGTTCAGTGTTTCAGGTTTCTTCTGGCTTTCACAGCTCATCCTTTCCCCCCGTCACCCGGCTTCGCTCTCTGCTCCTTTCTTTTGTCGCCTGACTCCGAGCGTTACGGCCGGCGTTGGCGCTGCCCTCTCTCTCCTCCTCCACCTTTTTCTGCACTTTATGACCATCTGCTGCCCACAGGGCTTCTGCCTCCTCTCTCTCCTGAAAGGAAATTTGCAAAATGTTGGGAGAAAACAATACTGTGCAGGTTTTAAATCTTTGTGTGTGTGTGTGTGTGATTAAGTTTCTAGAAAAAACTTTTCAAAGCTTTCGTTTTGGACCTTGGGTGCTTTTTCACTCAGTCTCTGTCCAGTCTTTATTCCTGATCATTTAAAGAGCATTTAAAACAAGGAAATGTAACAAGTGAAAAGCAGAGTAAAAAGTGTCAAACCTAAAATAAAAAAGCTGCAGCAACTGAACAGTTTTTGACAGTCATGTTTTTAAAAACAACAAAAATCTGACACAAGACCTAAGATATGCATCATTCTTCAATTAATAGCTTTTACAAAAGCTAAAGAAATGAGAAGAAACAATGTTTATGTGAGGCTAATTGTAAAAAAAATTACTAGTTTGTTGGTATTTTAGCTCGTTAGTAATTTAATATTTATCTGAAATTGCTACATTGTGTGTTTTGTGTGGTATTTTTTTAAAAATTAAACTAAAAAAATGTGGACTGCTCGTGACTTTCAAAACAAACTCTMGTCTAGTAACAAATGTAGCAGCTAGCAAAAATTTTAGCTAGTTATCATGTTAGCTTGCTACTAATTACAGATCCAACTCAAGTTGTTTAGTTTTCTGTTTTGTGTGATATAGTTGTTTTTTCTACCCTTAAAGAATAAATAAAGTTTTTTATTGACGTTTATCCACATTATGTAACAAACGAAGATGCCTTATTTTTTTGTTTTCCAACTGTGTATCTACAAAATCAATGTTCTTTTACATTCTTACAAATATTTTTACTGAAAKGCTTAAAATACGTTTTGTTTAAAAATGATCTTCACTTAAATTAAACGGTTTTACAACTTAATAGACCTATAAAACATTTTTTGTTTTTCCAAGCACACAGTTGATAAACCTTAAGGACAATGACACGGCGCGGCCGCAGAACAGACTGGGTAAATGAGCATAATCATGCAAACAACCAACAGATTTGCATGGTGCCCGGGTCAGTCTTATTCTCCAACGCTGGTGTCACGACATCRACAAACAGGACTGCAGGCATTCCAGGCAACAGTTCTGACCTGACGGGGAGGAGGTCATGGCTAAAATGCTCACCATGTCTCTGTAGAGCTTCTCTTTAGTGAACCACAGGGCCAGAGCGCACCGCCGGCCTCTTGTCACAGCAGTAACTCCATGAGGATTTACTGGGCCTGCAGAAAAACCCAGCAATCGACCACAGCTGGGCTTAACTCGAGCCTGTAGACGAGGACGAGGGCAGAAAAACCCAACATTTCAAATAAATATTCCTAACACATTTATCTGGCAGTCACAACAGAGGGACTTACCGTTACTGTCTTGGCATCTCTTTTAGTGAAGATAAACTCTCCTCCATCAAAGTCATCATTCAGGTAGAGGATCGCACTGCGAGACAAAAATATCTCTTATTCTCAGCCATAAAATGTACAAGAATTATTATTAATAATAACAACAACGACAACAACAACGACAACAACAATAATAATAATAATAATAATAATAATAATAATGATAATAATAATAATTAAACAAAATACAAAGATCCTTTGAAGTACTGGACTGAATATAAGGTTAAGAAGACCTTAAGAAGATTAAAGAGTTCACCCATTGGAAGCAAAGTGTAAATAAATGAGTGTCAGGCCTTGTGTGCACTACTTTACCTGAGATCTCTGTGTATGAAGGCAGGCGGTTCCCTCCAACACTGTTTGGTTTCAGGCTCAAGAAGGCAGTTGTCAACATGAATGGGGTGAGACAGATCCAGCCTGCCCTCCTGGTCACCTGAATGGAAAGATAATGRTACAATAGTCAGAAAATACTACAGCTCAGAAGCTGGAGCAGGATCTGTTACAGTATCTCATCCTTMCTGTAAACAAACAGGACTTTACTTTGGTTAAAATAAATAAATAAAAACATAAATAAACTATATTAACATTTTATTTCATTAATTAAAAAACAATCTATATACAGTAAAATTAAAATTAAATAAAAAACATTGCRTGGACGTCGGGGGCAGTGCCACTGGACTGGCAAACCGGGGTGGTGGTTCCTCTTTGCAAAAACGGGGACCGGAGGGTGTGCTCCAATTACAGGGGCATCACTCTCCTTAGCCTCCCCTGTAAGGTCAGGGGTGCTGAAGAAGAGAGTCTCATCGATCCTCAGATTCTGGAGGAACAATACGGGTTCTGTCCTGGCTGTGGAACACTGGATCAACTCTTTACCCTCACTAGGGTCCTAGAGGGGTCATGAGAGTTTGCCCATCCAGTCTAAATGTGTTTTGTGGACTTGGAGAAGACATTTAACCGTGTTCCTTGAGGTACACAGTGAGAGGTGCTTCGTGAGAATGGGACTGTGGGTCCATTGTTACGGTCATTCAGTCTCTATACATGTGGTGCGATGGTTTGGTTTGCGTTGCTGGTAGTAAGTCAGACCCCTTCAGAGTAGAAGTTGGACTCTGCTTGTTGTCACAGATTCTGTTCATAACTTACATGGACAGAATTTCTCGGTGCAGCCAGGGGGCGGAGGGAGTCCGGTTCGGTGGCCTCAGGATTCCATCTCTGCTCTTCGCAGATGATGTGGTTCTGTTGGCGTCAGGATCTTCAGCTCTCACTGGGGCGGTTCGCAGCTCAGTGCRAAGCGGCTGGGATGAGCATCACCACCTCCAAATCTAAGTCCATGGGCCTCAGTGGGAAAAGGGTGGATTGCTCCTCTCCGGGTTGGGGGTGACGTTCTGCCTCAAGTGGAGGAGTTCAAGGATCCTGGGGTCTTGTTCAGGGAAGAATTGAGTGTGAGATTGATAGACGGATCGGTGCAGTTTAAGTAGTTTCATGGACTCTGGACCAGTCTGTTCAGGTGAAGAGGGAGCTGAGCTGTAAGGCAAAGCTCTCTGTTTACCGATCGGTCTATATTCCTACACTCACCTATGGTCAGCCCCCACATCTCTACAGCACAGACTCTGGTTCCAAAAATACAATGTGGCTGCTTCTATAAACCAGGAACTCCCAGTGAGAGAAGGCACCTCCTTTATAATTTTAACACATGTCTAAGAAAACAATACATCTAAGTGTACAGAGGAGAAATCAAAGCTTGTGTAATAAATAAAAATATAGAGTCAAATGACGCTGACACTACCTGCAACGGCACTACGGCACACCAGGTGTGTGAAGGAAATAAAAAGTTCAGAAGGGCTCCTGAAGTAGGAGTGCAGCAGAGTTCTGGCTCTTTCACCCAGCTCGTGAAGCAACATGGCGTCTGACGAGTTCACCAGACCTTCCTGAGACAGCTGTGAAAAACAAGACTGTAAGGCTCAACGTTCTAATAAAAGATGGCCTACTCCTGTTCGCCAGACCCCCTTTCCTCTCACCTTAGCAGCCGTGAGGACAGTAAGACCCTCGAACGTCTCATGAGGCGTGTGTGGAGAGCGTCGACCTCGGTAACCGTCTCCRAGAGATGCGGCGACCTACGAGAGATGACACAAAAYGTGGAAGGCATGATGATGCGGTGAAGTAGAGCCTCTAATCAGGGGAACCTACAGACGCTAACTGCAGCGTTCTGCCACACTCCTCCTCCGTCATGACTCCATCGAGGAGAACTCGATTGGTCCCGTTCAGAGCTTCATCGTCCATGGATATGGTCACACCCACCTGAGGGACTGGGCCCCCTGTTGAGAGGAAAAATCACAACGGATGAGACACAAAACAAGAGAAATCATGAGAAAATTGAATATTTATTTACCTGCGAAAAACCCACTGTCGTCCACTTCCTCCAGCTGATTTCCTTCTTTTAATTTCTCATTTAATTTCTCTTTTTCCGCTCTGGCAGGAAAAACAAAACAAAAGGTGCGGGTCCATTTAATTCAGCTCGTTATTGAGCAAATTTGTCTCCATTTGTCTCACCTCCAATCCGCCCTTATTGATTCAGGCACCACGTCTTCTGGAGTCCAAAGGTCCTGCAGAGAGGATGACTGATGAACTCAGAAAACACTTTAGAGCTTTTCAGTCTTTTTATTTAACATCGACACTCACTGGGTCASTGAAGCTGAACTCAAGGTTCTCCACGCCAAAATAAAGCAGCTTCTTCTCCTGCAAGGACCGAATGATGTATGTGACGATCTCCTGTTTGACAAAAACACCAAGCTGTGGTCAGGCATGAGGACTGAGATGAGTGTGAAACATTTTTTTTTCAAACTAATGAAAACAAAAACAAGCTCCCAGGAGTCATCAACACACTGTGGAGAGAGACCTGGGCAGGTTGTGTTTCATGTGACTCTGTGTCTCCCCCTAGTGTTTCCTGGTAGAGCTGCAGGTTGTCTGAGGAGCCCGTGTCGGAGGGGTAAAACAGGAGGAACGWGCGAAGAGTCCGCAGGGCTCCAAGAACATCACCAGCTGTTGGGGAAACAAAAGTTCAATATAAAACTAATAATAATAAACATAAACGATTCATTAAAGCATCGTTAGTTTTCTCCTCGAAAACCCGACCTTTAAACTGTGCAATGTGCAGATGCTCCAGCTGCGTCGGCAGGAAGTCCTCCTGAGCAGAGATCCTCTCGGGTCGTGTGGCGACCTGAGTCACGCAGGACTGATGGCACGCCAGCAGAGACAGAGAAAGAGCTGAAAAATGTAGAAAGAGAAGAATTACTTTATATCAAAATACACAAAACAAGAGTTCCACGAAGAACTCTTGCCCATCGCCTCGCGAAGTGTTTCCCAAACTTTTTTTTGTTGTTGTTTTGCTCACCTGCAGCCTTCTCATAGACTCCGTCAACGGTGTCCACGCCGCGGTCCTCAGGCAGCCGCTGCGAGGCGACCTCACACTGCACCCTGCACTCCTCAGTCTGCCGCAGAGTCTCGTTCACACAAGCTTTCCACTTGTCAGCCGCCTGCAGCCAGTCAGAGGAGGCTTCGTGCTGGAGAGCAGCGTCGTACAGGACCTGAGACAAAAACAGAATGTACGGTAAAGCTGGAGAGGCTGCAACATTAACGGAGGAAAGGCAAATTACACACAGACAACTGGTTCATYACAGGGAGAGTTGAATTGGTAAAACAAAAAGTTTAAGTGTGAAAGAGAGATTTGGTGTTTTGAGCAATAATCAGCTGGTCACAGATAGATCTCTGTCATATTTCTCWTTGGAACGTCAACATTTTCACATGCTGTCAGAGGTGGGCACRGTTCTGCTAAACAGCTAACAGCGGAAATAAATTTGGTTTAGCAGATTAGYTTTTTTGCAAACCGTGAGCGGACCAATTAGCTTCMACTAAATTAGATTTGACCAACTTTAAGTCTGCTAACTACTTAATTAATTAACATCAACAGGTTTATCAGTTCCACCAGTCTTCAGCTCAAAGCACGAAGACGTGTGACACAGACTGATAGTCATCTTAGCATTTAGTGATTAGTTGTGTTAGCGTTAGCTTACGCTAAATCATGTTTTTCCTAACATTAAGCCTGCTAACATCTAACTAACATTAACAGGTTTGATTCAGTCCCARCAGTCTTCAGACGGAAGAAGATGAAGACGTGTGTAGCAGACTGAGTGATAGTCGTCTTAGCGATTAGCTGTTAGTGTTAGCTTCCGCTAAATGAGGTTTTGCTAACTTGAAGTCAGGACAAACTTCACGACTTTAACAATAAATTTTATTGTTAAAGTCATTAAAGTGAAATTAATCGAGTTAACTCTGATTAATTTTAGTGCTGCATGGGCATAGATTTAAAAATTTAATCACGCTTTAAAAAAAAATTGCAATTAATCGCGATTAAATTTTACAACCACTTTACTCTGGCTGAATATGTAGGTTTGTATATTGCAATGCACTCAGTGCATGCCAGGTCATGTTTGTAAATGAGAAGTGGTTCTCAAACAATTTACCTGGATAAATAAAGGTTAAATAAATAAAATACTATAAAAATTCCATATGTAACACATTATGTACAGACTTTTTCTTTTTGTCCTTTTATGGCTTATTTTATTTTATTTATTTATGTTTTGTTGACAACTGTGACCTTAGTATTTTTCATTCCTCACGTAGTACTCATTTGCAATGAAAATACTCGAATTCTTGATTCAACTATTATTCTGCACAAACTTTAAACTGACTCAAATATGTTTGGAGCATTTTTAGGTCCTTTTTTATATCCAGAAAATCATGTCCAAGCATCAATTTTGTTTTCTAAATAAAAACAATAAAAACTAATTAATAACTCAAGTAGTTTATTTTATCACNGTGCATGCCAGGTCATGTTTGTAAATGAGAAGTGGTTCTCAAACAGTTTACCTGATAAATAAAGGTTAAATAAATAAAATACTATAAAAATTCCATTTGTAACACATTATGTACAGACTTTTTCTTTTTGTCTTTTTATGGCTTATTTTATTTTATTTATTTATGTTTTGCTGACAACTGTGACCTTAGTATCTATTTTTCATTCCTCATGTAGTACTCATTTGCAATGAAAATACTTGAGTTCTTGATTCAACCATTATTCTGCACAAAATTTAACTGACTCAAATGTGTTTGGAGCATTTTTAGGTCCTTTTTTTATATCCAAAAATCATGTCCAAGCATCAATTTTGCTTTCTAAATAAAAACAATAAAAACTAATTAATCCATCCATCCATCCATCCATGGATGGATGGATGGATAGAAATGTTTATTAAATTTAAGATTAATCATGATTAATTCACAGCTACTTTGGGATTAATCAGATTAAAAATATTAATCATTCGACAGCCCTACAATAAAACTATCATTCCTTGAAGGAATGCAGCTCCCATCATCTTACATGACAACGGTTTAAACAAAGATCCTGTTAACACTCAGAGTACGTGTTGAAGATGACTCTCAGCTACTACCACATCAAGTCTTAGTGCAGAATAGGTAATAATGAATGAGTGTTTTTAAAGCCAATTATCTGTGGCGAATATCTTGAATCAGGTCCAGGATGTCCGTCTCTGCTCACCCAGTGTTTCCTCCTCTCAGCCTCTCTGTCCTGGAAGTCCTCCTCCAGAACGCCGTCCATCCGTCGGTACTTTTCTATGTTGTTTCTCATCTCCAGATGACTCGGGTTGGCCACAAAGTAGGTGTGAGCTGCTGCAGCCGCTTTTTTTAACTTTTCCAACTGAGGGAAGAAGAAAATAGGTGAACCATACAGAAGCTGCATCATCAGAAATAAAACAGAGTTTATGTTGCCTTTAAGAGAGCAGCTCACCTTGTAGAATGTCACCTGCAGAAAGTTGTACGGGTTGCGAGTGTCRAATTCATATTCGATGTCGGAAGAAACAGGCAGCTGTCCTGCAGGTGAGACGGATCGTCCGATACAGAACCTCAAACACTCAGCTCTCTGCTGGACCCAGTCCAAGGCCCAGAGGTCCCACATGTTCCCCTCCTCAGAATCTAACAACACACAGACCATTATCATACAGGAAGTACGTCATCGTACTGGGTCACATTTAAGTCTTTTGGACAGTATTTTAAATATTAAAAAAGCAATCTAGTTTATAACACTTGTTTTTAATAAATGGGTGTTTCTGCTTTGTGAGCTGTTTTTGTTTTTCATCCATGATTTAATGTAGAGTTTTCCACCACATAATTATATCTGTTCAGACCAAAGTAAACTCTAAAGACAACCTTTTCACACTGGGTCTTACTTRTCACACAAGATTCTCCAAGTTTTTCCCAACTCTTGTTATTTGTCTGTTTCTAATATTTTGATTTAACAGAGTTAGAGACTGATGTAAAGAGTTAAATTTCTCTTTATATCCTAAGATCATGATTTATTTAAATCACACATTCAGACACTCGTGTTCAGATAATGCATGGATGGATGGATGCATGAATGAATGAATAAATGAATGGGTATATAACTTTAGAAAAATGCAATATAAGGTTAAACAATCACTGAGGTCCAAATAAAAATGTAATTATTGTTCATTATTGTTGTTGGAGAAACTTTCTGTTTATCTCAAAATTATTCAAAATAAACAAACTGGAAGCAAAATGTTGTATCAACTAAGTAAAATTAATTTAAAATCAGTGGTTAGAAATTAATGGGTCTAATTTAATCAAATAACTAAATAAATAAAAAGTTGAAATAAAAGGCAAATAAAATCCATTTATGCTCATTTAGAGCAATCTATATATTTGCTGTTACCCAGTTTGTTAAAAGCTTCAGACCCAGACGCCTCACAGTCCTGGTGACACTGTCTGCGGACTCTCAGCAGGGTCTCCCTGGTTCCGATGGACTTCTCCAGCAGCTCTGCAGCCTTTGCCCACTCCTCTCCATAATAAGCCCGAACCCCGCTGTAATACAAGAAATCATACGGCTGCAGAAGGGATAAAATGTTGGAGCTGCTGCTGCTGAACGACGCTCCTACGATGAAGTTTAATAAGGAACAGAACGCCACGTAGACAGAGAGATGTTCGARGCGCAGCGCCATGGTTCGAAAACCCAGATTCAGAGACGGAGCTAAAGGAAGAGGAGGAGTGAGATTCAGTCATTAAAACTAAAGGAAGTCGAGTCAGAAAYGTCCGTCCAAAATAATGAAATGTTAAGGTCATCGTGTTATTTTATGACCTTCATTTTTTTAGTTTGTTTTTAACAAGTAAATAAGTTACGAACTGATTCACGGACGCCTTCGTGTAGTTTTAAAACTGCAATACTTTTGATATCGCCGCAAGAGGGAGCTGCAGTCTGAGTTCGAATCGATGATTACCGTAATTACACAACTATAACACCGTAAATGAAAATACATTATTAGCAACAGCGACGATAATCAAATCAACGAATTAACTGATTATCCACGCGTAAATCATGTTATAACCATATGTTTTCTATTGCTGAATATTGTCGCAGTTGATAAAAATGATAAAAAATGACGCGTATCCATCCTTTATGCTTTACGGTAATAAAGAAAGAGCGTTAAATTATGGCAGGTTGTTGTAGCATGTAATCAAACCACTTTCCGATAGATAGATAGATAGATAGATAGATAGATAGATAGATAGATAGATAGATAGATAGATAGATAGATAGATAGATA
>NW_013952503.1:926235-928992 GCF_001266775.1 Austrofundulus limnaeus | reverse complement strand
AAATATATCAGATACTTTAAGACTTTTACTCAAGTAGAGAAGACTTTAACTTTTACTAAAGTATTTTTATGATAAGATACTTGTAATTTTACTCAAGTATCACTTTGAGGTACTTTATACAACACTGACAGATAGCTATTTTGTCTTGGACTGAATTTTAGTATTATATGACACATTGGCTTGCCACAAACGGCTCGCGCTCGGCCTTCCCTCAACACAAGGCAGCGGCTCATGATTTCATTCAGGCAAACAGACGGTAGCAGGCAGGCTAGACAACAGACGGGTAATCTGAAGGTTCAGTGGACAAATTCATAAGAACAAAAATCCATATTGAGTAGCAAAATTAGTGGGTCTACGATGGCGGATGTTGGTGATGTTTTGATGTCGGTTTTGTCCACAATTCGTGTTCCAAAGCCGGGAGACCGTGTCCACAAAGATGAATGCGCCCTGTCATTTTCCTCGCCGGTGAGCCTTTTCTTTTATAAATAACATGTTTAGCTAACCAAAGAAGCAGTGATTTTTTTTCTTATCACATTAGTCACACTGACTTCAGTCTGGCATATAATTTTGGTCCACTTTGACAAATTGGCTAAACATATTTCCCTCTCTCGGCTAACTGATAAGCTAGCGTCCAGCTAAGCTAATTTAGCATTGTAAATGGAAACTTAGCTGCACTTGCTCTTTTAGCTATCTGCAAATCAGAAAGCAATTATTTTGTCACAACTGAAATGCTAATAACTTAATTCTAGCTTATTAGAACATAGTAGTCATTTTATTCATGGCTTACTACGAACTTAGATGACAAACCTTAACATTAGTTGCTTTGCAGTAAACGGTAGCTAGCTGTTAGAAGAGCTAAAGTAGAGTAGTTGTGTTTATTATACCAGCTGATCTCACTAAGATGCACGGACAGGTTCCATTTTTTAAATATTATATTGTGACAAGATTGTAAAGAAGTTAAGGCTGTCACATTTTATATCCATGTGCTTACTTTACAGGAGAGTGAAGGAGGCCTGTATATGTGCATGAACAGTTTCCTGGGTTTTGGCAGTCAGTACGTGGACAGACACCATGCTCGGACCGGTCAGAGAGCTTATTTGCACATCACCCGGACTCGTAAGGCCAAGGTAAACTTTCACAACTTCAACCTCTTGATGTCATGCAGGTAAATGTCTTGCACATCTCACATATTTTCATAACATCCTATTTTTATGCTCAGAAGGAAGATGACAATAACTCTGGCTCTGGACACCCACCTAAGAAAAAGCCCACTAGACTGGCCATAGGTGAGTTTGCCTGAGACAGTTTACATCGGCACACATAATTGATGTATGTTTACGAAAGAATAAAACAAACAGTTTATTAAAAAAACATGTTTAAGTTGGTGCTTTTTATTTGTTTTAATCAATAGCCTGAATGTTTGCCACCATTGGGACAAGTTTGGGGTGACTGTGGCTCAGTGTTTATTGCAGTTGTTCTCTAACCAAGAGAGTTGGAGGTTTGTTTTCTCCCAGTATGGAGTCATATAACCGTGTCTCTGGACAAGACACTGAACCCTATAAATGAGGGCGCAGATTGTGCCAGTTTGGCTAGAAAAGGCTCCATAGAAGTATATTTCAATTATCATTTACCTCGTGCAGGTTTAAAAGTGGCAAATGGACAGTATCTAGTTATTCTAGTGCCACATCTTGCAAATTGTAGTTAGTAGGATTCACAAATCGCTGTTGCAAGATGTTGAGTTTCTCTTTGAGAGTAACAAGGATGGCAAAGATTAGACCATCAGAGGTACACGACAGGTTGAACAACTGAGAGAAAAAGTTAAAGAGGCCATACTGAGATGGTTTGGACTTATCCAGAGGAGGAACAGCGGGTACATTGGTAGAAGGATGTTAGGATGAAGGATGCAGCTGTCTTGAAAAAGACAAAGTGAGGATAAATGGATGCAGTTGGAGAGTACATGGAGGTAGCTGGAGTGAGGACAGAGTGAGACGGAGGCAAATGACTCACTGTGGAGACCCCTGAAGAGGGAACAACTGAAGCAAGGCTGCAGCAGAAGACTACAGTGACACACCCTTTGATCATTTTTTTATGAGGACTCTGATTTTTTTTCACAAAAGTCTCAGCTGTTGTTAAAACAGTCATCCAGAGTCCTCACTAGGGATGTGTATTGTCAAGAATTTGGCGAGACGATGCCAAGACAGAGGGGTCACAATACGATATATCCCGATATATTGCGATACTGTAAGCAAGGCGATATATTGAGATTTTTTGGTCCAAAAACTCTATTAAATAAAAACCTCTTCCTGGAAAAAAAAAAGAAAAACCAAAAATCATTGTCTCAGAAAATTCTAAAATTACAAAGACATAATTTTGATACATTTAGCTGTGTTCTRCTTTGTATGTGTTTTATTTTATTTGTTTCATATTTCTTATTTAAACCATGTTTTCAATTATTAGACTAAATTTGCCAATAAATAGTTTGAAAATATATATTTTTTGCAGCTTTTAGTTTTTAATATTAATTTCCAATATGGTCACCCAACACTTAATAGTCTTCATGTTGTCATAAAGTTCAGTAAACAGATGAAATGAAGCTGCTGCACACAGAGTTTCTGGGATCAGCTGACCTGCATCCAGAATGTGATTTGCATAACTGTGGGTCGAACAGCAGGGCAGGTCCCGAAAATAAACAGTAAATAAATGGAGAAGCTAATCAACACAGTTAAACCGTTTTTGAAGCAAACACAGCAGGATAAA
>NW_013952503.1:912462-925680 GCF_001266775.1 Austrofundulus limnaeus | reverse complement strand
GGTGGTAATTATGCTAATCTCCTCTCGCGTGCACGAGCAGCTGGATACGAACAGGTGGAATTTACGCAGCTTGTTTACACCCTTTTCCTGAAGATAGAAGAGTTTGTTGAATCTGATGTGACATGTTCGTAYGAACCCTTTGTACGAACAAAAGTCATAATTTTAGGATAAAAATACAAACATGTTCTTGCATGAGGCCCATTGAGAGCAACAGAGTTTTATGTCACGGGGGAGTGCCGGGCTCGCTCGAGGTGATAGACGCATGCGCTATATGTCTGCCTGGCTTCCGTAACGTGACTACAGTTGGAAAAAGAGCACACGAGACATTTAATTTGGCTTAAAATACAGACATTCTGACAAATAAGTAACTGTTTGTAACCTTACCTCAGCTTAGATGGCAGAGGGTGTCGGTCTTTTCCGCTCAGATTCAGCTATCGGAGCATGAAGCTAATGTTTACTCACAATGCTAATGTTACCCTTACTTTCTGGCGCTCAAGAGGTAGAGGAGGCAGATGTCTGGCTCACTGCTGCCAACTAGTGGTCAGAGGCTGAACTACAACATAAAAATGAACGGCTGGCAGGAAAGTTGACGTTTTAAACCTTAAAAAATCGATACAAGGCTTTAGAATATCTTTACAGTATCGGGAAATGAAATATCGCGATATGTCAGTGTATCAATATTTTCTTACACCCCTATTCCTCACTAAGAAATAATATCTGCTAACTTTTCTGTTTCTCTTCTGTCCAGGGATTGAAGGAGGCTTTGATGTTGATCAGGAGCAATATGAGGAGGACATAAAGGTGGTCATTTTACCAGACAGACAGGAGGTGACTTCAGAGGACCTTGCCACAATGCCTGATGTTGTGAGAGAGCGGGTAAGTTATCTCTGGTTGGATGTCAGTGTACAGTACATTACAAGAAACTGCAGCTGGGCACCTTTACCTCATCAACGACAAAATAAGCACTACATATTTTTAAACACATTATTTTTAAGGTTGTTTATGTATTTTTATTTTTTTTACATCTAGGTGTCTCTGTCAATGGCGGGTATCATGGCAGCCGACTCAGTGTCTCACGCCTTACAAGTTCAGCAGTGGGATGGAGAGGTGAGACAGGAGTCGAAGCATGCAGCTGACCTGAAACAACTTGACAACGGACTCAAGATCCCTCCCAGGTGAAGTCCCAGCTCTCTGTTCAGTACTATAAAATGTCAAGTCTTCTAAATTTAAACTCAACATTAGGATCTACTGATTTAACACAATTCAGGAAGTTTTTTTTTTACCTTTTATAGTGGCTGGCGTTGTGAAGTGTGTGACCTTCAGGAGAATCTTTGGATGAACCTGACGGATGGTAAAGTGCTTTGTGGTCGCCGGTATTTTGATGGCTCGGGGGGCAACAACCACGCTCTTCTCCACTACCAGGAGACGGGATACCCGCTCGCTGTCAAACTTGGAACCATCACTCCTGACGGCGCTGGTAAGCAAACACAAGCTCAGGATAATCTTTTCTATTTGGGTTCTCTATAATTTATAGACAGTTTGGAACTGCATTGACCATGTCTTTCTTTTTGTGTATCATTGCCTTCACCTGTTTTGTATGTTTTATATGCATAGATGTGTATTCCTATGATGAGGATGACATGGTGCTGGATTCTAAGTTACCAGAGCACTTATCTCACTTTGGCATCGACATGATGACCATGGAGAAGGTGAGTTTGACTTTGCATGAAAAAGACTTCATAATAGACTCTTATCAGAAGATACCATATTCTGTTACTGGGGTGTGTTCAGAACACCACTGTCCATTAAGAAGACACACTGAGGTGGAGAGGGGGAACTGAAACATGTCTGTAGCACCTCTGTACCTCTGAGTGAGGTAGTAACAGAAATGGCATTACAGACTCCTGAGAAGGTGGGCTGGTGTAGTGCTGACTGACACCTTTGTGGATAGCTGCATGTCAAAGCACTATAGCCAGACTATTTTCGAATTTGAACAGATAAATTTTCTCTGATACTTCTGAACTGCCAGAATGAGCAGTTTGACCATTTAGCTGTACTGTCTTCAGAAAGAACCTAAAATTAATTTTATTGTCCACTTTAGGCATTTGATGAAAACTTACGTTTAAATTTAAGCTTGCCTTCGAATAAAGTTTTCCAAAAGGCTGCAGATATTTCCTAACCCAACAGTGTTAACCCTATTAACCCTTCCTGTTGTGTAGTACTTGATTGCTATTCTGAAGAGAGAATTTGCTGTTTCCAGTTGTCTCCTTGATGTTATTCCTGTCTGAGTTGGAGCGGTAGATCGTTCCAAATTTTATTAGCTGCTGCAGCAAAAGATCGATCCCCTTGAGTTTGAGTCTGGTTTTAGGGACCCTCAGGAGCAGCTGATCTGAGGGAATGGGAGGGACTATAGGGATGCAGCAGTTCAAACACTTGCAATGGGACAAGGCCATTCAAAGTCGTACAATAAAACACAGCTTCTGCCTCTCTGAATGCTTGCATTACAGACATGGCGAGCTGCTGTCTTGCTTTTCTCTGTACTGATAAAATCACTGTAAGAAAGACGCCATGGGAGGCAGACTGCTTGGTTTACAACAGGACTGGGTTCATACGAACCTTTGAGATGAATTAAATAAATAATAATATAAAAATATGGATTTTGTGCCTGGCCCTTCAGTGAGTCTGGTTTTGCAGGTCAATGCCAATTATGGTTCTAAAATATCAGCTCATTGTTACAGAGCCGTCAACAAGCAGAAATAAAATAAAACAGACTTTGTTGAATAACAATAACATCTCTAAACAATACATTTTATCTGTCTCCTTTTTCAATTTTTCTGAACACCTGTATGTTTTCTGATTTCCTGCTGCCATTAATTTCTGAACCATCTGCTTCTCCTGGGCAGAACTTGGATCAAACAGATGTCAGTTTTTAAGATCAATGTACCTCTCACTGTTCTCTAATGTGGTGTTTTGTCTCTCTAATACATTTCTGCATGCACTTAATGATGTGCCACACACAGGGTGCAGAGAAAGTGTTGGAAATCAAGCAGGCGGCAGATTGCAGCACTCAGTGCTGTCATTTTATAGGTTCTTGCTCTTCTGCCTTCAGTCATTACCCTCCAGTCCCACTAGTTCTGCTCCTCGTTCTGTTGCCTTTTATAAATCAAGACTCGCTCCATGTCTTCCAGCCTCTTATGGGTTTTGAATTTTCTCCTCTCAGACTGAGCGGACAATGACAGAGTTGGAGATCGCTGTAAACCAGCGTGTAGGGGAGTGGGAGGTGATCCAGGAGTCTGGTACCACCCTGAAGCCCCTGTTTGGGCCCGGTCTGACCGGCATGAGGAACCTGGGAAACAGCTGCTACCTCAATTCTGTCATGCAAGTGCTCTTCACCGTTCCAGACTTCCAGAGCAAGTCAGTGCTTCATTTATTTATTTTCTATTTATCAATCTCCATCATTTTTTATTCTCAGCTGTTATTGCTATCAGCAGACTGAAAAAAAATTACATCTAATATGAATAAAACATAAGAAACTGATTTAAGATGTCCATCATTTTAATATAACAAAAGCACTTTACTCATGTCCTGCAGATACGTGTCATATTTTGACAAGATTGTTGATGAAGCACCAAGTGACCCAACCCAGGACTTCAAAACTCAAGTGTGAGTGTCCTCGTTAGATAAAACAAACTCAGAAATTACCATAAAGTGCCTGAAACCACCCGAGAGGAACAGCAGTAAAGAACGGACAGTGATGGATAATATATTTTAAAAATGAGTGGTTTTCCTTTATTTTTTGCAAACCTCTTTTTTTATCGAAAGTTTTTCTTCTGTTTTTTTTTTTCTTGTTGAAAATATTTCAGATGCAGTGTTGTTGCAGAATAAGCTGCATTGTACCAGGTTTAATAAAAAAAATGCTATTTTTGCTAGCAGTCCCAGTCCAGTTAGTTAGAATAATACATTAATATTAGGAACATAAATGAAGAGTTTTACTTGTATGTGAGACTAATGGAAGGAAAACTCACTTCAGTAAACACTAATTAAAAAATTTATTGTTTGAAAAGCAGACGTTGTTTAAACTGCACAACAAAGTCTCTCCTTCATGAATAAACTTTCCACTCTCTTCTCTAAATCCTCCTCTCCTGTAGGACTCTGCTTTATGAGGTTTGTTGGCTGTTCATTGATGTCAGCTTTGTTTGTTTTCCACAGAGCTAAACTGGGTTATGGGCTGTTGTCAGGAGAGTATTCCAAACCAGCACCAGACCCTGGAGATGAAAACGGTGCATCTGAACCTAGAGTAAGAAGAAGCAGACGTGTCACAGTGGATTTTAAAGTCTTAAGTTTCTTGTTTTCGGGGGTTTTCTCTCAAATAGGTGAAGCTAAATTCAAACTCATCACCTTTCCCTTGATGGTTTTCTTGCAGGGTGACCAAATCGGAATAGCGCCTCGAATGTTTAAAGCTCTCGTCGGACGAGGCCACCCAGAGTTCTCCACCAATCGACAGCAGGATGCCCAGGAGTTTTTATTGCACTTCATAAACATGGTGGAGGTAAAGCTGCCTTTCTCTTTCGATTTGTCTCTCATCAGTCTTCTTTAAAACATTGTCTTTCATTTCTTTTCTTTTTTCCCTCTTCCAGAGAAACTGTCGCTCTGGGGCCAATCCATCAGAAGCATTCAGGTTTCTGGTGGAGGAGAAGATAGTTTGCCAGCAGTCACAAAAAGCCAAGTACACACAGCGGGTGGATTACATTGTGCAGCTGCCTGTGCCCATGGACCATGCTACTAACACAGGTGAGGAGCACCGGGTCAAAGGTTTAAGATGTCAACAAGTAGGGCTGCATGATATTAGAAAAAATTGACATTGAAATTTCAACAGGTGACTTGAATAACGCTTAAAGTTCTAACTTGCACTCATCTTTGGCAGCACGATGGCTCAGTGGTTAGCACCGACGCCCCACAGCAAGAAGGTCCTGGGTTCGATCCCCGGTTCGGACCTGGGGTCTTTCTGTGCGGAGTTTGCATGTTCTCCTCGTGCTTGCGTGGGTTTTCTCCAGGTACTCCGGTTTCCCCCAGCCCTAAAAACACGTAAAATAGGTTGCCTCCAGGCCCAGGCCGCCCTTGAAAAAGAGATCTGAGATCTCAATGGGACTTGCCTGGTAAAATAACGATAAATAAAAATAAATAAATCTTACCTCTTTTTTTATGCATGTTACAAGTATGTTTAGTCTGATTTATTCTTATCTCTTATTGCTTTTATTGTGCTGGGACCTGAGTTCATGTGTCCATCTGTCATGTGCAAACAGGAACTGTGTTTTACCATCTAATGTATTGCCTCTGTGTATTTCTTGGTTTCTATTTCTATCGCACTTTAATATTAACCGAATTTGACCTCTTTTTTTTTTCTCCCCGTTTTCTGTAAATTTGCTTATTTTCCTTGTTTTTCAAGAACCTTGACTTCCTCCACAGCTTGAGAATTCTCCAGCAACACCTTTCAGAAGAATATTGCCATTATTGTCCCAGAAGTTTCAAAACAAAATAAAATTTTAGCTTTTTTGACACAAAGCCACTCGCTTTCGTCAGCAAAAGTAACTTGTCAAAATAAAAGCTGTAACACGCGACCATATAGTGCAGTGACTTAAGTAGGACTGCAACAATGAATCGATAAAATCAATAAAAATAAATTATTTAAAGTGTTTGCAACAAATTTCATTATCGATTTTGTGTCGCGCGAGTTATGCGTCCCTCACCGTGTCGCGGTTTACGTCACCCGCAGAGCATTGTCAATGCTGGCTGATCTAAATAAAGTTTGGGAAGAAAAAAACACTACCTGTAAAGATCCGCCCTCTCTGAGACCTCGAGTGAAAAGTGGAAACTTCAAGCTTTAAACCAGTTTTTAAATTGTGTTGTTAGGCCAAGTAGATCTGAAGTTATGATAAAAAGTATATGCCACATTTAATTTTTCTTAAATGTCGGTTTGATTTGATGCGAGCCGCGTCGCGAGGTGGAAGCACCTCCTGTGGGGGAAAAAAACAAACCTCAGTCCACCATTTCTTTCCTCCTCTCGGGCCAGAAATATAAAACCCTCCAGTCTCTTTTTGTGACCGATGCTCAAAGTTATTTTATAAGCAGCAAAAAGGTTCAGGACGCAGGAAAAAAAAAAAAGAAAGACGCGAGCAGAACTCCTGGTCTGACTCAGTAGGGGAGAGGGGAGAGATGGGGCGCTGCTTCAGAACCGCTTACTGGCTCGTTTTAGCCACAGACCAGAACCAAAAAGAAGGAAGCAAAAAAAGTAAAAAAATTCTAAATGCAAATAAATTCTAATAATTTAATATAATAAATTAATAATAGTTTTACATCTAAATATCATATTTTATTCTTTTTATCTGTTTTCCTCATTCAGCAACCTATGAAATTTCTGTTTTGTTATGTTTTATATCTTTAACCAAGTTTATTAATGCATGAGAAATCCACTTTTTTTTCAGTCAGTGTTTAATATAGCTGGCAAAATCAATTGTTAAAATATTTATGATGTGCTCCTTTTTTAATTTAGCATATTAAAAAAATCCTTCATTTTATGAAAAGACCCTCTTGATTCAATAGAAAACTGGTTTTTACGAAAATGGCTGCTTATCAATTAGTCATTAGTCAATCTATAAGATAAATCAACTTCAGATTAATTCATTAATTGATAAATTGCATCCCTAATTTATACAGGAATAAATTAATTTATATCTAATTCTATTTATGTAATTAAGCATTTTAATGATTTGGCCAATTTAATAGAAAAAACCATCGACAGATTAATTGATTATTAAAATAATCATTAGTTGCAGCCCTAGATTTAAGGCTGATTTATACTTCCAGTCACATGTTGCGCTCTCTGCTGAGTGRCTAAAAATTGCATAACTTCTGTTTGTTATCCCCCAGTGACAGCCGTCATGTGCATTGTCTCCAGTCAGAACTCTGTCCTGTGGTCTGTACGGCTCTCAGGGTGTGATCCGTCAGAACTTCCTGGGCATGTTTGCTCACGCGGTGCAGAGCAGCACTCGGAGCAGCGCATCTTTCTACATGTCATTTTGCTGAAAATGATCTGTTCACTGAAGCTGGTTAAATTAGGAAGATGAAGACGAAGCTTTGAGGAGCTGGTCTGATCCTGTAGACTGTGAACATGTAGCAGACGTTCACCCCTCTCTTGTTCCGCCTTTAACAAGAAAAATCCTCCTTCCACTCCTCTCTCAACACAACACTGATTCATCTCAGTCAGAAAAAGACCTCTGAAATGACATAATCACCAATCAGCTGTCTAACGTCATTTTGAAGTATAAACCAAGCATTATGGTTTAGTCCTTAGAACAGATGTTGATTGAATGTTCCTCCTACATCACAGGACCTGCAGTGTGACAGCTGTGCATGCATACACTGCGCTGACGATCCTCAGATGATATATCGTACAGCTCTATCAACTGTTGTTATAAATGCACCAGGATTTTTTATCAAACTAAACACAAGTGGTTAAGTTGGTTTACTGTCCATGTTTCACAGAAGAGCTTCAGGAAGCGGAGCGCCGCCGCGAGGAGGGGGACTCATCAGCACCAACAGTGCGTGCACAAATCCCCTTCTCAGCCTGCATGGCAGCTCTCAGTGAACCGGAGATCCTCACAGACTTCTGGAGTTCAGCCGTTCAAGCAAAGACTACTGCTACCAAGTAAGATCAGACCTGGTCTCACAAACGGAAACATTCACTGAGACATTTTAAAATGTGTGTATTCATGTCACTTTTTTTTTTGTCTCACCTGTCAGAACAACCCGCTTTGCCTCTTTCCCCGACCACCTGGTCATCCAGATTAAAAAGTTTACTTTTGGCCTCGACTGGGTGCCGAAGAAACTGGGTGAGCAAAGAGTCTGTCTGGAGTTTGTGTTGAAGAAGAGAATGCTTCATGTTTTCACAGGATTATCTGCTAATGGAATAAACAAAGCTTCACTGTAGTTTTGTGGATCTACAAAATACTTTCTTAGTGTTTATAGGTATTATGCTCATTTTGTTTTTGTTCATTTTTTTACAGTATAATCTTAAAGTTACGTTTTCTGTTTTTAATTTTATACATGAAATATTATTTTAGAAAGTCTCTGTTCCTCGCCTTCAGTTTAATGTTTGGGAAACCTTTTTGAAGAATATTGTCAGCTACTTGAAGAAAATTAAAAGGATATTTCCTGACACGTCTTTGATGTTGTGGAGTTGTGAATTATTTGCAACAAACCGTTTTATAACCTGACTGGTTTTGTTCGAACAGATGTGAGCATCGACGTTCCGGATACTCTGGACCTGAGCGCGCTGCGTGCCACCGGTCAGCAGCCAGGGGAGGAGCTTCTACCTGAGGTGGCCCCGCCCCCACTCATGACCCCAGATGTGGAGGTTAAAGGTATCCTGGGTTCCCATGGCAACGACGAGGACGACTCGCTGTACTCCCCACTGCTGTGTCAGTCTGTCTGTCTTTTCTGCTCTTTCTCTTCCTCCGTCGTACTTTTTGTCCGCTTTTTATTTCCTACTTTTCTGTTTCCACGAGTCTGTCCGTTGCGTTGGTTCATTTATTTTATGATTTGATTTGACTCGCATTAAAAAAAGTCATGAAAATGTTTTCATACATGATTTTTACACGTCCCTTTTTTAAATTGTATTTTTATTTTTTATTCTTTAATTGCTTTTAAGTAATTCAAGGGCTCCGTCTCTYCTCCCTCTCAGCTCCTGTTCTCGATGACTCCACTGTGTCCCAGCTGTGTGAAATGGGATTCCCACTGGAGGCCTGCAGGAAAGCCGTGTATTACACTGGAAACACTGGAATCGACGCTGCCATGAACTGGACCATGAGCCACATGGACGATCCAGGTGTGTGCAGAGGAAAACAGGAAGTTACCAGGMTGCGTTCCAGTCCAGCCCTCCTGGGTTTCATCTTCTCATCTTCTGGTTGTCGTTGCAGACTTTTCAGCTCCACTGGTGCTGCCAGGCAGCAGCACTGGACCTGGAACCACTCCCACAGAGAGCCTGTCCGAGGAACACCTGGCGACCATCGTGTCCATGGGCTTCAGCCGAGATCAGGCAACCAAAGCACTCCGAGCAACGGTCAGAATCAAACTCGATGCAGAAATAAAACCTGAGTGTTGCCATGTTCTTTTTGTAGCATGTTATTGCACAAAGTCTTTACTCACCTCTCATTTTCTATATTATTTACGAGTCAGACTTTTTTGTAAACTCTTAAAGACATCTTGAGAAATAGTTGACTGTTTTTGTTTTCTTCTAACTTTCTGTCCATAACTCAAATCATGACAATTTTCAGACATTTTTTGCTGTCTAAACTACATACCAGTGATTTATACATTTGATCAAATGAACACAAATACAGGTGCTGGTCATAAAATTAGAATATCATGAAAAAGTAGATTTATTTCAGTAATTCCATTTAAAAAGTGAAACTTGTATATTATATTCATACAGTACATACAAACTCATATATTTCAAATGTTATTTTGTTTAATTTTGATGATTACAAATGACAACAAATGAAAATCTCAAATTCAGCATATCAGAAAATTAGAATCTTGTGAAAAGGTTCAAAATGGATGGCACCTGGTACCACACTCTAATCAGCTAATTAACTCAAACCACCTGCAAAGGCCTTTAAATGGTCTTTCAGTCTAGTTCTATAGGCTACACAATCATGGGGAAGACTGCTGACTTGACAGTTGTCCAAAAGACGACCATCGACATCTTGCACAAGGAGGGCAAGACACAAAAGGTCATCGCTAAAGAGGCTGGCTGTTCACAGAGCTCTGTGTCCAAGCACATTAATAGAGAGGCGAAGGGAAGGAAAAGATGTGTCGAAAAAAATGTACAAGCAAGAGAGATAACCGCACCCTGGAGAGGATTGTGAAACAAAACCCATTCAAAAATGTGGGGGAGATTCACAAAGAGTGGACTGCAGCTGGAGTGAGTGCTTCAAGAACCACCACACACAGACGTATGAAAGACATGGGTTTCTACTGTCGCATTCCTTGTGTCAAGCCACTCTTGAACCACAGACAGCGTCAGAAGCGTCTTGCCTGGGCTACAGAGAAACAGGACTGGACTGCTGGTGAGTGGTCCAAAGTCATGTTCTCTGATGAAAGTAAATTTTGCATTTCCTTTGGAAATCAAGGTCCCAGAGTCTGGAGGAAAAGAAGAGAGGCACTTCATCCACGTTGCTTGAAGTCCAGTGTAAAGTTTCCACAGTCAGTGATGGTTTGGGGTGCCATGTCATMTGCTGGTGTTGGTCCATTGTGTTTTCTGAGGTCCAGGGTCAACGCAGCCACATACCAGGAAGTTTTAGAGCACTTCATGCTTCCTGCTGCTGACCAACTTTTTGGAGATGCAGATTTCMTTTTCCAACAGGACTTGGCACCTGCACACAGTGCCAAAGCTACCAGTACCTGGTTGAAGGACCATGGTATCCCTGTTCTTAATTGGCCAGCAAACTCTCCTGACCTTAACCCCATAGAAAATCTATTGGGTATTGTGAAGAAGAAGATGCAATACACCAGACCCAACAATTCAGAAGAGCTAAAAGCCACTATTAGAGCAACCTGGGCTATCATAACACCTGAGCAGTGCCACAGAYTGATCGACTCCATGCCACGCCGCATTGCTGCAGTAATACAGGCCAAAGGAGCCCCAACTAAATACTGCGTGCTGTACATGCTCATACTTTTCATGTTCATACTTTTCAGTTGGCCAACATTTCTATAAATCTTTTGTTTTTATTGGTCTTCAGTAATATTCAAATTTTCTGATATGCTGAATTTGAGATTTTCATTTGTTGTCATTTGTAATCATCAAAATTAAACGAAATAAACATTTGAAATATATGAGTTTGTATGTAATGTATGAATATAATATACAAGTTTCACTTTTTAAATGGAATTACTGAAATAAATCTACTTTTTCATGATATTCTAATTTTATGACCAGCACCTGTACACAATCCAGGATAATAAACCTTTGTGTCAACTTTTGGTAAAGTATAGACAATAAAAGTGCATGGTTAGGAAAAGTCACAACTTAAACAAAATGCCAGTGTTGAACTAAAAGACAAGTATTTCTTTGTTGACAGACATTATGGTGACACTTTGTGACTTCTTGGCCAAAACCAAAAGTAAAACTACTCAGTTGAGTAAAAAAGATTGTGATTTTCACTTTTAATAGATTTTTTAGACACATTTTCTGAGATCACCCTGATGTCAAGAGCAGTTCCAGGTACATGGCTTGCTTTGTCCCAGAAAATTAAACTAATTTTTTGTTCATTTTAATGAGGATTTCTTGACATCATGTGAAAGAGATAACTTCATACAATGTTTGGATTTGGGGATTTTCCTGCTGGTATTGAAAGTAGTTTTACGAGCGTGCAGGAAATGTGAAAATTTAGGGGTTTAATGTTCAAAATCATTGATAGTTCTTTGTACTGCTCAGAAAAGTACTTCAAATATTCTTTAGGATTAAAAAAATACGTTTCAGACGTTATCTTCATACGTGAGGCATTTATTATTTTGACAAAATTCAATTATCACACTTTTTTCCATTTATACATTATAGTTGCCTTTATCTCTCCACACTTGTGACTTATTCACAGATCTCAAAAGAAGAACAAGTCAGTTTTCAGCAGCCATCTTGGCACAGGACCTACTTTGATTTGTGTTTTTAGGTAACAGCTTGTAGGTTCATCTATGAAAAACACCAAAGATAATGCAGTTTGACAGGCATAAAATTGTACTTGGCAGCAAGATGATTGTCTCAGCTGTAAGTCCAAAAAAAAAAAAAAAAAAAACCTCGACAAATCTCAGAAGTGTCTAAGAAAAGAGTGTAAGAAAACAGGACAAGGAAAAAAAAGGTGAAATATGTTTTCTGTAGATCAGGGATGTCAAACTCCTGTCCTCGAGGGCCGCTATCCTGCATGTTTTAGAGGTTTTCTTGCACCAACACACCAGATTTTGATCGCTGGGTRATTAACAGGCTTCTGCCCAATTTGAAGAGTTAATTSAATCACTGAATCAGGTGTGTTGGAGCTGGAAAACCTCTAAAACATGCAGGATAGCGGCCCTCGAGGACTGGAGTTTGACACCCCTGCTGTAGATGAACAGTGAAGTTATGTATTTGCACTTTCCATTTTTTTGATGGCCTTTAATACAAATTAAAACAAGCAAAGATTTTTTTACCCTCTAACTTTAACAAATGTGTAAGAAACTCAACAAAAATAATATTTTATTTTGTCATGTCTTACTTTCATCTTCCTCCCGTCACAGAGTAACGTTCTGGACCGCGCGGTGGACTGGATCTTCTCTCACCTGGACGACCTGGAGTCCATGGACGTGTCTGAAGGCGGCCGCTCTGCTGCGGAGAGCGAGGGAGGCAGGGATCCTCCGCCTGGACCTCGCGTCAGAGACGGACCAGGAAGTGAGTTCAGAGAAAAACATCCTTGTTCTTTGTTTACATCAGTGTCACATCAGGTTTAGAGCTAACCGCTGGTCTGATTCTCTTCATCCAGAGTACGAGTTGTTTGCATTCATCAGTCACATGGGAACGAGCACCATGTGTGGCCACTACGTTTGTCACATCAAGAAGGACCAGCAGTAAGTTTTTAACCTTCAGTGTGCTTTTAAATCCTTCCTTTTCATATTTAAATCATTCATTTGGTGTTTTATATAACATTTTAACTGCAATTCCTCCTTACTGTAACTCCACAAGCCCCTCTTTCACCACTTTTCTGAGGTGTCTTGGTTCAACTCGTTTTGACGCTGTCTTTTTAAAAGCAAATGAAGCACTTAATACCACACCCCCACCCCTTTCGGCCATTTTTGGAATTTGATAAAAGAGCTACTGTTATCTAGCGGCACAGAAACCTTTTTATTGAATTAAAATTTCTGAACAACAGAAGACTTGTCTATGCTTGAGCCAGAGTCTGACCCAGAGCCAGAGTCTGACCCAGAGCCAGAGTCTGACCCAGAGCCAGAGTCTGACCCAGAGCCAGAGTCTGACCCAGAGCCAGAGTCTGACCCAGAGTCTGATCTAGAACCAGAGTCTGAGCCAGAGTCTGACCCAGAGCCAGAGTCTGATCTAGAACCAGAGTCTGAGCCAGAGTCTGATCTAGAACCAGAGTCTGACCCAGAGCCAGAGTCTGATCTAGAACCAGAGTC
>NW_013952503.1:910341-911572 GCF_001266775.1 Austrofundulus limnaeus | reverse complement strand
CCCAGAGCCAGAGTCTGACCCAGAGCCAGAGTCTGACCCAGAGCCAGAGTCTGACCCAGAGCCAGAGGAGAATAAAGATCACCAACCTGCAGGACTGTTGATTCACAAAGTTAGTTAGCTGGATATCCATGACCTTCTTTAAGTTCTGCAGCAAATACTGTGATATTATTGTTCAGAAAACATAACAGGGGATAGAGAAAACTGAACGTGTTGAAAAATATGACTCAAACAGAATATAAAGATATCTATGCAGCACAAATTCAACTTTTCTGCACTCCTACAGACTCCAAATACTTCATTGATCCCTCAAGTAAAAATAAATAATTGGATATTAAAGAAACTCTAAATTAAAATAAAATTTGAACAATTTAAGGAAAAATGTATACTGTATAAAAATATAAACCTTATGAAATATAGGCAGTCTTGTTCATATAAAGTAGTAAAGAGCTAAAAAAAGTGGATTTGGCTCAAAAATGAATGAGAGATAAGATGGCGTCGGTGTACGTGGCAGGCCGTCTCTCGCTGTCAGTTCTGTTTGTTATCCTGCTGGTTCTAACCCTTGGTCTGTTTTATCTTCTTTTATTTTTATTTTAAATTTTTATCTGTTTTTATCTTCTTTTTATTTTTTATTTTTTTGCTGATGTTCAGCACTTAGTTCAGCTGTGGCTGGTGTTGAGGTGCTTTATAAATAAAGTTGATGATGATGATGATGATGATGATGGCGGTATATGTCCCCTATTAAGAAAGACACAACTGTTAAAACTTTGAAAAATGTCTAAAAAATAAAAATAAAAGCCACATCTGACAAATATTTGTTCTGACCGTCGAGTCAGTAATGATAAAACACAGTCAGATTGTGCTTCATTGCTACAGCAGGGGGCAGCAGAACCCCAAGTCCAAAATAAATCTTACACAGCTTCATGTCAGAAGCAGTCTTAAAGTACTCCAACAACTGCAGCGTTTTAAAAAGTTTTCTTTGTGGTTGACAGGTGGGTCATCTTCAATGATCAGAAGGTCTGCGCTTCAGAGAAACCTCCCAAAGATCTGGGTTATCTTTACTTCTATCGCAGAGTGTCTGAATGAGACAACAGCAAACTCACGACAGCAAGCTCTTACAAACGCATCAACCTGCTTCACAACTGACAAAACTGTAAATAATTCCCCCAGATTTGCCTGTACACACTTAAATAGATTGGTGTAAATGTACAGCTAAGGGTGTTCGGGGGGGGGG
>NW_013952503.1:906019-910331 GCF_001266775.1 Austrofundulus limnaeus | reverse complement strand
GACTAAGACCGCTGAGTATGTTCACTTCTAATTAATGTTTACTCAACTGTTATGGCTAATCCATCCCCGACTGCCATCAGTGGTCACTGCCCTCATCTGTTCAGACATGTTGCTTCCAGGCGCCCCACTCTTTTACCGGATAGCTGCAGCTCGGTGTCACCACTTTTAACCTCACTCAGCCTCCTCTACCCGTCTGAGTGCAGAAGTAAAACCAGTTCAGCACCCGTCACAAGAATAAAAAAGACTAGAAATATAAAGTAAAAAAAAGAAAGAAAGAAAAGAAATGAAAACACCAAATCAACATGTTTTTCTAAAAAGCTTGGTGAGGGGTGACTTGTGTTTTATTTGTTTTTTATTTTGGAAACAAATGCTTTGTTACTTTTGCTGTGATAAATAAAGATTACTCTCTGTCACTTGTTTTTTTTTGTCTTATTTCTATTATTTTCACTGTATTTTGAACTTTCCTAAGCTCTGCGAACAGAATGCCCTTGATTGCAAGAAAACAGGCAGATGTAGCGAACCCACAGAGAGCTGGGGTTTACTTTGGCCTAAAACTTTCCAAAGTGTTGGTTTCTCTTCACGTCTCTTCCGCGTTCTACAGCTTTTTGCAGACTTGGTTTTCAGAGCCAAGAAGACCTGAGAGGATGAGAGACTTTCAGCTTCAGTAACGACACAAAAGTTCTCATTACGACATAAAAAATTGGGTAAGATCTCAAATATTTATTCATTTATTTTAAATAAGTGAAACTGCTTGTTTCGATGTTTGACTTTTTATTCCAAAATGCAAAGTGAATTTAAAGTGACGTAGAAAAAAGTGATAAATTCGTTTAATTCTTTCGATTTCTTAAAGTTAAAAATGTCACTTTGATTTGCTCATTAAAAAACAATTTAGTGTTTTTAATTTGTTACTCCAGTACAACACAACGTGCCTAATCTGTCAAATTTAGACCATCAAGTGATCTGATTGATGCATATAAAACAAATTTGTTGCTTTTGAACTGACCAAAAGTCTGAAAGAAATGTGCTTAAACGGTGTTTCAGCTTGACAAAGTTAAACCTTTTAAAATCTCTTAAATGTTTGAAATAATTCACGGCAAAAATTGAATCACGTATTAATGATGTAAGAGGGTTAACAGCAGCCAAACGTCCAACTTCTTTTGGACGAACAGTTTTATGAAACCGCAGCATCTGTAGCGGAGGCACCTTAAACTTCATCAAATAAATGTAAAAGAACAAACAAATGCTCATTTGTTTCTTTGTTAAACACTTGTGTTTTTAAACCCAGAAATAGTGTGTGTAAGTTTCTTTTTTAACATGAAATGGAGTCAAAGGAAGGAAGTAGAGAAGGAGCTTGGTGGTTGAAGGATCACATGTTGTGCTCTCAAACAGAAGCTACAGATGTGATAAAATGGATGCTTGTTCCCACATTAGGAGCTACTGCATTAGTGCTCCTTTAAGATTTTATCATCTATAATATATGTATTTATTTTTTCTTTAATTTTCAGGTCCAACATTTAGAATGAAGACAATTGTCTTGTTTGGTAAGTTTTTTTCTAAATAAGTAAAACGTTTCAAAAAGAATTGTTAAAGGGTTGAAACTGAAGAATTAACAAAAACTGAATGTAGCTTGTGTTTTACTCATTTTAAATCCCCCAGTTCAAACTGATAAAATGTCTTTAACATCATGCATTCAGATGTTTCTCTAATAGCTGATGTTTTATAAATATTCTCTCTCCTCAGTGCTGGGTGCGCTCTTTGCAACAGGAAACCCTGTCATCACAGAAGTCGGACAGAAAATCMTCTTAAAATGTGGAGCTGCAAAGGTTGGAAGCACAGTGGAGTGGTTTCATGAAAGTAAACTAATTTATAGAATTACTGCAAGTGGTCACGTCTACAGAGGTTGGCATAAAATTAGTCTAATAATTCAAGCATTTTTTTATTTTCCCTATTAATAATATTGCACTATTGTATGTTTGTTTTGCATTAGGTCCGAGTCACATTAAAGACAAATCAAGGTTGAGAAGCGACAATCTGGAAATCACTAATGTGAAAGAAGGAGATGTTGGAACGTTTGTTTGTAAAACAAACACTGGATCTTATGAAGAAACACTTGCTGTGGTCTCAGGTGAGATGCTAAATTTAAACAAAAGTGTTCACTTCTGCAAGTCAGTTTTACTACAAAAACTCTACTGAACACAGCTGTAATAATTTGTTGATGCTGTAATAATGAAATTTAATATGTGAAAAGGATATATACATGTTTTTTAAATCAACAAAGCAATAATAATAAGCAAAAATTTCTGTCTGTTGGATGCTCCTAATTTTGTTTTTTAATGTGCACATTCTGTAAAAATGTATTATTTCAAAATAATTTATATATTTTATAAATAGACACAGGACAAGAAGTAGGAAGTTGAAGTCACAAAAGTTAAGCACCTCCTAGTTGCTCATGTTTAAGTCCCACCCCTCCATGTAGACTAAAGTCTGGACAAAAAACTAAAAATACTCTTAAGATGATTTGTTTTTTTCAAGTGTTATTTTTGTTTATTCAGTGTTGGTTTTAAGGTATGCTTATTTTAAAGACATGAATATGTCTTTGAAGCTCTTTATCAGGCCACATAAAATTAAAGTTTTGAATTGGATCCATGTGGTTTAGAACAATGAATGTTAATGTCCATTTTTATTACCGTCAGTGGTCAGAACCATCATAAAATCTCCCTAAACCATAGAGTATTGATTGACTCTCCTGTTRGAAAACGCCACATAGTTTTACTGATCTTGGGTTCTCCTCTGGTCTTCGTGGTTCTCACTGTACCTTCTTCTTCATCTCTCAGTCTCTGTTCCCACCAGCCATGTCCAGGTGGGCACCAACGCCACTCTGCAGTGTCTGGTAACAGGACTAAACCAGGCCTTCACAGTTCAGTGGCAGAAGCCTGACAGTTCACTGGAGACATCAAACCCGGTTCAGCTCAACCCTGTGAAGGCCTCACAYGGGGGGACCTGGCAGCTTCAAGTGACGAATGAAAAGGAAACTTTTATCAAAACTCTGAGTATCACTGTAATTGGTATGATGCTTCTACCACAAGAAACTTCTCGTCTCACAACAAAAGTTGCCAAAATAAGGATGTTTTTTTTTTCAGCTCACAAAACCACACCAGGCCCAAACCAACTCATTCCTCCACAACCAGGTTCTACAAATTCAAAGGATGGCAATAATCCAACTTGCAATTCCACTTGTGTGTAGTTTCAACTCTTCGTGTTATTTTACATTTTGTACAAAGTGATTGTTCACCGAACATAACTCTTTGATTGTCTTTACTCGTCTAGGCAGCAACAGCCGTCCACCCAAAGGCGCCGGGAAGCTGACCCTGCTGGGCCTCATCTGGTGGGTGTGGGTCGCCATCGGAGTCAGCAGCCTGATTGTGATCATCCTGATCATCGTCGTCGTCATCACGGTGATGAGAATCAGGAGAAAGAAGGTGAATGAGTCAGTCGTTTATTATAGAACAAGGGGAGTGGTTTGAGCAAACACTATAATGTTGCCTTTATTTATTTTCTTTTAATAGAGAATGATGAAAATGAAGGCCATGCTGGTAAAGTCCAAGAAGTACTGCCAGTGTGAGCGGTAAATGTTTTTAACACGCCTCCATCCATTACTGCAGTCTCCTCTCATTTCACAGACGCTCTCTAACAGACTCCAGTCTCTTTTCCACCAATGACTGTTTGACCTTCGTTCTCGCCGCGCCTTTTTACCGAGCGCTTCATTATTGTGCCGTAATTAGCGTGAAAACTTCTCTTCTTTGCTCTCTTTTATCACAGCCAAACAGCTGCGCCAAAACYACRGCAAGGACGCCGCGGAGAGAAGCCACCAGCCTTGCCGCTTCAGCCCCTGCTGAAGGAGGGACATGAAAGAGGAGGAAGGAGAGCTAATGAAAGAGAAAATGGAGGGAGATGTTAAAGGAGATAAAAAGAGAAAGAAGAGGAGGAGAACACCAGAGTAAATGTGGCATGAATGTAAATGAGCTTTATGAATGTTCTGGGTGAAAATATAATCAAAAATGAGGCTGTAGGCTCTCTGAGCTTTTTCACCAAATACAGTTTAACCAAAGAGCTCATCACAATAACTTGTTAGAGGTTCTGCTTTAATGTTACCACTTCCTATTTGTACTTCTGTGTACTTATATGTGTTACCCTCACCACCCACCCCTGACTCGCCTCACTTACTTGTGCTCATAACCTATTTCTTTCTTTTGCCAGCTGTACTCTTTCTTTCTTTTTCTTTCTTTCTTTCTTTCTTTCTTTCTTTCTTTCT
>NW_013952503.1:900479-905837 GCF_001266775.1 Austrofundulus limnaeus | reverse complement strand
GATGGATGGATGGATGGATGGATGGTTGTTCACATCACATCTGCACTGGTGACATGTCCAAATGTCCCCTGTCTCTTACCTAATGAACACTGGAGATGGACACCAGCTTCCTGTTACTTTAGCAGGAAAAAACAACGATGACAATTGGTCATTACATGTACTGGTCTGTCATTTGTGGCATWCAAATGTTGCAGTATCCAAGACAAATGGCACCAAGAAAAGATAATTTTGTTTGCCAAGTATTACAGAAGTACAGTAAAGCCCCGCAAAGTTGCGTTTCACATTTTGCAGGTTCAGTTTTTCGAGTTTTTCATAGTTTACTGTAATCTCTGTAATTTTGCGTAAACCAGAAAAACAGTACAGTAAAGAACATATTTTTAACTTTAATGCATATTTGGAAGTTTTCAAACTAAATTATTAAGAGCGCTATAAATCAATAATTTTGTAACAAACAATGTATAGGGACTGTGTACAGTATGTGACACTTGCCCTGTGCCTCTAACAGTTTAATGTACAGTACCATGTGAATGGACTGTACTTGTGTAGCACCTTTCTATCCAACCAGGGTACTCAAAGTACTTCACACTACAATCTGTGCCCTAATTTACCCTTTCACACAGCACTCTATTAGATCTCACTACAAAGCTAATATGTGCAAATCATCTATGGAGACTAAGAAAGCTGGAATGGGGAATTGAACCGGCAACCTACCAGTTCCAGGACGACTCCCCTAACCACTCTTCCACTGCCACTCAAATGCGCTGTAGGCCTTTTTTGGACCATATCCATTATTGGCGTTTTTTCCCRATTTTAAGAATGTAACCCCTGCATTAAGTGGAGCTTCACTGTGTTACAGCCATCATCATACAGGAGTTAGTTCCTCAACAACCAGGTCTACCTCAGCTCATCTCCAGYAGTAATGTGAGGGATCCTGATGGCACTGAGTTACATCAGCGACATCATCTTCTACATGTCTAACCCTCTCTGAGACAGCATCCTGGTTCAGTCTTTCAACAAAATGACACRTTGAGGTCCCAAAATGTTTTTTGTCAAACATGAGTTCAGCTCCAATGTGAACCACGACCTATACTGGTCTGCCAGAACCAACAGTAACTGCTTCCATGAAGGATAAACAACAAAATGACTCTAATCTGAATTAAAAAGTGGAAATTGTTGCTCATAAGCAGGCCAGCAGTATCCTGGTACTGCCAACTTTATCTGTTTGATTTGATATTATAATCATTGCAATAATGACAGAATATTTCAACATGTGCAGCATTTTCTCTGGGTTTTTGCCTTTTTTTAACAGAATGTAGAAGTTTCATGCTGATCCCCATTGAAAGGTGGGTCGAAAATTACTGTTTGTTTGAAACCAAATGTGTTCAAAAATGTTTATAACTTTGTACTYTTACTTAGATCAAGAAATTGAAACAGTTTTATGAAATGTTTAGAATCTGTGCTCACATCATCGTTGCCAGTCAAACCATCAAACATGATTTTTTTACTCTTTTTTTGCTTCAAATTGTGTCTGTGTTCTGAAGCTCCACAACTGGTGCAGAACAAACAGGTGTTGACCCAACTGCAGCTCCATGCGCAGTGAAACATAAACACCTGTTAACAACACCAACGGCCTACACAAAATCCTATGTGTTTGGGAAAGAAACAATAAAATCTTAAATRAATAAAACAATCCTGTTAAACTAAAATCTGTTAAAATGTTTCTTTTTGTGTTGTGTTTGCATGCTGCTGTGTTCTCCGAGCTGAGGATTTATAGGAGATGAAATCACACGAAAGGATCATAGTGAAGTCTGACTTCCTGTGTGTGTGTGTGTGTGTGTGTGTGAGTGTGTGTGTGTGTGTGTGTCAGTGTGTATGAAAGAGTCGGCGTCACAACTTGTCAAATGTCAAAGCTGAACCCATTGCTCTGATGAGAACATCTTATGTGAGTACTCGTAAATATTCTGTATAAATATTGTTTTCTGCTTTTATTTAAAGGGTTTTACTGCAGACAGAAAATACAAAAGTTAGGATAGTAGTATGTCAAAAACATGAAGTACTAYTACAGTAACAAATATCCCAAACACGGCGAGTAATCAGCTCCCACGGCACTCAGGTGTCAGACTCCAATTTGGCTTAAAAAATGTTTTTATTGATTTTACATTTATGTAGAGTTTTGGTTCTGATCAGATCTTTGCTGTGATATTATATCCAGGAAACTGACACCATGTATCAAATACTGATAAAAGCATGAATGAGCAGCAGTCAATCAGTCAGCTGTAGTAAACGTTAATTGTGTTTAGCTTTAAAAACGACATAACTGGATCAATTTTAGCAACTTTAAGTGACTTGCATCTGTTTAAATCACCAGGCCAAACCTTAAATGTACCGCCTTCATCGTTGACCTTGACCTTCTGTGGAACTCATTTTATTTTACTTACTGAAGACAAAATCCTGAGGAGAATTACAAAACCTCACGTTAAAAAGCCCTGGAACAGAATTATCTGGCTTCTTAGAAAATCAAAACTTGTGCAATGAGAACAGAAACATGTATTTTGCAATTTTTCAACTGCTTCTAAATGAAAAAWACCGCAAACTAGTATTCATTTCCCTAAAATGTKKSMMACATTTTAGGGAAATGAAACAGGGATTGATTGATTAGCATTAGCTGCTAGTAAACACAGACGGCTGTACGAGTAACCCTGCAACAAACCAGTGATGTTTTAAAGTCTTCTAAAAATAAATGTACTTATATGAAAATCATGTTACAGGTTTAATAAGTCTTGTTATATGAAACTTAGCACAAAATGTAGAAATGAGAAGAGTTAAGTTGTAGAAAATAAGAAATAATGAGCATTTTCTGCTGCCTCGATTTAAAAAATATAAAAAAACTAGGGAAAAATACTTTTGTTTCTATATTTTAAAATATGATTCTTAGATTTGTCTGACTTTAGTGAGCGTGTGACTGAAGGGCTTCATTGTGAACTCTGTTTGTAGCTTCGTGTTCAAATGTTTGAAACTTCCAGCATAAACCATCCTCATGCAGATTTAATATACTTTGCACAGAAACACATCAGTGCACGACTCAGCTCAGATGCCTTCTGTGGCAAACAGACCAAATTAGGGAGTTCAGTACCAAAGTTTTTATTCTCAATATTTATCGAACACAGAAGAAATTAAAGCTTTGAAACAAATTGAAAGACCGCATGTGGTCGATGAAAACTCCAAATCAAACTGAGACAGCGAYGAAGTTGGTTTATTTATAAGGAAGTATCAATATTTCTTTGTTCAGCAGACATTTGGGAGTTTTGCCATAATTAGAAAAAGTGCAAGCGTTAACATTTGTGATGAAACCCCGAGGGTCCAATTAATCCACAGTCATGTGACCGCGAGCTGGCTGGGTCTCAGGGTCCCGTTTCAGAGCTCTGAAACAAACACACTCATTTATATTTATTTACTGCACATTGATTATTTATAACTTTTACATTGGTTTAAAAATGTGGGTCAGTCCTAAGAGTCATTTAGATTTTAAATAATGTCTAAATGTGTCATAAAAACATATATTTTTAGGTTAAATAGTGCAACAGCTTCATAGCCATCTTTTTTTACCTGCTTTTTCTCTCCAAGTCGCAGAAATGTGGTGATAATGATGTCACATCAAATGTTAAAACTGGACTTCTTTCTGTTTTCTGTTTATTATTATTTTAGATTTATATTCTTAAGAATAAGAGTTGTTTTTATCACAGTGTTTTGCTTTACTTTTTAAGGATRTGAAAGATTCGCTTTTAGGGAAATGAAAAAAATGTCTAAATTTTTTCTTTTCTTACTTGTGTTTTGGGCTCTTGTATCATATTCTTGTTATAAAAAACATCAAATCTTCTGTGAGTAGTTGAGTCGTACGAACGCTGACGAGCAAATTCAACATTGTGTAAAATAAAAWCGAAGAACAGAATATCAGATCAAATATAAAAACAAATGTACGGGATCGACTGTAAAAAATAAGAACATAAAAACACTCTAAAACAACAAGTGTTTGATTTACTTAATCAAGTTCCGTCAACTGGTTCCACTGAAGCGAGTTTAGTAAACGTAAAAATTATTACACTCTTTAAATGTGTAAAACTCTACATCTACTCAACTCATTTTAGCGAAACCAGTTGACAGAACTTGGTTRAGTAAATCCAACACTGATTTTTTAGAGTATTTTTATGCTCTGATTGCYGCCAGATTTTTAACTATGAGCTTTCAACCTAATAAAGTTAAAGCTTATCAATTCAAAATGTTCTAACTCTTTAGTTAAAGCAGAGTTTTTTTTTTTAAATAAAACGTTATTTGTGGTCAGACGTGATGAACTTTTTGTTCATAGAGCACCTCTGMGTTCTGAATGATTCACTTTTCTAATTTATTCTGACAAACTGTAACAATGAATTTCCAACACAGAGCTTATGTGTGTTTATGTGAGTTTTTATCTGTGAACGTGTGTCTGAGGCCTGCGTCCCTCTGATTCAGTGACGCTCCACCAGTTCTGTGTTTCACTGAAGCTTCTTTTAAGAGCTTCAGTCGCTGGGATTAAGTTTGGATGACTGACTTGGCTTTTAAACGATGTTCCCATGTTTGTGTCGTGTGTGTGTGTGTGTGTGTGTGTGTCGTGTGTGTGTTTACAGTCAGCGGCCTGCTCTTTTGTTCCAGCTGATTTGTTTTGTTGCTATTCATCCAATTAAGCCCATAAAATGCAACAGTTATTGTTTGACTTCTGCAGCCGAAGTAAAACAACACAACTTTAGTTCTGGGTTATTATGAAGGGGAAAAAAGTCATTACATTATTATTTTTTTCATTTCTAACTCCTGGAGTTGAGCAGCGTGTCATCGCTTCTGCCAACATTCATATCTACTTTCGAGGCTTAATGTGTTGGGTTTTCTTTTGTTCTCTGGAGGCGATTAACCAAACTGTGTYTCCCTGTTGGGGTGTTTTCAAACGAGACAATAGGATTCCCTTTTCACATCTTCATAATTGTCTGCATTAGTCAGTTTGTTTTACACAAATGAACACATGTAAAGCGAAACTGAAATTCATGCAGTTCGTGTTCCTCCTCCTTCTGTTTCCATCAAAGCTGTCTTTCCATCAGCAGAAAGCATCAGGAGACAAATCAGATCAACACAATAACATTAAAAAAACAAACTTGACCAGTTGTCTGTGAAAACTCTGCAGAGGAGAAGACTAACACAGTTCAGTGTTGAGTTCAGAGCAGCAGGAGACAGTTTACAGCTGTGCTGCAGCTGCAGGTGCAAACTGAAGCTCTGCCAGAGGTTTGAAACGTTTTAAACAGCAGTCTGTCTGTAAAACTATGCTGTGTGTGTGGC
>NW_013952503.1:896304-899241 GCF_001266775.1 Austrofundulus limnaeus | reverse complement strand
GGGGGGGGGGGGGGGGGGGGGGGGGGGGGGTCTCCCTGTAAACTCCCCTCATGTGTGCCTTCAGTCCCACAGAGGTTTCAGAGCTCAGCACTTTAAGTTACCTGCAGACTTCTTTCTTATGATAAAATGGCTGATTAGAGGGTCTAAAATGATGTTTTATCCTCAGGCTGCTGTGTGTTAACTCTGGATCTTCAGCACTTAAGGATTTAGTATTTCCTGCATGTGGTCACTGGTGGGGCTCTTCTGGTTCTCCCCTGTGGTCCGAGCTGGGGTGGGTGGGTGGGTGGGCGTTTCTTCCTGTGCAGGTGCCCCTGGGGGCTCTGCACTTGGGGTCCCTCTCAGGGCCTTGGGCTCTGGTCTCCCCTGTCTGCCTCAGGTCTTGGGGGTCTTTGGGTCTTTGGTCCTCCACAGTCACTATTAAATATTCCATTGGAGAAATCTTTATATACATGTATGTTCACAACTGCTCACAAACAGGTGTTTAGATCCAAGGGCTTCAGACTGGTCACTGAGTGTGTGTTTATGTCTGTGTGTATATATCTACAGTATGTATGAATGTATGTATGTATTTATCTATTCGTATGTAACCTTTCTAACGAGTGACTAAAAACAAAACAAAATATTTTTTAAAATAAATAACATTCTTAATTTTACATTTGAGAGAAGCTCCAAAGTCAAACATCTCTTAAAATTGTAGTTTTACTTCCTTCTTTTTGTGCCAAGTTTGGGATTTATTATCTCAAAAGGCAAGATTTTCAGGGAACAAACAGCTCAGATTGATTTCAGACACACAAACAATGTTTATTTCATGTTTAGATCGATGAAATTTATCCTCATTTCGTTTCATGATGTCTTTATTCATACTGCAGTCAAAGGAAAGAGGAAACATTTTAGTGACAGATAGAAAAACTCAAAGGTTTATTCGATGTTTAAGGACATATTTATCTGTTAAATTACAGAAACAAGTCAATTAGATCATCTTTTAGAAAACTGAAATCCAACACAAGGAGCTTTTCTAACCAGTTCAGTTTCTATTCTTTTGTTCTTTTTTTTTTATAAAGAAAGTGTTCAGAAATTTGTTTATGTTCTTTTAAACACTAAGCTCAATGCTATAAATGCAATCTGTGATATAAACAGAGAATAAAGACTTAAATGCCACAGTATTGTTTAATAATTCTGCACAATCATTTAATCTGACAGGTATTTCTGCTTTAATAAAGCTGATCTAGCTTTGATTTTATTACAAGAAACAAGACGATACAATTGGAGGATTTACAAGAATAAGATTTGCTGCACGGACAGTRAACGCTGCAGATAAGTACGTAGGCGCCGTGGAACTGGAGCAGTTTTTCCACAGTAAAAATTAACGTCACATCTGATCAATGATCGTCATTAAACTTAAAYTTGATCTTAACTCAATGGGTTTTTAGTTTCTCGCTGCGTTTTTAAGTTAAAACCTGTGTCAGAGGAGCGAGCCCAGCTGCAGTTTCACTTAAATATGAAATTATTTTAAATTATAGGCATTCTTGGTGCATTACCTGTTTATCGTCTCTTTTACTGTAACAATAAAGAAGCAACAGTTTAGATGAACAAACCAAAAGGAGAAGGGATTTTAACGACAGTTTTTGCTCTAAAACATGGAAACATCATGTTTCAGTGTTTTTTATTGTGCCAGAGGGGTTTGTTGTGCTACATTTGTCTTTAAAGTTCCCCAGAAAGTTATATTAAATTTAAGGCGACACATTCAGGTGCTGTGGGATTTCAGCTTTTTTTCTTCTTCCTCCTCTTTTAGTAGATCCTGTCAGTTTGTTGGGTTAATTCTGACACATTTCGCTTCCTGTTGAGCCTTTCAGGACTCAGAATTATTGTGTCATTTTGTCATATCCACAGGCGTTTATTGCAACACTTAGGTTTTCCTCCCCCAACACTTATTTTTTCACCCTCAGGTGCTCACACCTCCGTGCTGCATGCAGTCACTGGTGGTCTGGATCGCAGCAAACAATCTGAAGCTCCTCACATTTATCTGGTTCTAATGTTCTTTGGTCTTTGAAGCTCTTTAGCAAAGCTTCATCTCGCAGTTTTCTGCCCAGGAGCAGGAGAGGATTGGGTTGTGTTTTTATTTTTTATTTTTGGCAGGGACGTGCTTTTTACTACKGAGGGAGACGTTTTGCTGAGTCTTTAAAGCACCACTGTTACCAGTTGGTTGTTATTCTTTTGCTATGTCTTCCTCAGCGTTTGAAAATCTCAAGTAAAAGATGCACTGATACAAGTGACTGGACTATCATGCTGTGATATTTGGTAGCAGGAGCCCATGTGTCACCTGTCACATCCAACTGAGGATTAAGYCTCAATGTGATGTGGTGGAGATAGTATTTCGTATATAATGAAAAAAATACTTTATCTTTGAGCWGTTTAAATAAAATATAACATTAAAAATATTTTGAGGCCCTATTTTGAGCAGGAGCTACAAAAAAAACATGATTTTAAGCAGAAAATCCTTACATTGTTGTCATTTTCCCTGCAAATTACAGAAAAGCTTTTTATCTTTCCAGTCGGTGAATCTTAATTTCCAATTATTGTTGGAGGTTTATTCTTGTAAATATTCCTCATTAGAATAACGTAAGATTCAGATGAAATATCAATGAGTTATCCTGATTAAMAAAACAACTCAACCGATATTTCTGGAAGCAAAATTTAAAAACGATATCTAAATATTGATTAAAAAGTCAACGATTGAAATGTCCAGAGATGCATAAATAATAGCCATCAGCAGCTTGATATTTGAAGAAAAAAGAAACTGAAATGAAACATAAATCAAATTTCCAACTTAGGATGAATAATGTAAAGCGGAAGGAAGGTGGGTGGTGTTCAGATTGAGCAGACATATTCAAGTATGTAATTATTATTTTTTCTGTTTGTTTTTGTTTTGTTCTATGT
>NW_013952503.1:881668-896294 GCF_001266775.1 Austrofundulus limnaeus | reverse complement strand
AAATGGACTCAATCCTCAGTTTGATGTTTGATGTTCATGAAATTTTGCAACAACCCTGTGAGAAACGCACAACTCTGGTCCTTTTTGGAGCTTTAGAATTCAGGCGTAGTTCACTGTAAAAACATTGTTTATTTTAAATGGGTCACAGAAAATGRGACTTTACATGATTGATGCATTGACATTTGTGTTTTATATTTTCCAACAAAAACATACATTTTTTCGCACAAACTTTTATTTTTTTTACAGTTTATGCATCAAAACATATAGATCACCTAGTGTAACTCAAACTGCTGAATGACTGTTTTTTTCCTAAATCCACTCAAAGTGCAGTGTTTACACCCAAACTTTTATTGGGCTCAGAATGTTGTCTTTTTAGTTAAACTTTCCAATGTTGAAAAGTGATGTCCAGGCTTTTCTTTTGCTTACAGGTTTTTTTTTGTGCCAAGGTTTTTTATTTTTTATTTTGCTTTTGTTTGTTTGKTTGTTTATTTGCTTGTTTGTTTGGTTTGTTGGTTGTCTGTCTGTGCACAAGATTACTCCAAAAGCCATGGACAGATGTTGATGAAATCTTCAGTTTAAGTTCAGATTGTCTCAGAGAACAACTTGTTAAATTTTGGTGGTGATCTGTTATTTGTAAAGAGTCTAAAAAATCTACAGAAAGAGGAAGAAACAGACGATCAGAAAAAACAGAGCCAGAGGCTGATGATGATGTCATACTGCAACAACCAATCAGCATCCAACAGAACTTTGTTGTTGTTCGACCAATCACAGCTCAGCAGCTGCATGCTCTCATTTACATGACCGAGGGTCTTTRCGGAGGTCTTCGCTCTCCGAGTTCTTTTAGTTTGAACATTTTGCTTTATGTTTTTCTGTCTAATTAAGAGKGCTGTCAGGGAGTGACAGACACATGTTCCTGTAACCATGGTGACACCTGTGACCCTCTCACTGCCAGAAGCTTTAACCTTTCTTTCGATCTTGGTTAACGCTTTTTATAGTTTAGATTTTAAAAAAGTTTGCATAATTTTTTTTAATCTCAGGTTGTTACAGAACTAAGTTCCAAAAAAACTGTTAGGCTTAACAGGAAAAACGATTTGATGTATGTTGGATTTTTAGGCAGTGATTTTATTGAAACCCTTCAAAAACATTTCTTTGTAGGTTTTCTGTTAGTTCTTTACCTTCTGATTACAACAGTTGTTTTCCACTCATATTTAACTGGAAGGTGTCTTTTTTTGTCCAATTTATTACTCTTTTTGTTAAGTTACACAAACAAATCCTCCATTTATTCTGATTATTCTTTTCAAGCCATGATGTTGATGTGAAGACTGATTAAGCCAGGGCTCAATCTTCTGACTTCTGACTTTGTCATCAACTCTAGATCCTCTGTTGTTTTTGTTTCAGTGATCGCCAGCTGGTGTCTGTTTTCTCTTGTAAATTCTACTTTAGGGTTTATATTTTAAACGTATATGAATGAGTTCTTGTACGTCTACAGAAAGAAAAATACAAGAAACTGCGGATCAGCCCTTTTCTCACAAGCATTATCCTCCTTCCTGTAACCGGGTTGTGTTCATCTAGACTTTTAACAAAAGCAAAGAATCTATATTTCCATTCTGACGAAATGATCACCATACAGCCTACGAACCAAAAATAACTCCACCACTGGTGTGTACGGCTGATGAAGATGAGTGGGAGAGACAGTAAACGTTTCTGTCCTCAACATGTTTCACAAGTTTGAGGTTTTCAAATAGAGCTTGAATGAAGTTCCCCCTCATGATGTAACAGACTAAATGTTTTCAGTCACAGAGCAGAATGTCACTTGTTTCAGATTTTTAACCTCTTTTCCGTTGACATTTTGGGTTTTATCGAACAGAAACGTTCGTTTCTTCACTTTCAGACGCAGCGGCCTGAGTTCAGGTAACCTCCGTTGGTTAAACGGTGCTTGAACCTGAATTTMAAAAAACAAAAAGACTTTAGAGAACACATCGATTGCTGAGGGAAACCCTCCGTAGGAGACAATGGAGGATGAGCGATTGGCAGATAGATGTGAAAAGAGTGAATCACCCAGGTTTAGTCTTTTCTCTCTTTCAGTAATGACACGATGTGAGACACACTCCCTCGTAAGGTGAGTGACTAACGAGGGAGTCCTCACTTTCAGGTGTTTTCCATCAAAATCACAAGTCATAAACAGAAAAACACTGTCCCCTCTGAGGAAAGCCAAAAAGCCCTGTTAAAATGACGTTTTGAAGCGTTTGAACTCTGAAGAACAGTAATTTGTTTCAGTCGTTCTGCAGAGGAAATAAAAGCTTGTTTCATTCGGAGCTGGGGAGGAACAGAAGCAGGTGTGAACCCTTCATGAAGGCAGTACAGAGGCGAGCAGAGAAACCTCAGAGAGACACATGAGACGTGTGTGAGCTGGTTGTTGTGTCCTTGTTGTGGTTCCTGTCTACAAAACCACCTCAGCAGTGAGTCTGTAGTGCATTGATCCTTTAAACTGGTCCTCAGTCATTGTTAGAGGAGGTGGTTTTCATTTTAAAGATATGGAAAATAGATGTTGTATGATCCTCTGTAATCTGTGCTGTTATTCTGAAACATGTCCCATTATTACCATCAGTGTGTTTCAGGCTTTAGTTTTCTGCTTTGAGCTGTGTTTTCATGTTTGTTTCTGCTGCTGGTCTCCTGCTTGGTACACCTGTCACAGCTGCAGCCTCTTCTCTCAACAACCCCAGGTTTTTTTTTACCCACACAGTGAAATATGTTTGGCACTGCTCTGGCCCCCACACTTGGCCCAGGTACTGCAAGGAATGACGGCCCTTTGGTGGGCCACACTTGATCTGCCAAAGGTGGTCCATGCATGGACCAGCACCACATAAAGCAAACTACAACTGGGCCAGTTGTGGCATACCAAAAATAGTCCCATCATTGCAAGACCTGGCTCACATGCAATTGACAAGTGGAGCATTGTGTGTTCTTCATGCCGCTTCCAGTTATTCCTGTTTCCTCGTGTCTTCTCATGCCACCTTATCCCCGTCCTCGGTTTGTAAGTTCTGCGGCCATGCCATTTTTAGAAAATAGTTTTATGTTTTAAGCTCAGCCTGAATTCTGGGGTTCAGAACGTCGCAAACCATGACACCGATTTTGGACATTATGTTATTAAAGTCGTTTTAGGAAGTTTGGTTCCAAAGAAAAGCTTGTGATGGTTGGGTTTTAGTTTCATTTATTTGCAGATTCACAAACTGTTTATTTATGCTACTTTCGAGCTCAAGTTCTTCATTTTGAAAAATTTCCTTCTGATTACCACAGTTTATTTTTGTCAGCAATGCAGTTATGTTCAGCCAAATACACAGTAAGAAAAAAACAGAAGTTAAATTTCTGCTTTTTGAATAACGACGTCAATTTGGCTGCTTTAAACTGGAGATACATAGTTTGTTTAGCTTCTTCACAGATTTGCACGAATCAAAGAATTTTTCGAACACAAAAATAAATCCCTGATTTTCTGGTGATGGAGGGCTTTAAAAACCAGAACCGGAGCATGTAACACTACAGAACTTCGCTCAGACTTTAGAAATTTAAACGGATAAATTCCTGTTGCTCAATTACAAAGATGGTTTTTCTGGACAGTTTGTAGAAATATGCATCGCTCTAAATGTTTTTACAGAAACTCTTTATAGAGCAGAGATTGTTTCAGACACACAAAAATAAAACGTAAAGTTTTCCTTTTGCAGATAACAGAAATCTGTTTGTGTAATTTCCCAAATTTAGTCCAGTTTGATATTTTTCAACAGTTTTTGCCATTTATAGAAAAAAACAAACAAACAAAAATTCAGTTAGATAAAAGCATGAGGCAAAACTTTTGTTAACCTTAGCAAAGCTTTCGGCAGAACTTTTTCAAGCTACAAACAATTTATGTCCAAAAGCTTTTKGTCTAAAATCCAGTGAAACTCTTCACCACACGAATGACTCGCGTTTAAGATTTACAACTAGTTTGTCTAAAAAAAAAAGAATTACCTTAATTTTGACAAAGACAGAGTTGGATTTGAGCGGTTTTACTTCAAGCTGCTGCTTTAACAGAACGATCAGATTAACGTCCAATAAAGAGTTTTTTAAGTTAAGTCTGTGTAATGTGTACACTGTGTTTTAGTACACAAAGAATGATGATTGTGTTTTTGTTAAGGGCACGTTATAATGTTTTATACAACTTATGCCATCTTATGAAATTTTTATTATGACTAAAATACTCATATATTGGATTTTATTGTTAGCTGTACGTGCACTTCCAAGAGACCTCTAGTGAAGTTTTCTTATTGTAGACGTCTTCAGTGTTGGACRTTTTTATAAGTTGTCTAAAACGTTATTGTGTGACTGCGCCTTTACTTGCACAAAAGGGTGTAGAATTTATTTTGTCTTTACAGAAACATCTTTTATTTTCACATAAAATTCCTAATGTTTCCTTCAGATATCAAACCAATGCGATCTTTTAAGTTTTTGACTTTGAGATGATTTTTGACAAAGAGCCGGCTGACGAGTAATTTCAATTTCTAAATTTTAATAAATTTGATCAAAACTTGTTAAAGATGGAAAAAAAAGGGTGAGTTGAGACAACGGGGTGTTTTGTTGCTGGAAGTTTTAAGTCTAAAAACATTATAGTTCCTAATTTCCTCTGTTATGTATCGGCTAAAAATGTCACAGGATAATATTTTCTCTCAAGTCGTTCATTGTTATATTTTTGTTTTTGTCCAAATTTTGTCAGTTTTTGTAACATTTAGGATTTTCATGAACATCGCTCTGTTGGTTCAGGTTTGATATTTTCTGTGTATCTTTAACGGCACAAAAAAAATTATAAATAAGAAGGAATAAAGTGAAAAGTCACTTTGAAGTCATAAATTATCAAGATTTGATGATAAAGCTACTCAGACTTTGTAACAAGTTTTATGACTCATCGATATTTTTACGTTTGATAATCTGAAATTAAGCTAAAAGAAAATTGAAATTACTGAATAAATACATGATCCTAACAATATAATTAGTATTAGTTTGTTGGGCTGGTTGCTTTTGCTGTTTATAAAGTTGCAGCATAAATTATTTTTGGACAGGTCTCACCCTCTTCCTCTGGATCAACCAATCAAAGGTAATTTTTCTGCCTCCAGCTCGGACTAACAGTTGTGTGTTTTTGTCTSCAGACCAATCGCTGCAGTGGGAGGTGCAAAGCTGCTTAAAAAGAAGGTTCATTTGATAAATATAAAGCATTTCCGCCTGACTCCGGATCCCTGAACACGTTCGGGCCTCAGACACTCTGTGACGATTGTAAGTATGCTTTAGAAAGTAAATGTTGGGTTTTGACTCAGATTACTCTTTGTTTTATGTATAAGTACTTACAAACTATTGTATTTTTAAATGTTTTTGAGTCATGAACTTACAGGCGATCAACAGGCGTAACGAGGCCTAAACTATATTTTTATTTATTAGAATATTTTTAGTTCAAATAACACAAATGGAACTCAGCAGCATGTTTTTTTCTTCTGTTAATTTATTACAAAAGAAAAATATAAAATAATAACAAAATACTGAATCCCAAAAACACATACAGACACACACAGACAAAACATAATTAACAGACACTGAGACGTAATTTTATAAATGACTTTTTATGTACTGTTTTGTCTCTTTTGATTTTCTTGTTTACGGAGAATGAATTTAAAAATCAGGTAAGTTCTGGGCAGCTGACCGCTACAGAATGAAACAACGCTCTGCATCCCGCTACATTCATTATTTATTTATTTATTATTATTATTATTATTTTTACAAAAAATGAATTTAAATACAATTACATTATAATAAAAATGTAACAAAATTGTTATGCAAATGCTTTATTTTGCATAAACTTGTACAAACATAATATTGTGAGCAAATTATGAGGTCATATTATCCATTCTGACGCGCTCAGAAAAGCACAGTTTACAACTTTACTGCCAACTAACAGCTATATTTCTTTTTCTCTTTCTTTCTTTTTTTATTAAACAAGGGACTTCAGCAGATTTATTAATTTTATTAACTGCACAAGCATTATGTTTACATTCTGCACTGTAAAAAGTGAAATGTTGGATTTACTTAACCATGTTATGTGACCTGGTTCCACTTAACTGAGTTGAGTAAATTCAAAGCAATATACCAGTTTTTTAACCAAAGAGCATGAGCATGTTGCTTTGAATTTACTCAACTCAGTTAAGTAGAACCAGGTCACATAACATGGTTAAGTAAATCCAACATTTCATTTTTAGAGTGTGTCTGTCCTGTTTTTCTTCGTCTTTTCCCCTCTGTTGTGTTTGACCTTCATCCTCCCTTCCCCTCCTCTTCGTCACTTTGTTGAAGCTTCATCCTGCTGCAGAGATGTGACTGTCGTGGTTTTCTGGGTTCAACTTTTTCAGGTGCAGAAACTGAAGGTTTCCTCATCATCGATCTCATTCTGACTCACAGTTCAATTCAATTCAATTCAGTTTAATTCAATTCAGTTCAATTCAATTCAGTTTATTTATATAGCGCCAAGTCACAACTCAGGGCACTGTACATAAAAAGAACAATCTAAAGAAGAAGCCAGCAGACCGTGTTGAATCACTTCATCACAGTCTCCAATCCTGAACAGTTCAGTCTTACTGAGATGTTACAAAATAAATAAGAAAACAACTTATTTGTTTGTTAAATCACGTGTGAGCGGTGACACAAAATAGTTTCATGTGATATTATAAGTCTGTGGTTCTCAAAGTTAGGGTCGGGATCCCATTTGAGGTCATGAAAGACCAACTTAAGATCCAATAAGGTCCTGAGAAAATCTGCAATATTCAAATTCACTTTAAAATAGACTGCGAGAATATTTAGCCTTAAATTTTACATTAAAATAGTGATCATAAATGGGATTTTTTAAATAATAAAAAGGCTTGTTTACTTTAACTAAATAGTCGAGGTGATGAATCTCCGTAAATTTTGTTTTGTCTGTAAAAATGAAGAAAAGTTTGGGAATGACAGATAAACATCAGTCTGGGCACAAACAGGTCAAATAATGTTAACAATAATATTTTTCTTTTGTTTTCATCGTTTGATCAGACACATTAATAAAATGCATGTTTAAATATGATTTTGACAAATTAAACATTTTCGTTCAAATGGTTACCCAAAAGACTTTAAAAAACAAATGAGAAAACTGATCAGGTGAGAAATAAAATGTCTTCGAAAAATAATAAAACAATAATTTGAGATGTTTAAATTAATCAGAATCACAGGATGATTGAACCGTCACCAGCACAGACTTTAAACTTTATGTAAATTTGACTTTTATGATCGGAAAACAAAATTAGTGATATTCAGTTAAAGTGTTTGTTAAAACACACTCAAAAACATATATAATGGATTTAATTTAAAAAAACAAGTCAGCTGATTACTTGCAACTGAATTGAGTAAAAACGTTACATTATAAGTAAATGAAAAGTTCATGTAAAGTACTCAATTCAGTTGTGTGGAACCAGCAGACATAATGGGCCTCATGCAAGAACCGTTCGTACGCACAGATTTGTTCTTAAATTGTGCGTACGAGTGATTTAGGAAAATTTGTGGCATTCACCAATGTTTTCGTATTCTACGATTTTTTTCAGGTACGAACAAAATTCACGAGTGGTCCAGACCTGTCGTATATTTTACGAGCAGTCAGTCTGCTGTTATCCAGACTGATTTTTCTTCATTAACAACTTTATATTTCGTTAGTTTGAAGATATTTTGAGTTGAAAATAAATCACACTCCATAATTATGTTGACAATAGGCTATTCTGCTTGAATTAGAGTTATAATTTTAAATGTAGTAATTTAAACTAACAATATAAATTGTCCATCCGTCCATTTTCTGCCACTTATTCGGGATCGGGTCGCAGGGGGCAGCAGAGAGACCCCGCGCTCTCCCCAGCGACACTTTCCAGCTCGTCCTGGGGGACTCAAGACGTTCCCAGGCCAGAGGGGATGCATGATCCCTCCAGCAACTCCTGGATTTCCTCCAAAGTGCCAGACTTGTTTTGAAAACATTTTAAAATGCTTATTTCAGAATCGCAACTGAGACCAACTGCGACCGCGTGTGTGTGTGTGTGTGTGTGTGGGGGGGGGGGGTACGGTGCACGACGGTGTGGCTTCTGAATAAATGAAAATGATTTAACACAGTTGTTTATACTTTTAGCAGCTCTTTTTATTCCACAGCTGAGCTGCTAAAAACGACAGATTTTCTTTTCTGGATCTCTGACAGACGGACTTCAATCTCTGAACTCGTAAAGTTCTTCTTTTTAATTATCGCTGTCATTTTTCATTAATGGACAATTCCTTGTATCTGAGGCAGGAAACATAGCCTTATATGGTGTTTTTGGGGTGGTAATTATGCTAATCTCCTCTCGCGTACACAAGCAGCTGGATACGAACAGGTGAAATTTATTTACACACTTTTCCTGAAGATAGAAGAGTTTGTTGAATCTGACGTGACATGTTCGTACGAACCCTTTGTATGAACAAAAGTAAGAGAAATTTAGGATAAGAATACRAACATGTTCTTGCATGAGGCCCAATGTTTTAATAAAATCCACTAAATCTGTTTTTGAGTGCATATTTTGAACAGTATATAAATAAATGAGTGAAATATAGCGAAGTGCGAGCTCACATAATCCTGGAGCATTGCGTCCTTGACTTTATTMTTTGTACCATCAGTCTTTTAGACACTTATATTCCTGAAACACCATTAAAAACTTTTAATCATCCATTTACTTTTTATTATTTAACGTTTTGTTTAATCTGTTTGGGTTAACTTTGTGAAAGCCAAATAAAACATGACAAATATTTAATCTGCATTTAATWTCTATCCTAAATATATTAATAAGATTAAATCAATCTCTTTCACTCCATCTTTGCGTCAAAATACTTCAAATATCATATAATTTATTGGTATTTAGTTAATTTTCATGGAGAATTTATATTTAAAACATTGATACACAAGCGTAACAATTTAAATGAACTCTTGAGGATGAGGTCGTATATAAGTATTGACTGTTTCATCTTTTAAATTCAATTCTTTCAGCATGTTTAGAACACAACCCTCAGAGTGTAAAGGAGGAGTTAAATGAAGGTAAAACAGGCAGAAAAAATGAGAAACATCTACATTAAACCACAGTTTAGGTACGCTGCCTGTGCTGTGGTCTCTCTTTCTTCTCTCTTTAAGCGAGGAGAGATCCGTCTTTCGTGGAACAGGGGAGGAAGAGAGGGGGTGTGAGAGGCAGAGGGGGGAGGATTGGGATAAGAATCTGCACCTTAACGAAATCAAGTCCCACCACAACCCAGCATTCGCTCCAAGTGCCTCTTTTCTTCAGTGTTTGTCTGCTCGTCTTCATCCYAAGCCCACCACAGGCCGCCTACTCTCATCTCTGTGAACACTTTGTCTTTTATCTCCTCAAATCTCTCTAAATCTGAGACCACCTCAAACCCACCATCACTTCCTGCTCAAGAATTTCACAATGTAGCAAAATCTGACTTCTGTATTTACAAAATAACATACAGTATTGTAAAAACTAATTAGTTAAAATGTTCATTTTAAAATAAGCAATTTGAATGTTAGTGTAAGTTTATTTTCTACATTCCTAATCTGGATGCATTTTGAAACTAATTTTACATCATTTTTCCTTATTATTTTATGTTTGTGAATAAAATCAGTGGCTAATTTTTAGTAGCATTATTAAAACTGCTATCCAAATACAAAGCACTGAAACTAAGTAAATGAACAAATGAACTAAAGAAATTTAGTTGTAAGTTATAAAGTGATTATTAAATTTCTGAACTAATCATGGACTCAAGAATGAAGCAATTATCTTTTGTGGCAATTTATTACAAAATCAAAATAAAGAAATAAATGCTACAGCAGATCACAAGTTCAACGGAGAAAATGTCTAAGTTGGCAATGATTAACACAAACAGGGTTTATATTTGGTCAGGTTTGCTTGCTTACAAAAGGAGACTGAAACGTATTATAGAATTTATTTTTGCATGTTTAAATTAAGTTACAAAATTTGCGACTGAGTTACAAAAGTTACAAAATACAAAAAGTTTGCGACTAATTGTTTTGAATAATTTGTTGAACAGTGGTGCGTCTGCTCAGCTAATAGTGAAACTGATCTTTCTTTTAGGTTTTTACTAACTTTGAAAATTGTTAGCTTGCCAATTAGGTTTTGCCAACTTTAAGTCAGCTAACAACTAACTAACAAACCAACATCAGCAGGTTTATGTCAGTCCCACCAGTCTTCAGCTGGAAGGAGATGAAGAAGTGTGACGCAGACTGAGTGACAATCATCTTAGCTATTAGCAATTAACTGTTACTGTTAGCTCCTGCTAATTTTTACTTGTAGTTTAGCAGTAGTGAAGTTCTGTGGATTTAGCAAAGCTGACATTTTGGTCAGCTGTGCCCWCCATTGGCTATAAGACCTATTCTTCATCACATCATGTTAAAATAGAACTAAATTATTGCACAAATAACAGTTTAGAAAACATTTTTGATCAACAAAGACTTGAGGTGTTCCGCAGGGCTCAATGCTTGGCATATTGTAATTTATTAGACTTTTTTTTATGGAAATTCTTGTCAAGATGGTTAAATATGGCTGTTCTGGCAGTTGGGAATTTATTCTTCTGTATTGTAGCTTCTAGTCTGTCTTCAGCATGCTTTACTGACTTTTAAAAAGATGTATTCAGCTGCTCTTCATCTTTCGGTGCTCTCTGAAATCAAACAAGAAGTGAGTAAAAAACTGCAAATCAGCTTAATAATTTCATTTAACTTGTTTTCTTCATTTTTTCTTTCAGGATTGTGATCAAAATGAAGAAGTTAATAAGGTTCCTCTTCTGTCTCATCACTGTGCTCCGAACAACTGGTACGGCACAAAGTACAGATGATTTTGTCTGAAATACTGCTTAGTTCTTTATATAAGCACTTAACATTTTTTTTATTTAATACTTATTACTTACTTATTTTGTAGGAGCTGAGGAGGTGATCTATGCTCAAGTGGGAGACACGGTTACCCTGAATATACGAACTCCGCCTGAAAACGGTTATTACATCCACTGGTATTTTGGTACTGAAAATGATAGATTTGCGTGGATCAACCACCTAGGTGGACAAAATGCTAATTTAGGTGAGAAAAGCACTGATAAAGTCAAAAACATTATTTATTTTTACCATTTACCAGTTAAACGTGCTTGTGTATGGCAACTTGAGTTTTTTTTTAAATAAGCGTTTTTTATAAGTCAAACCTTGTCTTGCAGCTGAAAAGTGGAAGGACAGGTTGATCTTGACCAGCAATTCACTGACCATAAAAAACATCCAAAATGAACATTTTGGACTTTTTTTTGTGTTAGTGAATCCGAAAAACCCTAAGACCAGATATAGACTGATCAAAGTCAGCGGTAAGACAAAAACTTTTATATGACATTTTATATTGAGTATGATGCAATTTTCAATTTAAAATGTTAAAATGTAGTGCATGTTGTCCAGAGTGTGTCGCTGAGAATTAGTTTTTCCTAAAGTCCAGTTTACCATGTCAAACAAAATCTTTTATACTTTTTAAAGTAAATAAATAAATAAATGAATCAACATACTTCAACCAAAACACTTTCTTATTCACCACCCACCACTCTAACACACAYTTATTTTGGAAAACTATACATTTTTTGACATGAAGGTTCCAACTCTATTCTTTTTATTTTGTACCAGTTGAAATGACTCCGCCCTCACCAGTGCTGCCCTCAGATTCTGTGGTTTTGAATTGTGCTGTGCAGACCCCTGWTGGTCTAACAAAACCCAACATTTACTGGATGAACCCACAAGAGAAAACTGAGAGGGGTGTTCAAGGAAAACTTCAGTTTAAGGCCGGAAGTCAACATAGTGGACAGTGGACGTGTGTAATAAAAGAAGAGAAAAAAATTCCTCTTTCAGTTKCTGTTGCAGGTGCGTTGTTTCGAGTGAAGAATAATCTGTTTATTTCATACATCTGTATCTTTACCTTGTAGATTAAAGTTTATTTCATGGCTTTTAGACTTCTCCCCAGCTCCACCGTCTCTGTATACGTCCAAAAGCTCCCCACTCAAGGTGCAATTTTTCATTACCCCCAACAACATGGTGCAAGAAATAATCCAGAAAATCAAGGAAGTGGAGTGCTTCTTCACCCCCAMARCATCCTCCCCTCAGAGGCTCTTCTCCTTCTGGCTGGGGAATAAAGAAGGGATGGCAAATGTGGACCAAAACAGAGGCCTGAAATACGCAAATTTCACAAAGGGTGGAGACATTACWTTGTCCAGACGTTTGGCGAGGGAAGACGATGGAGGGAACTACACCTGCACCGTAACGTTTCAGAACAGTTATACTCTGACAAGCAGTGTACAAGTGGAGGTGCTGCAAAGTAAGTCTTGTTTAAGTTTATTTGTTTGTTCAGTTTAATGTGTGTCAAAGTTAATGCCCGCAGGCCAAATCTGGCCCTCATTACAATTGCATTTTATCCGGACCCAAAGTTAACAATTTAAACATAAAATAGTTTGTATGGTTTCTGTTTTTGTCACATTCTTTTCATGACAGCTGGTCAACTTTCAAACCAAATAAATGAGGTTTAAAATTTTCAGTAATCTGTGATTTTGATGCAGAAAGAGCAACAGAGAATCAACTTTAATTCTTTTTTTCTGTGKTTTTTTTTATTTTAAAGTCAAATAAAAAAAATGAAAATGATTGATGGGGAGTTAGGTATTAAAATGAATGTTAATGGCATCTTTTTAAATYTAACCATTTTATCTGCTCTGTTATGTGTTCTAAATGTTACATAAGAGCATAATTTGGAAAAAGTTATTTGTTGTTCTATAAGAATATAACAGTCCTTAAATAAATAYTCACATAAATTGGCTCTTGGCTTGGACCGAGTCTTGAATTTAGCCCCCCTTGTGTATCTGAATTTAACCCCTCTGKGTTATTCTAAAGGTTTTCCTTTTAATTGTTAGAATATTTACTTCTTCATGGCAAGTTTTAGACAAGTTAATGCTCTTTGCTGAATGCAGGGCTGGATTGTAGARGGTGTGGACCCCTAGACTAGAGACATTTTTGGTCCCCACCTTTTTTTTTAAATCATACCAGCCACAACACGATCATGTGCACATAAACATCAAGGTTTCTGTTTACAGAATGAGCTGTTCCCTGCACAGGCTCTGACATTTTACCTATCAAAAATCTGAAGCATTAAACTATTTCATTATTTTTTCATATTAACATTTTGACAAAGTCTGCTGTGTTGAATTTCTTGTCAAGGAAACTAAACTCAAATTTGACACACGTCTGAAAAATGCATCGAAGCAGAAGACCAGCTGCTGTTTCGAGATGTTTTCACTTCAATCAGGCTGAGTTTAAATTGGAGACGTTTCTATTGGTTGCGGCTTAATCTTACTCCTTGTTTTTTATCACAGCCCTAGAAGCCTTGCTGATTCTCCCCAGTGTCATTTAATAAATAAGTTGTGTTTCAAACTCTATTAATTAAAAACATTAATTTCTGTAAGCCCTTTAAAAAGTCCAGATTTGGTGTTTTGTTTTCACGTTACATTTGAAACGTTTATTTTGAAGAACTCACTTTGATATGTTTTGTGATTCAGAAGCTTGTTAGTTCCAGTCGTGAACAATGAAAAGAAGAAGAAACTGAWGCGCGGCTAAACATGTTGATTTAGTCTGTAAAAGTTTTTGATTTCTTGTTATCTTATTCAGATGAGAGCAGCAAGAAATAAGTGTTGTTTGGTTTTGAATRTCAAACATGAAAGCTGTTTTATTACTGAAACTGGATCTTTCATTGTGTTTTTAACAAGTTGGTGTTTTTAAAACTGAAGATTTATATTCCTCTTCCTCTCTAGTCATCTCCTCTCCTGGACCAAAGCTAATTTCTGGCAACCCGCTCAATCTGTCTTGCACCATTGGAGATCAGCTGCCCCCTGAACTGAAGGTGAAGTGGTCCCACCCTAAAGGGTTGTCCCTGGAAGAAGCCAACCTCCTCGTCATCCCCAAGGTGAACACAGACGATTCTGGAACCTGGGAGTGTGAGCTGCTGCGGAACCAGACCCGCCTGACGTCAGCCAAGATCGAGCTGAACATCGGTGAGAGCAGGAACCAAGAGGAGAGCAGGAAATGAGATGGGCGTRAACCTGTGGCCACAAAGTTTCGTGACTGAGACGTGCACTGAAAAAAACTGATGTGCTGGATTTACTTAACTAAGTTATGTCAAACATCTCCACTTAACTTTCACATTTTATTAAAAAARTGAAATTTGCATTACACTTACTAAACTCAGTTGAGTGGAAATTGTTGACATAACTTGGTTAAGTAAATCCAACAATCTGTTTTTTGTTTTTTTTTGAGTGAGTGTGACGTGTTCAGGTGTGTGCTGATTGTGTCTCTGCTGCACACAGAGCCCATCCTGAGCGTGTGGATGCTGGTGACCATCTGCAGCGTCGGACTCATCCTGGTCCTCCTGCTTGTAGTGGCATTCATCCTCTACCGCCGACGACAGGTACGTTATTTTCTTTAGATTACACAACATAAACACTTTATATT
>NW_013952503.1:876061-881658 GCF_001266775.1 Austrofundulus limnaeus | reverse complement strand
CATCTGGTGAAAATTTCATGTCATTAGCACCTCTAGTAATATATTTACTGAGAAAAATGGTGACGTGTTCAATACTTATTTTACCCGCTGTATTGTTATTTTGACTCTGTTTTTCTTGTTGAATCTTTTCAGAGAAAGATGAGACATCTCAGGCATCGACTCTGCCAGTGCACACAGTAAGAAGCACCATGTCCTTATTTAACAAAAAAACAAAAACAAAAACAAACACTCACTCAGCTGTCAAATTTAAAAATCTAAACAATTTCAGCTTTAATGGAAATAAATAAAAGCATTAATGTTTGTATTTTGTTTTTTCAGCCCGAAGCCCAAAGGATTCTACAAGACCTAACAGGGAGACATTCACATAAGGACATAAAAAAATTGCTGGATTTCTGTTCTAAAAATAATCACTTTTACTAAAATCTCCTCCTCTACTTGTCTACAGTCATTTCAGAAAAAAAGGATGAGAAATTGTGAAAAATATGTTGATATAAAAAGATAATGCAATTATTCAAGCTTGTTTAATCAAAATATTATACAAATGACATTTTTTAAATTGTGTGCATGTTTTCAACAGTATTAGATTTCATTTAAACAAGGCTAAAACTGAAATGTTTGATTTGATAAAGCATAAAAATGTTTTTAAAGGTTAAAATACGAGCAAAACCTTTCCTAAAAGAGCTGCAGCTTCAAGCTTATTTCATTTTATCTATATGTTTTAAATTTAAATATTATCTTTTTATCTCTTCACTTTTCATGTTGTTTCTTCTGAACTTTTACCAATTTTGTCCCTTTTGTTTTACTGAAATGGTGGTTTTAATGTTTGGTTTTATTTATCGTACAGCACTTTGGTCCCACTTGACATTTTATTGTTGACATTATTGTTCCWTCTGGTGCCACTCAAGCACAAAATCCTGTCTTCTGTTTTCATGATCTGAAGGCAGAACTTCACATAAGTGTTGCTCAGAGCTCACGTTCATTTGTATCTGTTTGTATAGAWGTCAGGTCCAGATAAAGCAGAAGTGTTTCTGGGTTTTGGTTGTGTAAGTTTGTCTTTTTCATACATCAGAATGTCCTGATTCATCTCATYGATCCAGGTAGAATAATCTAACAAGGTTGACTCAGGTCCTCTGCAGGTTCTTCATTAATATCCTTTGTCTTTTGAGATGAAACATTTCAACAAAGAAGATAAGTAGAGTTTTATTATGTTTACTGATAAGGGTTTTGAAAGTAATCCATGCAGGAATGTATTTGTTGTTGTTCACAGGCAGGCAGTTTTGGCTTTCTTGACTCATTTCTTGAGACTTCATTATCTTGTTCCTTTTTTTCCCCCCAAACAATTCTTCATCCATCCATTTTTTAACCCACTTCTTATTTCCGGGTTTCTGGCAGCTGGCGCCTGTCTTCAGCAGTCRCTGTGYGAGAGGTGGGGCTTCGCCCAGGACAGGTCTCCAGACAAATGAAACAAACAAGCATTCAGACTCTCACCCATAYCTGGGGACAATTTAGAGTCACCGTTTGATGTTTTTAATTTGAAGGAGGAGACGAGAGAAAACCCACAGGTGTACATGGAGAACACATAAACTCCACACAGAAAGACCAGGAGGCAAACCTATGACCTTCTTTCTGTGAGGCGACAGCTATAACCACTGCTCTACTCAACAATTTTATGTACTAGAAATGACTGAATCCTCAAACTCCTTTTTTTTATTGATCAAACTCCTTTCTGATATTTGAAAGTATATTTTGATAGTTGAATTTTTATTTTTAGAGCAATATTCTCTTTAAATATTTACTTAAGAGGTTCCTTTTAGACTCAGTCTTTTTGTTTGTCTTCTAACAAATTTTTAGTTTTCTGACTGAGTCACAATTYGCTTTTTATTTTTAGCTAAGTTACCACCCTTTTGAAAGCAGAAACTTTCATTGTATTTTAATTGTATTGTTGAGAAATTTGATAATACTGTTTGTGTCTTTGCTTTATGTTTTTATTGTATATACAGTATATGTTTGTTTGTTTGTTTTGTTTGTTTTTCTTTTGGTGTGTAACACAYCACTCAGTAATCTTTTCATTAATCTTGGTGGTGCAAAATAAAATAAAAAATCCTCATGTTATTTTTGCCAACTTTTTATTTCTTAAAAATCTTTTTGACAAAGAAGGGGATTTTGYTTTAAACCTGAAAACAAGCTGTAAAATGTACATAAATGTCATACATGTACCATGAAGATTTCAATTAAAGGGAAGATCTTTTATCCTTGAGTTGTGTTTCTGATGTGATGTGTTAAGAGTCTTCGATCAACGGGACGGCYGGTTTCTGACAGATCCGTGGATACAAGAACCCACAAGGAACATCGTACCAGCTCTGAGTGAAGCTGTCCACCACCGCACAGTCCTCTCCCTCCGGCCCACCATCGGTGTGGTTATCTGGTTCTGATTTTTGCACATTCCAGAATCTTCACAAAGAAAATAAAATGGGGGTGAAAAGTATGAATGAACCCGAGTCATGGTGAAAACATGCTGTCAACTCAAGAAGGTGATTTTAATCACACTGCAAGCTAAACAGCACAACACTTGTCAGATGTTCTCCAAGTGAGCAAAGTGTGTCGCTTTAATTAAACAAGATGAAGCATCTCAACAACCGTTTGATTTGCAATAAAACAGGAACTGGAGGATGACTCATAAGCACCACCATGAGGTGTGAATAAGAGATGCTTGAACATTAAACAAGAACCTCTAAAGAGCTTCTGATCTTTATCAGATGAAAATGACCTCATCCTGACCTAATTCTTATTTTGTATTTTCTGCCATTGATACAACATCCACGCTATACAGAACGTTTAGCAAAAGARGAACATGCTTCCAATTGAACATATTCTCTATAGTCCTGGCAATAACTCCAAAGCTGTTTGTCAGCGATGATGATGATCCTCATGTTTGGCTGAAGATCATTCATGTCTTAAACCTTTAATGTGGYGTCATTGTGAACGTGCACAGAATTAATCTTAAGTAGGCGTAAAACTGTGTGAAACTGTTACAGTATGAAGCCTCCACTGGAGCCCATCATGTGTTTGGGGTTTGTGGGTGTTTTAAATTCAGTGTTGTTCCCYGTTTTCATCATGACCTAGGTGACCAAGTAGGTCTTTTTTCCTGTTCTCATGTTTTTCTGTCTCATTTTGTTGCTAAATCTCTCCATCAAGACTCATTTAACCTAATTTTTATGCCTATTGGAAGTGACAGATTGTAAATGATTACAAATGAAGCACCGACCAGGAGATGTTAGAAAATGGCAAGGCTTCTAAAAAATKTAATCCCATGAGTCAAATTCATTTTTTATCATCTGTGAAGTTATTCATTAGGTTTGCAGTTATACCGTAGTATAACCACAGTAAAAATACAATTATTTTGCAGTATAACTCAGTACAATTTTCAGGTCTGATACACACTTRTAACTTWATACAAAAGCATGATGTAGGTTGCATCAAGTAGAAACTCTGATCTTATCAAAAAGCAAAAAAGTGCAATTACTATCAAGCTTACAGTTTCATCCAGTTTATCTTGACTGATCACAAAAAGTGTAGCTTTTACTTGTGGTTGTGTAAATGAAATAATACCTTTAAAATCAGTAAATAGACATGGGAATGCAAATGTTAACAGAAGATGTTAACACAGAACATTTTACGCTGATGATACTCTACTGTTTTCACCAGAAATGTTTCTTTATATTAAAATAAAGAAAATCCCAACATTTTTTGAGGACTTGTTTGTTAAAATTTTTGATTGATGTTAAAATTTAATGAATGTGTCAGTCAGACATTGGTTGTTTTGTAATACATACGAAGTTGTGAGCATCGAGTTGTCCACCCATTTCCAGTCTCCTTCATTCTCAGAGTCGCTCAGTCCAATCCAGTAGAAGGTTTGGGACCATCCAAGCCTCCTGCCTTCTTTTTCCACAGCCTCCTACAGATGGGTCACATCCAAATTAAGTATTTTAAATTAAAAAAGTATGTAAAAAACATATAGAAAAACACTTACATGCTGCTCTCTCGTGGTCAAAATGGCAAGATGGGCACCAATATCTTTGCATTTCTCAGCACTGGTAGAAAAGTTCTGCTTTTTGGTGCTCAGGAAAAAGCACTGATCCTCAACCTGGAGCCAACCATCAGGGCATTCTGTGCATCTGATAGCTGCAGGGACAAAAAGACATAATTTAAACAATTTTAACCAATGATATATCAGGCATCAGTTGGAGCCTGGAGGAGGATCGTACCTGGAGCTGAGCAGTTCTGTGCCAAACTGGAGAACTGGTTACACATGAGCTTGTAATGATTCTTCATCAGCTGGAGTCGTACTTTCAGAAACTTTACTTCTTCTTCTGGGCTCTTGGGYGCCTGACAGGAGATTTCAGAAACCAAAAGGCCCATAAGGGCACAAAGAATGGTGCTGAGGTTACCTGTCAACAGAGAGCAGATTATACATTAGAACAGATTCAAACTGACCTCCAACATGACCTGCTGCAGAAAAACACCCCTCTTACCTTTCATTGTGTCTGTCAGTGAGCAGAAGATCACACGTGCTCAATCTGTGTTCTCTGGATGTTTTATAGAGCAGTTTGTGTGCTAAAGWGAAGGGAAAGTACAGATTGCACAAATGTATCCAACTGGTCAAACTGTTCATCAAAACAGGTAAACTTAGATGGTGCAATAATGGGAAAAAACACGTCTGACTCTGGCAAGTTCTCAAACTTTCTCAGTTGTGTTGGAAAAAATGTGCACGTCTATTATGTCCTTTTAAATCGGTCAATAAATATAATAAAGAAGAATTAAATTGGAGAAACTGAATRCTGAGTGTGACTAACAGCTGAAATTTGATGAACCTGAAACTGAGCTAAAAGTAGAACTCGAGCTAAAATCTAGAAAAGCAAATCTTTAGCTAAAACCTGAAAGTAGAAATAAGTAAAAGCAAAATAATAGAATAAAATGATGAGGTCAGGGCCTTTATAGGTGTGTGGAGCAGGCCCGTTACAAGGTAGGCAAACCCCAAGCTGAACCCCAAGCTGACCTGGGGCCCCCTCAGACACAATGACTAGTTTTGTCTTAAATACAACAACAAACTCTGTAAGCATTCCTTTAAATCCTATGGTGGTCAATGCAGGAAAGTGCAATATTTACCAGAATCCACCTCAATTGGCCCCCCTCCTATTAACTAAACGTACATGAGGTTGACCATGAGCCAAGAGGGGCTCACAGGACTGGCACTTATGTCAATTTAGCAACATGCTCGCARGTCTTTGGACATGGAAGAAAAGTAAAGAGCTCTCTCAAGACCTTCACAGCCTTATTGTTGCGAAGCATAATGATGGAATTGGTTACAGAAGAATGTCCAAACTTCTGAAGGTTCCAGTGAGCACTGTTGGGGCCATAATTCAGAAGTGGAAAGAAAATTATTTCACCATAAACTGACCACGACCAGGTGCTCCTCACAAGATTTCTGACAGAGGAGTGAAAAGAATTATCAGAAGAGTTTTCCAAGAGCCAAGGACCACTTGTGGAGAGCTTCAGAAAGACCGGGGGTCTCATTTATAAAGGATTGAGTGGAAACC
>NW_013952503.1:873382-874821 GCF_001266775.1 Austrofundulus limnaeus | reverse complement strand
CATTAGCACCTCTAGTAATATATTTACTGAGAAAAATGGTGATGTGTTCAATACTTATTTTGCCCGCTGTATTAAACWGTTCAATTCATTACTGCAAATAGCAATGTAAAAAAAAATACATGCAAGCAAAATGACTAAAATACTACATAAAACAAAGTGATTTGTGCAGTTTGTTATGCACACAAGAGATGGGAAATATTGTGCAAACTTTGGTAGTTTTTGATTATTTACTATTACATGAGCAAAGTTCTCTCTGTCCAAATAATCTAATCTAAATTGGCAACGATGCACAACTGAAAAGTATGACTCAGCACTGACCGTCATGTTTGCTTCGAAAGTAGTTTGTGTTTCCTTCATAAACAGGACAGCTGCAAAATATCACCTCTAGACCTCTCAATAAACAGCTCTTCCAACCGGCTGTCATTTTGGTCTTTTTCTCCACATCCAACTTATTTGGTTTTTCTTGGCGCATGCAGTCACACAGTGTCAGCTCTTCTGCTTCATGAGGATTTGTTATTCAAATTCATTTACAAAGAAAACAAGTGTTTTAGGTTTCTTATCTCGCTGTCAGTGACATGCAAAAAATATGCGGTTTATTAGTAATTCTCAACATCTGAGTCCCATTTTATTTAAAGCTCTTCTTTTCTAAAAACACACTTKGTAGCTGTTTTCCCATCACAGCCTTGCTAAAGTTAATCAATGTCAGTAAACCGGAGGTACTTGCTCTTTCTTTCACCTGTTCTCTGACTCATCTATCACACATCTGCTGAATCCAGAAGTCATATGTGGAAACCTCTGGGAATTAGGCAATATGGGGCAAACTGGCAAGAAAAAAGCATCCAAGCAACAAAAAGAAATGAACCAAACTGAGCCAACAAAATGAAGAAATAGCCTCCTATTTTCAGGAAGCAGACAGCTGAAAGAATGTGGTCAGAGGCTCGGCGCRGTGAAACTCCACAGCTCCTCACTGGGCACATTTGTTTAACACCGCAGTGGTGCTGCAGGCGCAGGAGAGTGTGCCTCGATAAATCAACCAGTGGCAACAAATTTGATTTGGAAGGAGAAATATTGCAGCTCGGGAATGGAGAGACTGAGGCCTTTAGGGAGCAGGAGTGGGGAGGAGGAGTTGCAGTGTGAGAGAGGGAGTGTTAACAAGGACACAACAGATGTGGTGGAGGAGAGAGACAAACACTCCAGTCTGCAGGAGATCAGGGAGGAGGCGACACCAGGAAGGAGCAGAGTCATCCTCAAACACAACACTGATACGTTCTGTGTCTGTGTGGTGAAAAACAGAAATTTTACATGTTTAAAGAGACAGAAATAAAATATACTGAGTTACTGAACATGAATGTGCTGCATAGGATCTTATGTCAGTACAAGAAGTAGCACAATGAAACTTCTGTTATTTATTTAGGCTAGGTCCTAGTCTAAGTAAATAA
>NW_013952503.1:871467-872579 GCF_001266775.1 Austrofundulus limnaeus | reverse complement strand
TATATATATTTCTGGTTGGAGGAGAGTCCTAGACGATGACTGACTGAAATTTATGACATCTGGACTTCGCCACATGTTGAGCCTCATGGTGTTTGATGTTTTGCCAGTTTTTCGCTGCAGATGTCTTCAGTCATTAGTTTGTTTTTCTGTTTTAGTAAATTTTAAGCCTGCTTTTCTAATCAGGTCAGATGACTGACTCAGCCATTTAGAAATATATATATATGTATAAGCCCATGAGTTGCTTTTGTCGTCCTTTTYAGTCCCCATCCATCTGTGCAGTGAAGCGCTGACCTATCGGTTCTGCTGTATTTGGCTGAATCTGAGCTGACKGTACAACTCTACGCGCTTGCAGAAATTATTCTGCTTCTGTCAGCAGTCACATCATCAAGGTCAGTGCCCTGTTACAAAATTTTTACAGAGAATGAGTCGTATTCAAAGCAGTCTTTCTTTTTGCCCTTGCTCTTCTTTTTCATTATGCTTCATGAAATTCATCTCAGTGGTTTGGGTAACACAYAACGTGTGGCTCTGTCTGGCAGATTAAACACCATTCCAGCAGACTCTACACATGATTTGCTCTGCCTCAGATAAAGTAGTCCTTCCCCCTGTCCATTTTTCYTTGTAACTCTTGTGAAAACTACTCCTGATTACCATCCAGAGAGTCCTGTTTCAGAGCTTTGAAGGCTCTCTTACGAAGATTGATCTTTGTTTTGTCTCATGAGGTAAAATAGCTTCATATTTCTTGCTTGACACGGTAAGATCTTGTAACAGTCTTCTCACCAAGGGATGATTTYATCATGATTGGTCTCCACTCTTACAGGACTTTTGGTGTTGCTGACTGGCTTCTAGTCAAGACAAACTCTGCAAAAGCTTTTATTATCATCTTTCTGAAGGGTCTGTTCTTTAAAAGGAGACATATCATGCTTTTAAGTCTTTCTTTTTCACATKTAAATCCTTCAGTTGGGGTCTATTTAAAGTGGAACTGCAATGGTGTGGTCTGAACTCCTCCTTATTGTACAACCCCTGGCAAAAAGTATGGAATCATCAGTCTTGGATGAGCACTCATCCAGATATTTCATTCTGTAAAACAAACTCAGATCAAAAACATGATACAG
>NW_013952503.1:866144-869822 GCF_001266775.1 Austrofundulus limnaeus | reverse complement strand
GGAGTAAGTTTCAGGGGTAACTTAACTCAGGATAACTGCTATCTGGCTTTCTGAAACCAAAAACATGGGGTATGCACCTAGTAACCCCAAAACTTACTCAGGAAATGCATTTACCCTGCTTTCTGAAACGGGGCTGAGTTTGTCATTGTCTGTGTTTATTTTCTTTAATTTTCTAGTGTTTTCAATGTTCCCCTGTGTTGCCCTGCCCTACAGCCCCACCCACACACCTGATCCCTCTTGTGTCTCTCCAGGTGTTTCTGATTGTCTCTTAATTTGTTTGCCTTTAAATATGGTGTCCTGTCCTCAGTCTGTGTCCGTTCATTGTGCTGTTTACCCAGCCAGTGTGGTGCTCTCTGTGTTCCTGTTCCTCCGAGAGTTTTTGAGCTGCCCTGCCAACTTTTTTGTTTAATAAATYTTTTGTTAAACTTTAGATTTTTGCCTGCACCCTGGGATTTTCCCTGCCTGCACCTCACACTGTTGAGTCACAAAATTGCACACAGGTATTTGTAAAAAAAATAAAGTCAGTAGTGCAAAAAAGGTATAAAAGGACAGCTGAAATTTGAATAATTTGCTGAACATGAAGAGAAACTGCAAGAAAAGTATCAATCTGATATCGAGTGTCATTTTGGTATGTTTATATTGATACCCCACCCCATGTGAGATTCATTTTTCTTTTGTGGCACATCTCGTTCTGCATATCAATTTTTGTATTATTTGGACAAAAACAAAACAAAATTTTCAGCAAAAGTAAACTGTTCAAAATATAACTCGCGTTACCAGTTCTCTCCAAGCAGTCTGGCTTCCTCCCACAGACCAAAAACTTGACTGTTAGGTTAATTGGTAACTCTAAATCATCCCTAGGTGTGAGTGAGGGGGTGAGTGGTCGTTTGTCTATGTGTGGTGCTGTGATGGGCTTGCAACCCCGCCCGTCACACAGTGGCTGCAGCAGTGACCCTGAAATGAAGAAGTGGGTATAGATAATGGATGKATGGATGGATTGCCAGTTTTGCTATTAAATCTTTTCATCACAACTTTAGCATCTTTCAGCAAACATTTTCAGCATTAACATTTACACTGCATATCTGCAAGAAAATCAAATCCTCTAGTAAACATTTGACATATCATCTGCCTGTTTCTTGTGTTAAATGTCTCGTTTGTACTGTATTTGTCTATTTCTGTAATCTAACAGCCTGGAACACCAATAAAGAGAATATCCACTTGATTTAACTTTTACTACTTGTCATCATGTGGGAACAGTTGTTGCTGTGAAGCTAAACTCTGGTCAAACGGTTCTGCTCAGCACTCGGAGTCAGAGGATTAATTGACAGCTACCATGCTGTGGACTGTTTTCTGTCTAATCAGGCTCCCGGGGACTGAAGCAGGGTACTGAGTGTTTGAGGAGTCGGATGATTCTCCTGATACTTATTGGCTTTTTGGCCTCCGTCTGTGCCGACTGTGTACTCAGTGTTCTCTGTAAGTATAAACACAACATTTTGCATTTCCCACCCTGCAGCAGGAGCTGTGCTTTCTGCACCGAGCAACAGATTTAGCCTGTAACAATAAGCATGCACGCAAATGAATGCCTTGTATATTTATTCTTAATGTACAAGTTTAATTGCTGCGCATAAAAACAATCTAATTCAGTTTTTGTTATTTTATTATATCTTTTGCCCACAAAACCAGCTCAGCTCACTGTTTTTTCCAAGAGAGATTTGAAAACAAGATTTATTCTGTCTTTTAATTCTTCATTTAACCCCACACTGACTCCATGATGACGAGATCTGTAGGGACCATGCCATCTGCTCCAAGACTCCTTGTTGTTTTCAGGTCGTTATCGCGCCACGTCATGAATTTAGCACTGATTAGACTTCTCACTGTTCGGTGAAAATCCAAACATCTAACACGTCTAACCTCTGAAGCAGTAGATCTCACTGCCTGTCTCCCTGTCTGCAAGCCTCACACAGCTTRTTCTCCTTTTATTTCAACTCAATGYGCTTTTGGACACCTGTAATTGGCAATAGAAAAGATAAAGCACTTTCTCTCCAGTCCAGCGAGGGTCATGTAGTAGAAAAAGCACAAAAGTCCATAATTGTGAAATATTTCTCCTGCAGGGCTGGAGTCTCTTGCAGCTCAGCCTGATAATGGGATGTGAGGACACTTTCTCATTTAAAGCAAACACCATTGCAGGTTGTATGTGCTTGATCTACTACGACCACCAGGCACACATCCACTGTGAACACTTGTTTCATTTGCCCACGCAGAAGCTGTTGAGGGCAAATTTTCATATCTGCAAATTGTCCTTTTTTAAAAATAAGGCAAAAATGGTAGCAGCTGTGTCTGTCACATATTGTAGAACAATTAAAGAGAATATTAGTAATGTTATTTTAGATTGTGAAAGCTAAGCTAAGCTTGTTCCCTTATATGTCAGGGTTTTGAACCAAGATTGTTTTATGATTGCTATCAAGAGATGTTAGAGGGGTCTGAAAACTCAAAAGAAAATAAATCTGATATGGGTTGCTATTGCCTGCAGTGTTGTATACAGTATATTTAGCTGTCAGTGGAGTTAAAGATGACAAAACTTAATTTAGCGGAAGCAAACTGATCTGCTAACAGGTTTTCAAAGTTAGTGCAAAAGCTAATCTGCTAAACTAAAAATATGTTCTGCTATAAGCAGTCAGATGATTAGCAGAACCATGCCCACCACAGATTGTATGAAGCAGCAATCATCATTTCTTTCTAAAAGATCAAATTCAGTGTATTTTTATTTTACATCGTCTCACACACATTTACCATCACAGTATATCCTGCACCTGGTTTCACCTGAGTCTGTGGTTTCAATGACTGCCCAAGAGATGTCATTCATTTTATTAACGTCAGCCCTTTTTTATCTATTCCACTTGAACTCTGATGCATGTGCTAACCACAGTTCAACTTTTACAGTAAATCGAGGTAAAACACTCAACGTCAGGTTAATTTTTTCTTTGCTCAATATCTTTTTAGTGGTTTTTGTGTCAGTGAGTGACCTTCTCTAAGTGAGTTAGACTCAGTTCTGTGGAAACGTTAATCAGATTTACTTAAAAATAGCTTGTGAAAGCAATCATCTTTTTTATTCTTACTAATTTCCTGTCTTTAGCGTGACTCAGCTGTGTTTGACAGTGGAGTCTTCTTTCTCTGAACCTAAACGTTTTCTTATACAACCACACTACTGCAAAGACCAGCTGTTCAAAGCAGGTGGTAATAAAACATACAGGATGTTGGTTTCCTTTTCATTTTTTTGTTACTTTGCAGTGTACAATATATTTTTCAAAGCCAGTAAAGCAAAATCAATGTTTTTGATGTACGTTTGAAGTTACCCCAAATCAWGATGGCTATCATAGTTAAATGAATTCAGCCAACACAAAAATGTCTCCAACTTAGTTAGAATTACAGATATTGACCTAAAACCTGGTGTGGTAGTGGCTGAGATTCACCTCTAACACATGACACTAACAGCTCACTTTATCTGCAGCTCCTCAGCTTTAGGTTTAGAGGTAAGGTGTGAATCAAGTTTTGGTTCAGGTTAGGGTAGTAATGGTTAGTGTTAGGGAAAATGTCTGCATTAGACATAAATACAGTTACAAAAATGAATGGAAGTAAATACAAAGTCCTCAGTTTGATGAAAATACAAGTGTGTGTGTG
>NW_013952503.1:862099-864070 GCF_001266775.1 Austrofundulus limnaeus | reverse complement strand
TGTGTGTGTGTGTGTGTGTGTGTGTGTGCGGGCGCATTTTTGTTAGCTGGTAAGGATGATTTTTGACCATTTTCTCGATACACACAGCCTTGTGAGGAACCACTATTCCTTTTTTATTTTATTTTTTATTCTCAATGGAGACAAAAACCGGATCCCCATTGGGGAAAATGCCATTAGTGGCTCAGGGGTTAGGGTTTGAGTTTAGGTCTATGGTCAGGTATGTACTAGGGTGGTTAGGTTTAGGGTAAGGGGTCAGGGTYAGGCTATACAAATGAATGAATGGAAGTCAATGCAAAGTCCTCATGAGGATRGAAGAACAAGCATATGTGYTTGTGTGCTAAGGTTGTAACAATACATCAATATATCAATTAAAAGATTATTGCATAAATTACATCAAGRCAAAATGAAAACATCAATCCAATTCATCMWSWKGATGAATTGGATTGAATCAAATTGTATCATGACAGATTTTGTGATATTGASAARCAYRTCATCATCCAAACAAATCAAAATAATACTGTATTATGATGAAGCTAGTGATTCACATCCCTAGTGTTTACCTGGCTTTTGTTACCTTTTTAGGACCATTTCTGGTATAAACACTTTGTCAGGACCAGGAACTCTTTTGGAGACCAAATTCTTGTCCCGTTATAGTGGAACTCCTTCTTTAGGTTAAAGGTTAAGTTTAGGACTAAGGTGTGAATTGGGAGGGGCTGAGGTTAGTTAGGTTTAGGGTCACGGTCAGTGTTAGACTACAGAATTAACTGGAAATGAATGGAAGTCAATGAACAGTCCTAACAGGGATATGAAAACAAACTTCTGTGTGTGTGTGTGTGTGTGTGTGTGCGTGTGCGTGCGTGCGTGTTTGCGTGCGTGCGTGCGTGCGTGTGTGTGTGTGTGTGTGTGTACAAGTTAAATTAGAATAAACAAAGTCAGTGAACTGTCCTCTGAGGTCATGAATGCTCCGGTGTGTTTGAGAGCAGAAAGCTGAACACAACTCATCAACAACTGACAGCCGCGCTGACCAGCACAGGTGTTGCTTATTCTCTTTAATTGGGTCGGTTACAGCGTGCTGTCCACAAGTGAGGAAAAAACCCTGAGACGTGTGTGTCTGTGTTCTCCACACACATTTTTGAAACGCAAGGTCACTTTGTTTATTTATGCACTTCTGTAGTGGCCAAATTAAAGTTTAATTGTAAGGTTTAATGTAATTACAACACAGGAATCCTTAGATTAGATTAATTTATTTTTAGTTGACAGTTGCCATTTATCTCAGATTTAGGCCTATGAACAAAAAGATCAAGTAGAAGGACAAAGCCCAGAAGCTTTCGTTGGTGCTAAAAGTTGTTCTTGTCAAAAATGATCAGAGAAAATGTGAGCTTTTTTAATRTTTAAAGACTCTGTGGACATGTAGCTCATCACTTTGAGTTTGTTAGAAACATAATTTTTCTGTGTGTTTGAAACAGTTGATGAGTGAGGAAAACAAACGTGTATAAAATACAGCTATAAAAAGCCAACAAACACAACTCCTGTTAAGAACAACTGAACTAATTGACAAGATGTCAAATGTTATCGTGAACATTAATGCAAAGTTTTAAAGATTTTTAAATGTGCCCAAAACAACTTGGTCTTTTTCTTATTTTGATTCATTTTTTGTTTAATTACTGAAACTTAACTTCCCCTCACTCTCACCATCTCTTTCCATATCTACCTGCCCATCTCCCAAATATTGAAGTAAAATGAAAACATTATTTTTAATATATTCCTGACAGGTCCTTGTYAGTCAAAACACAAACCAAGCATGTCTTTAATTTAATCATTAGTTTGTCATGTTTAGTTTATCTGAGGTTGTATTTAACTCATTTTAAAAGACTGTGAGCTTTTAAATGAACTTGTAGCTGAAAAAGTATCACATTTCTTGAACTTGATATTGGGATTACAGGAACAGCTCTAAAATGGTTTGTCTTATTT
>NW_013952503.1:853498-861909 GCF_001266775.1 Austrofundulus limnaeus | reverse complement strand
GTCTAATAATGTCACTAAAATAAGACTTTGAAGTATTTTTTCAGGTGATAAAGACAATAATTTTGTAATAAAAGAATTTTATTTTGTGTGCACTTTTGCTTTATGTCTGTACTGTTAAGCTTCATGAGGCCAATCTGTGTGTGAGGTTATTTTTAACATCAAGAAGATGCAAGAAAAAAAAAACGGCTCTGTTGCCACGTCACAACGCCACACAAGATGTTTTGTTAATAGGTTTAAAATAATATATGTGGTCGTTAAAGTGCAACAGATGTGGGGTTCGATTCACTGAGGCAACTGTAGCCATGGCAACAGAGGATCCATCCTGGTACAGAAAGGAAAATAATAAGAATGTGTTTGGTTTTGTGTTTTGTTGTTAAAGGGTTCAAAGTGAACGTGTGCCCGTGTGCTAGTGTCTTATTTGTGGGTTGTTTCAGAAAAGGTAGCGTGGAGGATTGGTGGATTTGATTTCCACTCCTGGATTTGCCTCTTTGATGCCAAGAGTGAAGGAGATGGAAGAACAATACAACATAAATAAAACCTCATGCATAAAGTCATTCATGCATATTTTTATTGCTCAAATTGCTTCTCTGCTGAGATATTCCAACTTTGATACTAACTCCCCAGAAAGATCCTGTGAGATCCAGAGGAACGTAACAAACAAAAGAAAATTTAATGTGTCAGTTTTGGCTTCATGATCAATAAATCAAAGCAGACAATGACAGTGTTTATTTTAATTTTCTTCAAAGATATTTACAGTTGTTAATGTGGTTTGGTTTCTGTTGAACAGCTCATGTCTCTGCCTCAGACAGTRTGATCAGTGGAGACAACCACCGGTCCAGGGGGACACATGGAGCTGATCTACGCCACCTCCGACACTCAGTCAAAGACATCACTTAACATTCCTCATGATTGAACRCCTATAAACAAAACTGCAAGATGGATGTCATTCAGGCTGTGCAAGACGATGAGAGAGGAAAATACAGAGTAATGTTTCAGAARAAATTAAAACATGACAATTACATTTTTATCTGTTTACCTTTGGGACAAGTGTGAAAGGTTTTGCAGTTTATATGAACTATGTGTTGCTTTTGAACACGTTCAATTCTGCTTGTGTGTTTATTTTTACAGTTGAATTTAAAAACTTGTAATTTATTCAACTAGTAAAGTTTTTTAACATTTGACTGACAATAACAGTTGCATTGTTTGCATTGGCTTTGAATTAAGAGAGGACATTTATCTGATATCATTCCATTAGTGTGGATAGAAGGTGTGTATATGATGTAAAAGTGATTCTGTCTTTTTGTCTAATTGATGTGGGGACTTTCAGTTAGCTCAGTTTAAGTATTTTATTGTCAAATCCAGCCATACTTAAAATGTTTTAGAACAAGTTAGTGTTACTCAGGACCAGAAGACATGCAAAAAYGACATTAGGAAAAAACAGCAAACACAAAAACAAAGTCTTTCTTAATTGCTAGCTAATTTACTTTTTAAATTAAAAAATAACTTAACATTAAAAACATCAGAGTCATTTGGTGACAGCCGAAGGAAACTTGGAGTCTAAAGCAAAGGCTACTAGGAATAGATTTAAATTAAGAACATCACTTGTCTGCACAGATTTAAACTGTTTATATCAGGTCGCCACTAGATGACGCTGTTTTCACTAATCTAAAGATTCAGACGTTGATTGACAGTAATCRTCTCCCCGCCCACTGCGGTACACCGTCCAATCAGAAAGCACGTTTAGTTGTTTTGCGTGCGCTGACAGCGGAACTGAACAACCCAGAGAGAGGCTAACTGCTACAAACCAACACAACAAGGTACTCTTTAAGCGTTCAGATTGGTTTTTTATTGTACTTTTGATGAAGWATGTATGATCGCGTTTTACTCTTAATTTACTGGTGCAATTTTTCGTATGGTTTAGTCGTTAGAAAGACTTAAGATTAAATGAGGCCTAAAGGTTAWAAGTGAAAGCTATTAGCAACCGAGCTAGCATGACACATTCAGCTTGAGGCATGTGAAACATTAACAGGACACGTCTGTTTAAAACGCTCAGAAATACTTAACAGTGTGTATGTGTTCTTATGTTCTGCACTTTTCGCTGTCTGSTAACAGTGCGGGGTATTTGACAGGCAAAACAACTAGCTTTAAAATTAATATGCCGGTGATTTAGCGTTGTCGCTAACGGAAACACGGRGTCTGAGCCAGCCTCAGGGACTTTTTATTGATCATAACCTCACTTCGGAAAGTAGGTAAAAAAACTTAGTTGACTAATGTATGGTGTATATATTACAATCTTTTGAAAAACATACAATCAATCTAAAAGCTAAAAAATGTAAGAACCTAATAAGTGCATGTTTTGCAAAAAAAAAAAAAAGACAGGTTTTAGATGTCTTTGTTTTACTTTTGCAGGATTGTTACTATGATGTAATCACAACTGCATAAGCAATTTTTTAYATTAAATACTTGTTACCGTTATTTTGGTGGCAACTAATATGTATAACTAATATCCAGCTTACCACGTAGAACTGTAAAACAAAGTGCAGAACTATTTTAACATGTTATCAGTAAAAATAACTTCAGGAACAGCAGTTGTTTACTGCAATTTAGAGATATTAAAAGTTTATCTGATCTTTGAAATAGAAGTTGACTGATTTGAGTTTTCTTCAGCCTGGTACTAGACCACAACGAAAACAAGTGTTCTCACTTTCTTGTCTTATCCATGTATTAGTAATTGATGCACTATGTATGTATACAAAATTATTTCTAAATAAATCAAAAGCTGTTACTGATTCTTACTGCACCAAGAAAGTTGATGTCTGATATACCACACCAGTGTTTACATCGTCTGGTCAATGTGTATTTTTTATGTAAGAGCCCTAATATGTATTAGAACAGAGGTGCCCAAAGTGGGGCCCGCGGGGCAAATTTGGCCCGCCAARCCATTTGATTTGGCCCACAGCAGTTACCCTGGTTACTAGATTGTAATCTTCTGTCTTATGTAGAAATACTATATTTGCACTTAATCTCTTCAAACATTGGTCCAACTATAGGTAGAAGGAGCTGTAGTCAGATAGTCTTAACTCATGGTGCTCACTTTATCTTTGAATTATGTTAAGATTAAACTTAAAATACAAGTAACTTCAAGAGACATTTATATCAGATTTAAGTCCATATCTAGATTTGCACACCTTATAAGACCACATATACTCAAATTTTAAATTATGAAAAGTCCCATGAGCCTTTGTTGCCCAAGCAAACATTAAATTGTATCCATGTCTATGGGCTGAAAAAACAAACAAACAAACAACAAGAAAATGTGGGCAACCACACTGGCTGCTAGCTTAGTCATAAAATACAACTTTATTTGAAGTATTTGCATTTCGTGTATTATATTATTGCATTTGGCCCACCACCCTCAGATTGATTTTAATCTTGGCCCTCTCAGGGAAAATGTTTGGGCACCCTTGTATTAGAAGAATATTCCTCTCTGATATTAGTGCAAGACTGCAATTAAGAAAAAACCTCTGTAGAGCCTTTTTTTTGTAATTCACTTCTGATTACAGCTCTTCTGTTGAACGCTTGAGCAGTTTGAGATCTTGTGTGATATTAAGGTGTGGTTTGGGTAAAATACACTATTCTAAATGTATTTCCACTTTGGTTTTTTTTTTTTTTTGCCAAATTTGGTAGTGTCAATAGGGCATTTATCTTTCATGGCCATCTCTTACTTATTTGAGCCCGAGTACACAGAAGCAGAGCTCATAGGATTTAAGAGATTTGGAGAGGTGAAGGAGTTAAGAGAAGCAGGAGCTAAATAAAGGTGAGCTTTTGTGAAAACACATGCTCAATCTGCAGCAAGCTCTTCCAATTTTTGATTATTTTTTCTTTTTCAGAAAAATGTCTCTGAGGGTTGGGACTTTTTTCTGTTGGGTCAACATTTGCTAAATGCACTAGCTAAATACCTGAGGTGAATTTTAAGAAGAAAAAAAATTATGCATTCAATTTGTAGAGCAAATCACATTTGTAAATCTCAAAGCACTACATTTCAAAAATCACAAAAAACATTAATTTCACCTATTGGTTTGTTTTCTACATTATTTTTCAAATGTATTCTCAATTTGAATCTAAACTTTAGCATCAGTTTCATTTTTATCAGTTTAGTAGTTCTTCAAAGTTATTATTTCATAAATTATTTACATCCAGTTTTACGTTTGAAAAAGGAGTAAAAATAAAAAGATTGATCTGAACGCTTCAGGTTTAAAAGTGTTCCTTTGAAAACATACCTGGGATTTTGAGAGACTCTGTTTCTGAAGCACACGGTGCGTTAATTTGCTTACTTGCAACACATGCTTGATCGTCTGTTTGGCTTGTCAGGGAATATGCTCTTTGGCCCTCTTTGATGGTGATCCAGGGGGACATGTGGAAGATGTGCAAGTGTGCATCAAAAAGCATCAGATTTATGATGATACATGATTTCTGTGCTATCAACACTGGATGGAGATGAATGAAAAACAAAGAAGACAAGTTTTTGCTCCAGTGGGCTTTCAGACTCTCTGTTGCATTAATTTCAGACAGTAGCCTCAGGTAATGAAACCAGCCTGATGCAATCACAATTATTTTATCACTCGCCTGTAACACTTAACTTTCCTTGTGTCCCAGAATTTGTTGAGAACAAAGATTTTAATTTATCCAAAGTCTGAAGAACACATTTTTACTCTGTCACTTTTGAAATGGTAAAATGTGGTCTTGCTTTGCATCCAGATGTACTGGTAGTATTTTTGTGTTGCAGTAGTCTTACTGTGTGTAGAAACCTTTGAAAAGAGATGCAACATCAAAGAATGATTCTTTCTATTTTATTGTTTGTTTTTCTACATTTTTTGAGGCAGCATCATTTCRGTACAAAGATAGATATTTTAATTAAATGATCACACCTCTCAGCCTCTCAGGGAAAGTTTATTCTAGGGTTTTGAAAGGGAGGCTTCGACTGATTGTCGAACTTTGGATTTATGATGAGCAGTGTGGCTTTTGTCTTGGAACAGKGGACCAGATTTTTACCTTGGAGAAATTCCTAAAGGGGTCAACGGCATTTTTGATTTTTTTTTTCTTGTGGATATGGAGAAAGTTTATGACTGTGTTCTCCAGTAAAGGTGGAATGCCCTCTCTAAGTCAGAGATGAGTCGCTGCCTCAAGTGGAGAAGTTCAAATGCACGGTAGTCTTGTTTACATGAGATGGTAGGATGGAGTGGGTGATGCATCAGCTGACTGAGGTCTTGTCCTCAGTAATGARGGCAATGMTTCGGTCTGTTGTGGTGAAGAAAAAGTTAATGGAAATGCAAAGCTCCTGTTTTACTGGTTCTTCTCTGTTCCAACCCTCATCGTTAATAGATTATAACCAAATGAACCGAGAACCCTGATACAAGTCAATGAAATAGGTCTCCTTCTTAGGGTGGCTGGGCTAAACCTTAGGGTGAGGATCCCYGTAGTGGGAGCTTGGAGTAGACCTGCTGCTCCTCCATATCAAAAGCAGTCCACTGAGGCGGTTCAGGTAGCTGATTAGGATACCTCCTGGATGCCTCCCTTCTGAGTTTTTCCAGGCATGTCGCACTGGGAGGAGACCCTATGGCAGATCCAAAACCTACTGGAAATACATTGGGATCCCCCAGGAGGAGCTGGAGAGTGTTGCAGAGGATAGGAATGTCAGGGTTTCCCTCCTGGACCTTTTGCCTTCGTGACCCGACCACTGATAAGTGATTGAAGATAGATAGATGGGTGGTAATTAATTTTATTTTGCCATCAACCTTAAGTGTGTTTGGATCCTATTTCTTTGCAGGGACTGAATTATGAATAAACATGCTCTGCTTCTCATTTATTGCACTTGTTGCCCACAGTGGTGCTACTCATCCAGGATCCAAGTGGCTCCTCTGGTATGAGTTTTAAGACCTTTGGTCAGGACTCCTCTGCTGTTAGATTTTAAAGGAAAGAAACTTTATTGTTTGTGTATATGCCTGACAAATTAACTAGGAAAACCTGGCAGGATCTTTTTTAAAGAAAATAAAATGGGATGCAGATGCTGTAACGTTTTAAGGCTTTGGATGATTGGGACCTAGGGAAGTGTGCTCTGTCTTTGGGGTACCTGTGCCTATACATTAAACCTGTCTCTGTGTAGGTTTATAGTAATGTCTGCATACATGCAAGCTGGTTTTAACTGGGGCTGTGTATTGGCAAGAATTTGGCGATACGATACATGACAGAGAGGTCACGATACGATATATCCTGATATATTTTGATACTGTAAACAAGGTGATATATTGCGATATTTTTGGTCCAAAAATTCTATTAAATAAAAACCTTACTGGGAAAAAAAAAACCAAAACCAAAATTCATTGTCTCAGAAAATTTTAATATTACATAGACATACTTTTGATACATTTAGCTGTGTTCTGCTTTGTATTTGTTTTATTTTATTTGTTTCATATTTCATCCATGTTTTCAATTATTAGACTAAATTTGCCAATAAATAGTTTGAAAATATATTTTTTGCAGCTTTTCGTTTTTAATATTAATTTACAATATGGTCACCCCACACTTAATAATAACGTTTATGTTGTCATAAAGTTCAGTAAACAGATTATATGAAGCTGCTGCACAGAGTTTCTGAGATCAGCTGACCTGCATCCAGAACCTGATTTACATAACTGGGTCGAACAGCAGGGCAGGTCCCGAAGAAAACCAGTTAAGAAATTGAGAAGCTAAACGAGTTAAACCGTTTTTGAAGCGAACACAGCAGGATAAAGTATATGGACTTTGATGTGATCATCAGCCGGACATTGAGAGCAACAGACAGAGTTTTATGTCACGGGGGGAGTGCCGAGCTCGCTTGAGGTGATAGATGCATGCGCTATATACGTAACGTGAAAGCTGACTACAGTTGGAAAAAAGAGCACCAGAGACGCTTAATTTGGCTTAAAATACAGACATTCTGACAAATAGCTGTTTGTAACCTTACCTCAGCTTAGAAGGCAGAGAGTGTCGGTCTTTTCCACTCAGATTCAGCTATCGGAGCATAAAGCTAATGTTTACTTAACAATGCTAATGCTCTCTGGTGCTCAAGAGGTAGAGGAGCCAAATGGCTGGCTCACTGCTGCCAACTAGTGGTCAGAGGCTGAACTACAACACAAAAATGAATGGCTGGCAGGAAAGTTGACATTGTAAACCTTAATAAAAAAATCGGTACAGGGCTTTAGAATATCAATACAGTATCGGGAAATGAAATATCGCGATATTTCAGTGTATCGATATTTTCTTACACCCCTATTTTTAACGTGTTAATTTAAAAGATCAGGCAACCTTAAGTAATTTTCAAAATTAATTTTCTCTTCTTCCTTTTAGTTCCTGAGTGATAAATGTGCTCACCRAACTCTCAATTTCTGCTGATGGTCATGTGTGTTCTTCTTTATTTAGCCTATCTTAGTGGAAAGGGTTTATGGCACATTTGTAGATGGAGCATGTAATCTGTCATGGTCTGCCAGGTCGGCCCTACCTGTTAGGACAGAAACGATGCAGACTGGTAGAAATGATGAAACTTACATTGTACAGGAAACAACACTATGGCTTAAATGATGAGAGACATTATTTTTGTGTCATTTGTCATACTTACGCTGCTACTTGTCTAATATATATGCTTTTGTTACCTGTGCATCTTGTGTTTAGATGGAGGTGGAACAGCTTCTGTCTCTATCAGGCTCAGCTCTAGCCCAGGCTGTCAGCTCTCTGCTGGAGACCCCGGGCCTCTACGTTTTCTCTGATATCCTGGAGCTGCCTAATGTCAGAGAGGTAAACACACATCACATTTATATGTTGTTAGAAAAAAGATAGAATTTTTGAGATGCTTCCACCAAAACATTTTAGCTTGATTTTTACTTGATCATCTTTTTTTTTTCCAAGACCAGACCAAAAATGATTTTAACTGACTTTGGCATCACTGCTGGGCTTTGACCCAGACGTAACTGAAGACGCCAATACACTCAAAGAAAAAAAAGTCAAAAGCAGTGGAAGCATTTTAATAACACCATGGTGAAATCCTTCCAGAGCTTACAAAGTACCGAGAGCTGTGAAGCTGTCCAATCTACTGCTCCACATGGTGATAATTTGTCACCAGCTCAATAGCTGGGTTTCAGTCACGTGGTTTCGAAGGCGGAGCGATCTCCACTGGAGGGCAGGGGGTAAAATGTCTATGGAGGAAACTACTGTAGAGAGTTTATATTGTATGGATTTAGGTCCTATTTCAAGATATATAACAAGAATTTGTTCACAAATATGTCAGACATGACTCGTATGATGAAGATGAATGAGTTTTCGACAGAACCTAAAGATTTTCTGAGGCTATCGGTACGTCCAGGGGTAGACATAAGGAT
>NW_013952503.1:843549-852042 GCF_001266775.1 Austrofundulus limnaeus | reverse complement strand
CTTTTTCCACTTCCGACCTCCATCCAAACTTCGCGCTCTAGTGGCACTGCATTGTGACGTCACGTGAAACCCTCCTATTATTTTGTCTACTTATTTGGTCTGTAAATACGTCAGTTAGAAAATGTCTCAGACTGCAGACTGAAGGAGAAGTAGTATTTTCCCAAAGGAATGCATGTCTTCTGTCTGAATCCACAAGTTGGTTATTAAGGTACATCCAATGATTATTTTACATAGTCTAATTAATGTTCATCCAGTGGTTCATGAGATATTTTGCTAACAGATATACAAATGAAGATGCATTGATCCATATAGAAATAATAATGACACTAACAATCATGCAGTTTAAATCTTGTAGCTCCACACATCTTCAGTTACAGAACAGAAGTTGCTTCATCTTTATTCTTTAAATTTTCCATGTAGCATCCAAAGCCGGACCTTATCGATACRAAGTTATTTGATCGATACATTACTTACAATATGTTGCTTTGTTCCAAAAATAAAATGCTGCACCGGAGCATCCGGTCAGAGGCAGATTCAGGTATAAACACTATAATAAATAAGCATGTCGCATAATTATTTAATTGGCTCTGATTGCACAACAGAATCAACATGCTAATATTTAGCTTCCATGTTTAGCTTGTTCTGTAAAAAGCCAGCTGTATTTGACGTCATGTCATCATGTCACAGACGGGTCACATCAGGGTCGTGAAGAGTTCACAAAGGAGTCAGCTGGAAGTCGATTTTAAAATATAATGTGAACGTCCACGCCAAAAGACCTGAATCAGAATTGGACATTGAGCCCTGCAGTGTGAACGTAGCCTTAGTTTCTGTTTTTTGTCACTTTGTTTATTATTAGCGTTCATGCTAACAGCATTCATTCTAACCACATTTGACCTATTTTCCTCCAGTTCTCTGCAAATGTGCTCATCTTCCTCATTTTTATCAAGATCCTCTTCGTCTTCCTCCACAGCTTGTGAATTCTCCGATAACACTTCTCTGAAAAACATTGCCTTTATTGTYCCAGAAGTCTCACAGCAAAATGAAAGTTTTAGCTGTTTTGACATGAAGGCTCTCACTTCCGCCGGTGGAAGCAATATGTCAAAATAAAAGCACTAACTTGCGACCGTTTAATGTAATGACTTATGGTTTAGGGCTTTAGTTCCTTGATGTACATTGTAATGATGATGATGCTCAAAGGATATATATTAACTGTAAACAGTGTGCTACAGAAAGAAAAGTATTTTTCTGTTGGTTTTAAAAAAAGCAAAACAACTGATGTTTGCTTCAGTTCATTTGACCTAAACTTGATAGAAAGTACTACAGAGAACTAAATAACATCCCACGATGTAAATAAATAATATGTGAAACACTGTTCTATTTTCTGAGGTAGCTGAGAGCTAGTGTGGGGAAAGTGATTCTTGACATCTGGGTTATTGAATAAATATAAAGGTTTTGAATGACTTGTATGACACAACAGCTTGCCATTTCTCCACTAATAATGACCAGGAAACTTTTCCATGCWGCTGATTTGAAACAAACTGGAATATATTTATGTTTCTGCATATTACTCTGGAACAACCGTTCATGTTGTGTTTGTTGTAGAGATTAAATAAACTGTATCTTCCTCGTGTTTCTTCTGGCGGTTAGTAAAAAGCTGTTAAATAAAACATGTTCCTGTTTCTAGATGGAAACAACGATCAGCTGTGACAAATTTATTTGTCGTGTACTTCAGTGTACCCACGCCAGACGTTTGTACTGTGACGGATTGGTACAAACTTGTACCGTTACACCCTGAATAGTCTCTCACAATGCTACAGTCACAACTGAGCTGTGCAGGAAAACATATTAACACTTCCTGTCTTTGGTATCTACTTAGACGTGGAAGACCCATGGAAAAATCTGATGATGCAAATAATCCATCAAGATTATATGTTTTGAATGAAACATTTCTTTTTTAATTTGTCCTATACTGTAAGTAGAAAGTACTTTTATCACATTTCTGTTCCAAATTAACATCCATCCACATTCTTCACCTGATTTTTTCCTATACATTGAATTTATAACAGCATCATCACACCTACAGAGTTAATTATCAGAATATACAGGAATTTATAACCATTATTGTGGAAATAAAATCATACTCCAACACTAGATCTATTATTAGAAAGCTCCTGAGCAAAAAAATTAAAAGCATATCTGACCAGCCGTAATTTTTGCAAGGGATTTGAAGCACTATTCCGAACTAAACTGTGAAATTGCATTTGTCCTCATTTACTAAAAGACTATAATGTGACTTCATGCTGATGAAATGGAACACAAGCATCACTTCAGAAAATTGAAGACAATATTGTGAAATTAAATGTCTGAGGGATGCGGCTATAAAAAAATTTCCAGCCCTGTGTTTATTGCAAATGAGCAAGAGAGGGGGAAAAATGGCCAGGTTAAATTTGTGATTGAGGAAATGAGAAACATGAAACTATGACTCAGACAAAATAAAAACATATTGAAGCAAATGAAAAATATGCAACAAAGGATGATCATTCACTCTTAGTTTGAATCCGCATTTGTCTACAAGTTGTCTTTATTCATAATTTAAAAGACTGTCCTCTAAAGAAATGTATGAATTAAAAAGTGCAGAAGTTCTCCTAAACAAGAGAGTGACAAACCTTTGATGCCACACAAAGCTTCTGTGATTTTTCAGCTTGAATATGTTTCCTTTTTTCTGCTTTTTAATCAAAGGAAAGGCTTTATCCTACTCATAGATTATTCACTTTCTTTTTGTTCTGTTTTATACGATGGAGTATTAGGGCCTGACTGAGATTTTTTTTAAATAATGAGAATAAAGTCCAAATAATACAAGGAAAGCCTCTTTGAAATCGACACGGTCGTTTACACAATCGTTTCAAAAGTCCTGCTACTGATCATTTGTTGCTGATGTGTTAAAAGATTAAGTATTTCTTTATTTGTTAAACACATATCAAAGTATAACTTCAGAAGATGCTCAACATTYCTCATTTTAAYACAGTGGTAAGACTTCTTTAAGGTGTAGGAGTTCACAATTATATCAATATATTCTAATAATTATACGACTTAATTCTTGTAATATTATGACTGTATTCTCATATTATTACAAATAAATTCTTACTTAAACCCTTACCTTGTAATATTAATGGCTTCATTCTCGTATTCTTTCAACTTTTTTCTGGCAGTTATTGCTGCTTCTTGACCAGGTCATCATTGTAATGAGAATTGGTTCTCAACTGACTTACATGTTAAAATAAAGGTTTAATAATAATGATATTATGACTTTATTTTAGTTATTAAAAATATAACAATTCTTGTAATCTGGCTCTAATAMTCCGTTGTAGTTTTGTCTTTAGATAAGTTGATAATATTTGCTAATTGTACAATTTTTTTCGTCACATAGCATTCCTCTGGCAAAAAGAAAGATAATTTTGAACATTATCAAGCATCAACTTTTCAAATGTGTGATTAACAGAATACAATTTTTTAAATTTAGTTTTCTTTCCTTTCCTGTTTAAAACTTGTCAAATCAGTGTTACAATGATAGAAGTAAGACAAAATGCACCTCAGTCCTTTTAAATTTTAAGTCTAACACCTGACTGGTTAAACCAAAAAAATAAAAATAAAAAAAAACGGTAGGAAAGCATCTGCCTTGCCTGGTGGGAGTCTTGGACACCTCAGGTGTTTTTTGACGAGCAAAAAATTTGCAATTAAAATTCTTAATATGGTCTGGTTAGTCTTTGAGAAACRGTGTGAGTGACCAGGGATGTAAAATGTAATCCGATTCAAAAGATCTGCAGACAGACATTGATGTGCATATTAAACCATCTTCCTTTTCAGACTCGAGCTTTTAATTTATTTATTCTTATGGTTTTATTGGTGTTTCTAACCTTTACAGTTGCAGTTAGACATTTTGTCAGACCTACTCAGTTTGGATRGATGAAATGCAATTGTATGTTTTTCATTTTTCTTTTACCTTGTTTCCAAACCACAGCTGGAGAATGGCCCTCATGCACCCGTGTACCAGCTCCTGAACCTTTTTGCCTATGGAACCTACTGCGACTACAAAGGTATTGCAGCGGCAGCACTATGTAAATAAGTAATGGAGTATCCCTGCAACTCTTTATTGAGCTGTATTTCTTTGCAGCGAGGCAGGCACCTCAACACCGAGGCTTTAAACAATCTCACATGAGTCATTGACAGGCTGTTTAATAACAGAGAAAAAAAAAATTACTGGCGCACATTCATTTTTTTGTCCAGTTTTCTCCAAGTGTTCTTAATTTTCTGTGTTGTTTCACTCCTCGACAGTGGCACACGCAGTCGATAAACCAATATTTTCTGACTTAATTTGTCCTCCGTGTAAAACATCGGGAAGCTTGAGTAAGAAATATACCGTTAATTAAGTTGAATTAAATTCTGAACGCTAACCGATAGCTTAGAAAAATTACACACCCTGGTCTGTTGCTCCTCTTCCTTTCTGGAGTGTATTGGCTTTCAGATTTTTTGTGTCGTGAAACCTTTTGACGAGCTGTCAGCACTGCTGTCTCAGGAGGGTCTGAGTCCTGTCATCAGGGGAGCGAGCCTGCAGAGATGTGGTCACTGGATGCAAACCTGCTCCCCCAACTTTCTCCAGTCTGACTGCTTAAACAGCTCAGACCCCTCACCCGAAACCACAGTGTAATATAACATTTCAAAGTATTAAATTACCTAAACTATTTTTGCCAGTTAAGTCCTTGAGAAAAACGACACCTAGTTACAAACTGACATTTACTGTTGAGGCCAATTTAGGGTTTGGTTGCAAGTCATAAAAAGCTTGTGTCGTTAGAGTTCCATTTCGCTGATGGGATTCCGAAACTGCACCGATCTACAAACTTAGGTGCAGCTTCTTCATAGGGTTCAAAAGTAGCCAGCAGCTGGTGAAATTCACCGTGTAAAATCTCTATTCAGCCACATTGTCACCAGCTAATTCTGCAGTGATCCAGTTGTACTGGGAAATAGGCATGTCCTACTTATAAGTCATGAATTTAAACTTGTCCAGTGGGAGTTCCCATTCAGAAAGACTGCAGTGGAGTTAGTTTCAGGTTGAATATTGGATATTTGTGCTCTGGGATTTTAGCGTTGTCCTCCAGTCTAACCCGGTACAGGCTGTCTGATTTCTGTCAGCTGCACTCTGGCTGCTTGTTCCTTCTCCACATAGTGGTTCACTTAGAGACCATCAATAAATTACCAAATGAACAACCCTTTAGAAACCAAAATCAATAACTTTTAGGTAATGTTACCCACTGACACAAAACTAATGTCAAATTGTTCCACTACATTAGACACACGACACGCTCCTTTTTATCTGATTTTATGCACATTTGTTGATTTTTCTTCAACATACATTTGGTACTGTTATTTCTACTTTATGAATGACATGACATTCATCACTAAGATGTTTTCTTGCCTCACCACAAGCTAGCTGTGGATGGAACAATAAAAATGAAACATTAAATTATTGAAACTCTTATTAAAGGGGACATGTCATGCTTTTAAATTTTTTTTTTGACATTTAAATCATTCAGTTGTGGTCTACATTAAGTGGAGCTTTGGTCTGAGTTCCTGGTTATTGTAGCTGTACTAACCCCTCCATCACTTTTTTGATCTGTGACTTGGAGCAACTCGTTTTGGCACTGTCTCTTCAAATGCAAATGAGGCGTTTCACACCCTGTCCCACTCCACCCCTTTCAGCCATTTTGTAGTTTGATAGCAGAAAAACGATTATGTAGTGGAACAAAACTTTTTATACACAATTGGATTAGAAGGTGTCGACAACAGAAGACTTGTTCATCCAGCCTTACATGGAGCCAGAGTCTGACCCAGAGCCAGAGGAGGATGAAGACAACCAACCTGCAGAACTGTAGATTTGTGAGATTGTTTAGCTGGAAGTCCATGACCTTGTTTAGCAGTTCCGCAGCAAATACTGTGACGTTATTGTTTAAAAAATGTAATGGTGAATAGAGAAAACTGAATAGATTGAAAAACAGCAGCACTGGGAGAAACTAAATTAAACTTTTCTACACTCCTAGAGACTCCCAAGTGCACAACAAAATGCATGTGACTGCTAAAAAAGTGGATTTTGCATATGTCTCCTTTACATGATACACAGATATTCTCACAACACTCAGTCAACACTTGGAGACAAAATGAAAAAATTCTCACTAATTTTCTCAAAAACTGCAGATTCTGGACTCTTCAACTCCTAGCCTTGTTCCAGATGCCAGGAAARTTCATTAGATGTTCTACAATACACGTTGTATTTTCATGGGGGTGGCCCCTTTTGATTGATCTCTATAAATGATCAGCCCCTACTTTTTCTACATAGCCCCCTACTCCTAAAACTTTAACTCCTTATATGAAAGTTTTTTTTCCTGTGGTTTAGACTCACAGGATGAGTAAAGAAAAGCAATTACAGGCGAACACGGAGGCAACAAAACATCCATCATCACCATGTAATGCATAAATGCTCTGCCTAGCGAAGAAAAAGTCCCACACTTAATATTGGAAGACTGTTTGACTGCCTTTGACATTAATTAAAGTGCACAATCTTCTTGGCATTGTTTCAGTAACTTAATGCAACGTCTCAAACAGCCCTGTAGAAATGAACTATAATTTTTGCATGATTGTTGTAATTGTGTACATTTTGCCAAACAGGCTGGATAATGGTAACAGAAAAAGACACACAACAATGTTTTTACCAACGTTTAGCAGCAGTGACTGACTAATAGAGTTTAAGCCCTTTTAATGAGACATCTGTTGCATTTCTATCTGCTGCTGTAGACTGAATGTTTACAGTTTTTGTTTTAAACACAGTTTTATTTTTGTATTCAAATAAATTAAAAACAAATTTATTTTTCAGGATTGAGACTAATTAAGAAATATTGGTTAAAATATGGTACCATAAAAATGAATAGACATTTAAATTGTTATTTGCAGTTATTTATGTGGAAAGTTGTCTAATAAATTGTATTTAGACAGCCACATAACCACAACATTCATTTCATGTCAGGATAAATCACATACAGTGGAGTCAGTGCAGCACTGCGTCCTTGTCATTTAGTGATTTATTTCTGTGATCTTAGACAACGYAGGTTAAAATATGGACTATAACCCGTCCAGCACTTGATCGTAGTGCGTTCAATAAAACAAAACAAATAGGTGAGCATAAAAGGAGGAAAAAATATATCAAGACCTTCAAAAAGTTTGGTTTGTAGGTATTTACCTAACTTCTAACACTCACATCTGTGGTTCTTTTTGATTTCTTGCAGTTTTTCTCAGAGTATGAGTACTTCAGTTTGGTTATTCACTGATACAGAGTGTTTACTAAGTTAGAACCTAGACATTACACGTTGACCTTAAAAATCATTTCTTTTATTTAAAACAAGGTGGCTCTCCTTCCTTATAGACCTAAAGCCCCTCTGACTGGATCAAATAAAATATACAGCATGATATATACCAGTACTGTAGAGTACAGTACAAAATGTCCGCCTCTGTGAAGACTCTGAGTGTTGGAGTGTTACTTTATTCCCATTGTGAAATATGAACGCAAAACTTGAACCATGAACCAAAAAGCTGTTAACATCATGAATGCTGCAGAAATGTGGTTTTTAAGAAGAATGCTCAAGATCTCATATACTGACACAATGCYCAAAGAAGAGGTGTTCACAAGAGCAAATGAAAAAAATCATGCTGGGACAGGCCAGTTTATTTGGACACACCTTGAGGAGGGAAGGGTTAGAACATCTTGTATCACCTGGAAAAATAAAAAGAAGTTGTGGACGACAGAGGGAGAAGTTGACAGATGGCTGGAGCTTGACCCACCGACCTCCTGCAGCTCGTGAAAGCTCGTATAGAACAGAGATTCTTAACCCATGGGCAACTGGGCCGCGAGCGCCACCTTGAGGGCCTCAAAAGATCAACAGTTTTTAACTTTGGGCCGCAGAGGGCCGCGGGACTGCATTGATTTTGAATAAAGTGCAATACACTTTCTCACCACTAGTAGCAGTAGTGCGCCAGTCAGATGTTTAACAACTTTAATATGTAGAAGAAGAACCTTAGAAACCTTCCGAGAATGGAAACTTATTTTAATTGAAAAGTAGAAGCAAAAATGAAAGTAACTCTTCAAAAAACACCAAAGTTTGTCACTAATATGAAGTGCAGCTTCTGTTTTTACCATGCAATATAGGGCTGCAACGATTAATTGACGACTATAATCGATTATTAAAATAATCGATGACTAATTTAATAATCGATTAATCGTTTTCTTTTTTCTTTTTTTTGTTCTTTACTTTGTTTTTCTCTCCAAACTGCTTTGACACCTTCCACTGCCACATCTGCCTTTCTGTCTTTGACACACATGTGCAGTAGTGAAAACTGACGTCACAAGACATTATACAGACAGGCTCTGGTATCATGGCTGCCTGTCAACGG
>NW_013952503.1:816587-841991 GCF_001266775.1 Austrofundulus limnaeus | reverse complement strand
TAATGTTTGTTATAATCATGTCTTGTGATTATTTGACAGGAGTTTTACTTTTAAAGTGTAAGTGTATTTAATTTAGTTATAATGTAAATTCAATAAAAATTAAACAGATTTAGAATAATAATCATTTTGATCCATACATTGGTAATGTCTGACTGGGCCTCGTGTCCCTTTATGTTCAATACATTGGACCACGAGGTCAAAAAGGTTAAGAATCCCTGGTATAGAATACAGGATTATGGTCACCAGCGCACTCTGGCATGGCACTAGAGAGAGATGTAACAGTGGTTCCCAAAGTTGGGGTCGGGACCCSACTGTGGCCCCTGAAACATCAAAGATGGGGTCTTGAAAGGATTTTCAGAATAAATTACTTTTAAAAATTACTACTAACAACATTTTATTGCCTTTAGTTGTTACAAAAGTGTGAATTTATTGTACTTAAAAATGGATGAAATTACCATAATGCATATTGCTACTATACCCTTGTTTATTTGACAGGTAACTATGTTTATCACCCAAAAGTAGCTGGCACCACAGGTTTCTGCTGCTATTATTTTGTAGGTCAAAAAGAGAAAAGTTTGAAAACACTGACCCATACTGTTTATTTTAATAAATAATAACAAGAAATAMGATTTTCTTTCTACTCGTATATTCCGATACCATTACTAGTATTGGTATCTGAGTATCAGGGCATTTGTACTTATAAAATGTTGGTATCAGGACACCACTAACACTTTTTTACTTAGTCATTGATGATGCAGTCTGTAATAAATTGCAGGTGCAAAACCTGATGGATCATATTTGTGCATTTCATTTAAATAATCTCTCCAAATTACACACTCTAAAAAAAATTAATGTCCATAAATACATTTGCAATAAGCACAGGTGCTAAGATCACTGCCTACATGTTTCAGGTGTAAACGCTGTCACGACTGATTAATAATTTACAGTCAAAGGTTCGTGTTAGAATTCACCTGACACTAGCTACAAGTGTTAATAAACACAGGCCTTTGACACCACTCTTTTAACATTTGGTATGTTGTCTTATTTATTGATTGGTCTTATTATGTTTTGCTTCAGAGAGAGCAGCCTCACTTCCAGAGTTGACCCCGGCACAAAGAAACAAACTCCGTCATCTTTCGATTATTAGCTTGGCTTCCAACCTCAAGGTACATGTTCATTACATTTCTTTTTCAGTGTTAACATAAAGTGCAGCTAAACTATAATTTTGTATTGATTTTTGTACCCTCCCTCTCTCTTTCTTCTCAGTGGCTGGCAGAACATAAATTTTCTGCAGCCACCACACTGCTGCAGGCTTTATACAAATCCAGCTCCTATATCACTGAAATATTGACAGCCCTGCTTTTAAATACGACCTCACTATTTTATTCTGACTCGCAGTCAGTTTCTTTAAAGTTCACGAGATTGCAAGTGATTGTAAGCTTGGGGCTGTATTTAAATGAACTGAATTTGAAGCAAAACCAGTCTACGAGCCTCAAATTTCCTGAGAAAATTATCATTAATTTATATTTCATATTCACTCTTTTACAACACAAGGAACTGTTTTATTTCTTGAATCCGAGCTCTTTGCATGTCTAGCTACACCACACCTTTCCTTATGCCCTTTTCTTTCTCTGCTCCTGTTGAATAATTGATTCATTATCCTCACTAATACTGTCCTTTTCCCCTTTTTGCTTTATCTCTCCTCCCATTAACATCACTCCTTTCACTCCTGGTCCCTGTTTTGTGTCACTGCTTTCCCCTGTCTGTGGCCTTGAACTCTCTAATTGCCCAGTTATGGATTTGTTACCTTTCAGACTTCTTTCACGTTTCTATAGCAGCAACATTTAAACAAATGGTCATTGTCCCTAAGCTCATTCAGTTGTAATCAAATGCACCGTCTAGACTTGAAAATATTAGAAATGAAATTGTTTTATGTCTTTCTTTATTTTCTACAGTGCCTTCCTTATTCGCTGCTTCTTCAGCAGCTCGAGCTAAAGAATGTGCGAGAACTGGAGGACCTGTTGATCGAGGCTGTTTACTGTGACATCATCCAGGGCAAACTGGACCAGAGGAACCAGCAGGTGGAGGTGGACTGCAGCGTAGGTCGTGACCTCGGCCCCAACGAGCTTCCAAACATAATCAACACGCTTCAGGAGTGGTGCGTATCACCTGTTCATCTGTATGCAGGCTTTATGCCAGTTTTCTAACCGATAGTCTACCTCCACCTTCATCACTGGCCCTCAGGTGTACGGGGTGCGAGGCAGTCCTGTGTGGGATCGAGGAGCAGGTTTCCAGGGCAAACCAGTACAGAGAGAACCAACTAAAGGTCAAAGTCCAAGTGGAAACTGAGGTTGGTTTTTCATCACTTTAGTTTGAATTTTAGTTTTTAGTTTTTTCTGGTTATTTCAGGTGCATATACAGGTGCAGTTCAGAATCAGAATATTGTGAAAAAGTTTACATTTTCTTTTTGGTCAATCATTTCAGASCAGTTACATCGAACCGAGGATTAAATCCCAAAATAAAGTGGTGTGTGGAGAAATGGGCAGTTATATTGCACTTGTTAGTACGTTTGCCACAATTCTATTTTGTCAAAATATAATAAATGCATACCTCATCTATCTATGGGTCGTTTAAATAAAATATCTGAAATATGATTTTAAAATTTCTTAAGCTCTTTTTTTTTATTAGCAACAATGTCAAAAACAAGATTTTGAGCAAGTCAGATATTTGTAATTTTCTCTGTGAGTTGGCAATTAGTTTTTTTCTTACCAGCTGGTATCCTCTTTAAAATGATACACAAATTATTCATTCTAGTAACCTAAAAATTCAGACAAAATATCAATGTGTTATGATTAGGAAGACAAATCAAAGATATCTCCAGAAATGCTCGTTATCAGGATGATCCAGGKATCAAAAGGCAGCTTAAAAAGCCAGATTTCTAAAGATGTGTTGATGTCATTTTGACCAAATTTGACATGATGGGTACCCATATAAATATATACATATATTACATACATTCATTCCACATAGTTAAATATTTCAAGACTTTAAAATAAATGCTCTGTGACAAAACAAGTTTATTATATTTCTCTTTTTATCCTAAAATAACATGTATTATGCCAGATTTCCTTATTTTTTAATATGTTTTCTTGTCCATCTGCAACTAAATGTATTAATTTATAGCAGGGGTGTCAATCTCAGTTAMACAAGGGGGCCAAAATTCAAAACTTGTTCTAAGCCAGGGATGGGCATTTCTGATCCTCCAGGGCTGCAGCCCTGCATGTTTTACATGYCTCTGCTCCTCCACACCTGATTTGAATGAATGGGTGATTATSARTATTCCAGACTTGGATGAGGTAATTCAATGATTGAATCAGGTGTGTTGGAGCAGGGATTGCCAAACCCTGGTCTAAGCTGAGGGCCAATATTTGTCTGTATTTATTGAAGGAATGTTTTCCAAATTATCTTTTTTTATCTAGCATTTAAATTTAGAACATATTTAGCAATATTTTTAAGCCTTGCTATCCGTCAACAACTTTCCATTTATTTCTTGGGTACATTTTTATCACAGCCCAGAAAATCAGTAAAAAAAAAGAAAACCCTCATTAAAAATCCAATTGTTTGATGTTAAAATAGATTAGATAAAATAGAAAGTAGATTCTCTTTTACTCTTTCCACACTAAAATCTTAGATTACTGAAAAATTCTAACTTARTTTTCTTGGTTTGAAAGCTGTGACAAAAAGAAAAACCATAAAACGTATTACCTTTGAGGCCAGATGAAATGTTAACAAGGGCCAGATATGGCCCGCGGGCCTTGAGTCTGATAAGTGTGATTTATAGTAAATAAATAAATAAATGATAGTAAAAAGTTATGTTGTTTTTGTTCTGGTTTTGCTGTAAAGTTAATGAATTGTAGACATAATTCAGTTTAGTTTTTAAAACACCAGTTCACAATAAAAGTCATCTAAGGTCACAAAATGAAGAAAAAAGTCCAAATCATAATCCAGTTCACATCCAGATTCATTCCTAATACAGTATATTCACATGCAGTAGATTATGAATGAGTGGATACTCTATTCATCCCTGAGAAAAGTAATTATTTAAATGTAATAATTAGTATTTTAAAACCAACAGATTGCATCGAATCCTCACTTCGCCACAATCCCCCACAGTTCATTTTCTGTTATTTCCTGATGCCAACACAGCAGGCAGGCGGCCAGCTGCTGTCAGTCAACACAAACGCTGACGTGTCGCTCTGTTATTAGCATTAGTTCCACATTTAACAGTAAATTCAGTGGTGGTGTTTGATTGATTGCTACACTTGTCTTCTGTTAGACAAATCCATCAGGACAGCTTCTTCTGTTCTGTATCATAACTGCAAGCAATCAGATCAGCCTGAATTCCCTCTTTTRTTTGGTGCTCGTCTGCATATATTCAGTAATGTTGCCTCAGTGACCCACACCAGTGCTGTAAAGGGTTACACATAAGTTAGTTGCCAGGAAAGTCATCTAAATGAACAGTTCTTTACCTTGGATTTTGTCTGGCTGTGGAGAACAAATGTAGCCATTTTTGAAGTAAAGTTGGTGATTAGAGCTCAAACTTGGGCTCTGAGCACTCCGACTCCTGCTGAAGTACAGTTATTGTTTTATTTTAGCCATAAAAGTTGTTCTTTCTTTTTCTTTCTGATTTAAAGGACAAAGTTGAGGGCTTCTCCTTAAATAGGCTGGCTGTGCTCCTTTAGATCAAGATGAAAAGGGTTAACTCGTTTCTCATATTGGTTGTTTTAGCAAAGTTCTTTTATGAGGCAGATTTTACAGAGTTCATCTTATCTAGGCGCTTGCTTTCTTGTCAGTTCATAAAATCCCAAGTGTGCCCTAAAGTCTGTTTTGAAAACTGTTTGTCATCCCTCCCTGCTTTCCTTCACCAGATCTTAGATATTACAGTGTCATTAACGTAACATTGCACCCAGAATTTAATACAGGAGCACTCTGTAAAGAAACATTTTTAGAGTCTTACTCCATTTGACAAAACATAATGTGCGTTCTGCTTCATTGTTTCTGTTTAAGGCCAGAAAGTCGACTGCAAACTTACATTTTATGTTTCCTTCATATATTAATGCAGAGTCATTTGCAGTGTTTTGTTTTAAATCATAAATTTGAGAACTTCGCACATCTCTGAAAACATCCTGAACCGATTGTCTGCTAAAACCACTTTAATGAGCTGCTATGAGGGTGAGCTTTAGCTGATACATGCTAAAAACAATAATTCTCAGATTATTCCTGTTCATGTTAGTGATGTGAATGCTGTCTCTGATTGGACCACAAACACGTGATACATATGAAAATGTTGTTTTCCTTCTTTTATTCTTCTTTTATCTTTTATGTTTTATGTAGCATTTAGAACACGCATAACCCAACAAATAAAGAAAAAATATAACATTTAGAAAGACTCATAACTTTATATACTTTACTCTCTATCAACAACTGTTACATTTATAATATGTTAGAGATGCTTTTCAACCCAACCCATAAAATCTGTAAAAAAGATAAATTCTCACTATAAATCCAATTATTTGCATTTGAGATAAGAAGCAAATTCAGAACAAGATAATTAAAGTTGATTCCCTGTTGCGCTTTCCACACCAAAATCAAAGATTACTGAAAAATTCAAATTTAATTTTCTTGGTTTGAATGTTAACCAGTTGTCATGAGAAGAATGTGACAAAAAAAGAAACAATAAAACTATTTCACATTTCTTTGGGGCCAGATAAAATGGTAACAAGGGCCAGATTTGGCCAGCAGACCTYGAGTTTGACACATGTTCTAAAACATGAAGTTTTAAACTCATTTTCTTTTTCCCACGTCAGGTCTCAAACTTACAAAAAACATTAAAGGCCAGTGCTGCGTCTCCATCATCGGGCCCCGCCCCTGCCGGAGCCGCATCCAATCAGGACGCGGATCAGCCCGCTGAACCACGAGACCCCGCCTCCTCTCAGGAACCACGACAACCAGGCAAAAAAGCTTCAAAGGTGAAAGGGTGAGTTCAGTCCCGTCACCTTTTCAGGCAGCCCAATATTTCAGAAGCACTCTGGGAAAGTTGCCACCTTGTTTTCTTTTTTTTTTTTTTTTAATTAACAGGCAATTTGAATGGAAATTGCTTTGTGTTTTCAAGGCTAAAATTGTCACAAACTATTACATGTGTGGCCGTTTAGAATAAATGACTGAACTGAAGGTTTATTCAAAACTCTCCCTGCAGGTGTTCTCTTCAAAATGAAGGTTGTGCTTAGTTTTATTTTTTATTTATCAAGAAAAAAATGTTCATTACTACGAGTAAAAACAAAAAGCTGCAAATAGAAGCTTTTTACTCCGTTAATTATCTCTTGTTGCCATTTTTCATTTTGTTCTATAAAACGTTTGTGTTTTGGAAAGTCTTTTTGTAAAAAAAAAAAAAGAAGAATTTCCCTTTCTTACATTTGCACAATAAAGACTGTTTCAAACTTTAAATTAAAGCCATTAGTCCGGTGTTTTTGTAGAGACAGAAGTTAATACCCAGGAGAAACGCCGTGTTTGTGTTTCTTCAATAAACAGTATGAAGTGAGCTGCTGGTTAAAGTGTTTTTGTCGGTCTTTGCGAAAGTGTGTCTGCATGAAGTAGTTTCATTATGAGATACACATCAGTGTTGCGTAGCTGTACTATAACCCCGCTTAATAGATACTTTCTTCTGTTCGGCTTCCATCCGGCCCTTATTTCCGATGGCTAATTTCACATCTCCTGAAATGTAAAATGTCACTGGATACATGTTCGCCCTGCGTGCTCACTTCCTGAAAGAACCGTTTCCTCTCTCCGGTGATGAGCAGAGACGGTTCAAGTGTTTGCTGTTTATGTTTTGTTTTTTTTTCCTGCTGAACAGAAAGCAGTGATTATTTTCTGGCTGCTTGTCATGATTGATGAAGCGTGGAGCCCCATAATTTTCATCATTCAGCGCCGCGCTTCATTCAAATGAAGAATCTCTCTCAGTGTTTTTCACATCCAAATTAATGATAGCTTAACCTCAATCCTCAAAATAAGTTCTGACACAATTCGCTTGTAAAGCTATTTAAAGGATGGGTTTGATAACAGAGCGATTATATTTAGAAACCAGAATTTCCTTTTTAATTTACAGAAATAGAAAATCCAGTCAGATCAGCTCAAATGTAAGAGTGTTAAAGGGGACATATCACGCAAAATCCACTTTTTTAGCAGTTTAAATACATTTTGTGTACGTGGAGTCTTTAGGAGTGCAGAAAAGTTGAATTTAGTCTCTGCACGTTGGTCTTCATTCTTCTCTGGTTCGGACGTATAGGGCTGATGTACATATCCTCTGTTGACATCTTTTATTAATGTGTAAACAAAAAGTTTATGTGCCGCTATATAGTCATATCTCTATCAAACTACAGAAATGGCCGAATGGTGTGGAGTGGACAATGGCTGTGTCTCAGTTCAGGAGCTGCGTCTGCATTTGTTGGTGACTTGTGTCACTGCCCCTTCTGAAGGCTGTCCCAATTCGTAGGCTCCTTCTCATGCAGCCAACGAATGCAGCCCACAAAACCCCGAAAATGAAGGCTGCATCTAAGTATCCTATCCAGCCAAGGATATCCCAGGATTCATTGCGCCGTCAGCAAACTAAACAAAGACAAAGGTGGCAAAATTTTTCTTTTTGTTGTTTTTTTTTTATGCTGCAATAAGATGTTAGATAAAATGCAACTACAAGTACAGATACTGGAGCTAAACCCAAATTATTAATATTTATTTACATATAACATGTTTAACTGTGAAGTTATTCCTCCAGTGAAGAGACGTGAGTAGATGTCCCAACGCATTTTGTCTGACAGCACGTGATATAAAACGTGTCACTATGATAGTTCATGGCAGTTCATGGTCATGCAAACATGCGTAATCAAAGATTAGACAGTCTCATTTCACAGCAGTTTTATGCAGCCTACCAGGAATGCTTACCCCTAATTTACATTACATGTGTTACGGCTGCGCTCCGCTCCACTGCGCAGGTCGCAGCTGTATGTTTCAAGTCCAGTTTACACTACCTCCGCTCTGCTCCAGTCCGACACACGTGCAGGAAGCAGATCGCGTGATAAATTCAGTGATAAGTGTGGAAGTCACAGCAAAAAATAATTAATTCTGTGAAAGACRAACTCCAAACACAGCTGAAAACAACGATATAAAGGCTTTTGGTATCTATGTTGAAACTGTCTCGCTGTCGTCTTTCTGAAACGTCTGATTTCAAAATAAAATCCACATGTATCGTATGTGTACACATAGCTTCATGCTACGTTTCCATCTGCAGACCAAACAGAACGATACATTCTGACAGCATTTGTGTAGAAATATATCCATATATTTATTAATATAGCCGCAATTTYGACATTATTCCGACAAATTATTCTGCCGAATAGTGTCTTATTTTGAAAATACCGATGTTGTGCTCATTTCTTTTCCTGTTGGTGCGACTTAATCTTTAAAAATTGACTCTGGCGCTGCTCCATCGTCCGGCAAAAATAGGATCTGTTTTAATTCTGACGGATCGCCGTCCGCTCACCACCGCAGCCAGTGTAAACACTCTCATTGATTATAATGGGTGCGTATTTGCTGCGGAGTTTGGACCGGAGTGGAGACGGAACGCAAGTAATGTAAATTAGGGGTTAGAGTGTGGCCTCTGTGGGCCGCAGTCTAGGTAGGCTGCAGCTCCTGAATTGGGACACAGCTAATGATCATTGAAAGTGAGACCTGGAGGGGGGGCGGGGTCAGAAGTGCCTCATTTGCATGTAAAGAGACCGCACCAAAATGAGGGCCTGTGGAGCTACACTAACCAGGAATTCAGACCAAAACATTGCAGTTCCACTATATACAGACCCCAACTGAATGATTTAAATGTGAAAAAGGAGGATTTAAAAGCATGATATGTCCCCTTTAAATATGATGCGGGACACCTTTGCCTCCAGGTTGCATCAGTGATGTGTATGTGAATGTGTTTTGTTCCTTCAGTAAAGCATGCAAGAAAGTGAAGACGAAATTTAAATAAAGCACCAATTCAGTGTTTCCGTTGGCTGTGTTCCAAACAGGCTGCGAGGCAGTGGGAAGATCTGGTCCAAGTCCAACTGAGGACAAAAGGTTTAAAGACGCAAGGACGGCGGCACTTGTGGACGCTGGCTAATTTACGGACACATTGGCATGTTGACGGACAGACAGTTTAAAACAACGTGACCACTCTTACGGACCACCCTCCTCACTTACACTTCTGCAGTAACAACCACAAAGCTTCACTGGGACTTCAATCACCTGATCTTAACCTTTTATGGATTCAGAAACACACACACACATACACACCTGGCTGATGGAGAAAATACGTGACTTTTTCCTCTTGCAGCTGTGAAAAGCCAGACGGGCAGAACTGTGGATGTAAATACACGGAGCACTTGTTAAGCTTGAGGACACAATAGTCTGCAGCAGGAGTCAGTTGCCTTTGACCAGAAACAAAATTAGTATAATCAAGGCATTGGTTTGTGTGTATCTCTGTTCTTTTGGTTTAGCTGAATTCTGTGTTGCTTTGTTGTTTACTTTTTGTTTTGTTTTACTCTCTCTCTCTAAAGTGGAGCCTTGTATAAAATGAGAATATAAATTGTTGGAAAAATAAAAACAAAACAACAAAAAGAAGCAGTGTGCTCATCTTGACTGCCTTATTAATGAAGGTACGTGACAAACCTTACCTCTTAGTTGACGTGAKCATTCCACAGGTTTATGTTTTAGTATTGTAGTCAAGAACACCTAGCCTGAGACCTAATTAAGACCAAGACTTTTAGGGGTTCACACCAAGTTGAAACCAAGACCAGGAAAAAAAAAAACTAGTGCCCTAAAACATAACAGTATACTGTACACAGGTAGTTAACTTAATCTATATATTTAATATCGACTAAATCTCCTGATGTGAGGGTTGGGTAAAGAATATAGCTTCAGAGGCAAATTGCTAACTTTAGCTAATTAGCTTTGCTAACAACGCTTTCCTTTCTTTGCTTCCTTTCTAAGTGACGATAAAAGTTCCCCACCGTCTCTGAAAGTAAAGCACTGCAGAATGAACAATTTGCTGTATGCTGTCTCCTGGTTGTTGTGTGGCAAACATAATATTCATGATTTATGTAGGCAAATTGTATTACTGAACACTTTGCAGACATCTCCCACTTCCAGACAACCACTGCTCACTTTCTTGGCATGTGAGAGTGAAAGTGGGTGAGGTTGGGTGACAAAAGTACATAATTAGCAATGAGTCACGCTTGGATTTGAATCATTACGTTTTATATCGATTGAAAGGATGTTAACAAATAAAATGAACAATATTCTGGCAGTTTAGTGGTATTTCCACAGTTTTGGTCTTGAAATCAAATGCTGAGTTCTTCTGTCCAAGATCGRGATGAGACAAAGTACAAATGCAGTCAAGTCTGAGACAAGACAGAGACCAAAAAGGTTTCAAGTACTACAACACTGGTATGTTTCACAGCAAACATAGAATTTTCAGAACCCCACACAATTAAAAAATAAATAAATAAAAAAATTTAAGACCCTATATTTCCAATGCATGATGGTTTTGGATTATTCATTTTGGTTCTTAATTAATAAATAATGAATATTGGTAGCCAATGTGAAGATCATGCCATTTCTTACTTCTTAAAATTGTATTTAATTCTCTCAAGAAATAAAAAAGTTAGGCCCGTTTGTTGCAGAATCATAAAAGGTTTTTTGGGTTTTCACTGTTAAACCAGTAGAAAAAGTAAGAGCTTTTTTTTCTATACCAAAATGGCCATAATTTCCTTATCAGCAATCTAGACAATGCTGGTTTCAATCTCGAAGCTCCGCCCATTACTCTTGTAAAAAGAACAATTCATGGACTTTTATTTTATTTTGTCTAATTCTTAATTAGTGTCATGGCCACTTCTTTTATTAAACGCACTTCAGAGTGCATCTCCGGAGGCTGCGCTACTAAATGTTAACTTGCAGAAGGGGGGTCTGCCCGTTAGGAGGTCAAGTCATTAATTAGGGCACGTCCCCAAAGAGATTAATGCTTTATAGAGCCGAGGCTTTCCCTGTGCACGAACAGCTCGACGAGGCTCGCATACTCGTGCAGCGAGGTAGCATTTGTATTTCACACGGGTCTGTTTTTTGCCCTGAGCTTCTATTTCAGTGCCAGAATTGCCTGCCACTCTTCCATGTACCTCCATTACTCTCAAAATTGCCTTCATCGTGCTCGGCCTTGTCCATTTCTCACTCCTCAGATTCTGTTTCCTCTAATTTCTCCACTTCCTTCCTTTCTGACATTAATGGTGGCAATTAGATGACCAGCGGTGATAGTGACAAGCAAGCAGACAGGAAAATTATCCTGTTCCACTTAACCCCGCATCTTTCTGAATCCCCTCTCGTTGCCTCTAACATTCCTCCTCACCTCCATAAATAGAGGTGTTAATTTCAGTCAGCCTGCAGTTTCATTTTTTTTCACCTTTTTTTTTTTGACACAATCGAAGCCTTGACTTGAAGCAGCTGTATGCCTCTCAAAGTGTGAGTGAACAATGGGGACTTGTTGAAGAATCACTCGTGACCACCTGACCTCTGCATCAGGGCTGGCCCTTGGCAAGATGTCAGGTGGTGCCCCCGCTTCTGCAGTTTTCTAAATCTCACTGCCAATTTACATAGTCACATWCCAAATTAAATAATTTACTTTGATATTATATTTTATCTTTGGAAACCAGGTTGTCCAATTAAATAGTTAACAATATAATTAAACTTGCCAACATTTGCTGACAGCAATGAGGAACACCTTTTCATGTTAACCAGCAGCTGTGGAGTGAAGCAGTTCTGGGGGGCTCCAGGGGTATACTCCCCTGGGAAATTTTGTAAAAGGTTCACTCAAATTTGAAGATATTTTACTAAACTCTTGGGATTAATAATGGCATAGAATCATTTTGATGAAAATAGAACACTGAAAACCAGACTTTACTGAAACTTCCATTGTCCTGGTATTGTTTTCTATTTACACACTGAGCCCCGATAGTTTTGACTGAAACATCCTCTGCACCATATAACACCTCATGCAGTAACAAAACAGCTGAGAAACCCACAGAACAAGTTACCTGACTATCCTACAGGCTGCACACTGATATAAAGTTATAAAATATTTATTTTCGTCCCCCATTTGTGGCACCTCCTAGATGGATAGCATTTGCTTACACTGCCTAGGCCTTGGGCCAGCTGCATTTACGAGTTCACACCCTACTTCTGTGTTTTTCTGTTGTGGTTACAGACAGCCGCCATGTGTCATACAGCCATTAAAACCTCCTCGTGGAACTCGGCCAATCAATTATCCCGATTGATCAGTAAAATGCCCAGAAGAGACGGGAAAACACGAGCTGCACTTCCAGCTGGTGGAAGAACCTTCAAACGCTGGAGTGGCATTTCTCTCCTTGTGCCCTGCCTTGATTTTATTGACATTAGTTTGAAAAACTATACACGGGAGGAAACTCTTGCTGAGCGTCCTGTTAATCTTTCCAAGGCGAGAGGAATCCATACGAGGTGGAAGGAGATAAGCAAACGGCTTCAGACACAAGCAGCCGCATTATTCTTCTCTCCTTTTCAGCTTTCCGCTCGGYGGTGAAAACATGATTGGCACATGCGGGACTTTTTAATGCCAAGTCTGTGGTTTAAAAATCAATGCGATGCAGTGGACTGAATGTTTCACATCAGGGAGAGACACAGATTAGGATACACGGGTATCTATTAAAATGCACAGTGTAAGCTTTATCCTTCCCATAAAGCATTGCGGATTGCACCGCTCCCAAGGGGAATGCATTCAACACGCTGAAATAAACAGACAAAAAGCACAAAAAAGAAAAAAAAAAAAGCATCAGCATCGAGTCCTTTATTTTAGTTCCATGGTACAGAAAAGACCACATTTCTACAGGAATGCTACTAAAAATCACAAGACTGGAGAGCTGAAGGGTCGAAGCTACCATGATGCCACCAGCACTATGTCAGAATGGTTCAGTGGATGGGTAGTTCATGTCACAAAGCTGCTTAGAAAAGTTGCCAAAAATTGACATTTAGCTTTGAAAAGTTCTGTAATACAATACTCAGATAGGTAAAATAGCCGTTTTATAAATACTTGATTTGAAGCAGCTCTCTCAGAGTTTTTCTACATGCAAACTGACAAGAAACGCATGAGGCAACTCTTTATGTGCAACTTTCCTTTGGTGCACCCAGGACAACTGATGAAGAGCTGTGATGGTTCTGTTTTCCAGATTGGTATACAACAACAACTAAAAGACAATCTCAGCGTTCATAGATATTTATTTCCCATGAAAACGTGGGAAAACGTCTTTTGCTGTGTACCATCCAACAACTGGGAAAGAAAAAACAAAACAGATTTTCAGTTTGTTCTAACCATTTACGTTCTGAATATTTTATCTCCAGCCCCTGGAAGTGCTCTCTGCTCGAGTCCAGCAGGAACGAAGCGTGCTTGCAAAGGTTCCACAAGGAGGTGAGCGTCAGCCAGATAATTAAGAGAACAAATCGGGAACAAAAACACAGGAAAACAAAACAAAAGAAAACGAGTCCTGTGCATCTGCAGAGGAATGGAGCCACACTATTTGCATTCCGGGCGCCCAAAGCAGGGGGGGAATAAACATCAGTTTTTGGAGCGTGACGTGTTAAACACATTGCCTGTTGGCTACAGCCACGCCAAACGGCTTTTGTGAAATATTCTGTTGGATGTTAGGAGATGCCGAGAATGGCTTTTTAACCAATTACAAGCCCGCTGGAGTGAGCTGAGTTTTAGTGCCATTTGATGAAAGGAGCAGCACTGGATTTTTAAAAAAAAAAATTCACGAATGAGCTGCTGAGTCACTGGTTGTGGAAGCACAGGTGAGGCAAGGTAGGGCATCTCGGGGGTAACAGAATCCTGCATGGCTGCTGAACTGCTTACTCGTGAGTTAGTCATGGTGGGTTGAAGCTGCTGGGTAGCCTGGCGGAGCTCGGGGCCGTAGAGAGGGTGGAGAACAGGGTCACAGTGATGCACATTAGAAAAAAAAAAAAGAAATTTACTCCAGAGGAGCGGAGAGATGAGCTGGGATTTTCGTTTCTTAGGCCTCAGGGAAGCTGTGAAGTTTTTGCGATGGCTGGATACCTGGGTTCCCTGAATTTGTTTCACAGTTGGAGAGAAAATAAAAAGAGCTCTGCGGGCGCACCCTCTGGTCGTGTTGTTTCTCCTCAGGCCTCGTAGAAACGTTCACCACGTGGAAAACAAACCTCACAGGTTCACAACTGGGATCCTGACACAGCAAGAGACAGAGAAGAAGTGTGAGTAGAAAAAATAAAGACGAAGCAGGAAGGTGGGATAGTTTTTCTTTTTTTTTTAGGTTTGGGAGCCCTGATGGTGGGAGAAGAGGAGGAGATGAAGAACAAAAGCCTGAAGCTGGTGGAGATGTTAACGGAAAGCTGGATCACAGGGGACGGAGGGATGGGAGGAAGAGGACGAAAAGCCGATGGGTGGAGGAAGTGAGAAGCAGCACTAGAGAGCCGCTCTATAATTATCCTGATTGAGATTAACTTAAAATACCCTTGAATAAAAGCATCATTTCATGGATGGAGGATAGGCGTCTTTTCATGGGCCCACGATGACTCATCTGGAGAGGGGGGGCTTTAAAACACTGATACATCTTAGAGCTGCTCCAGCACTCCAGGCCTGAATATTCTACAGAGAATAGCGTTACTGCCCAATTATACTCCATGCACATCCATTGCAGCACATGCAGAGTAATAAGAGTACCCGCACACAGACAGACACGCACAGAGGCAAACTTGGATCCAGAGACTCACACATGGAGCCAGACACACAAACACTCAAGACAGTGCAGAGCTGTTGAGGCGACTCATTACCTCTCCCTGTCGGTGAAGGAGGAGGAGGTGCTGTGCAGCGTCTGCCTGCTGTCCTCCGAAGCAAGGGAACGGGGGAGAGCGAGGGAGAGGGGGGGGCCCACGCCACGGGAAAGCGGGGGCGGATGCTGCGAACAGCTGCGATCGTAACTGGGAGAGAGAAAAGAAAGGATAGTAAGACGAATGGATGGAAGGGGGTCGGATGTGAGGAAGAGGAGGAGAGAAAGAGGGGAGAGTTGAAGATTTCAAAACAGAAGGATGAGGAGCAGAGCAGATTAGTGGGTAAATTACGAGAGAGAAAGAAAGTTTGAGGCAAACATAAATAAAGGTCTTATTGAGGGCAGGCATACAGAGAGCTACGGCAGGACATTTTAGCATTAAATTGGCTTCACCACTCTTTCATTTCAGGTATCTGAAGTYGGTTTATGTCATATTAGTTAAGTAAGATATCTCTAGTTATATTTTACTAATCAAAGCACCTGTTTGAGATATCTCTAATTACATTCTCAATAGAATAAATGTCAGATTTACCATTAAGTTGTACAGAGGCTCCAATTCAATATCTAAAGGAATTCTGAATACAAAAAATACAGTTCTTGATAYCTCTAAGTTAGTTTTTAATAGTCATTATTTGCTCACTTTTTATTCCAACTTGTCAAAATTCTAAAAATATCTTAAATTGTCATTCAAGATATCTTAAATGTATTTTTAATTTCACATAAGATTTGACTAGTACAAATTTAATTGCAGATGTTTTGAATGCAAACAATAAGGCAAAACTAACTAAGATATCTATAACTGTAATTATGACTTATGATTTCCTTTTAAGATAATCTCCCAAGTAATTTGCGATATCCTGAACGTGCTTTCATCTAGACTGCTTTTTATCCTTGAATTAACATTCTGTCTAATCAAAACGTCACAGATTTACGTATCATTTGGGCGGAAAGTTTATTTTAGCCTTACCTTAATTTGTAATTTAGTAGTAGGTCAAGTCAGTCAAAATTTTCATATTTTTAACAATTTTTAGCGCTGCAGCTCGTGCTCGACAGGAATTAAGAAACACGGATAATTTATTGTACAAAGTTTTGCAGGCAGCTGTTAGGACAGCTCAGTGACAGCAGGACTGGTCATAATTACGTTTGAGATATCTTGAATTATTCGTCTGACTAGTCAGAATTTTTTTTCAATCCTAAAAACAAAATTTATGTACAGTGATAAAAAATACAAAGTAAATCATGCCCTGAATAAAAAAGGTGCAGAGTGACGAAAAAAAACAAAAAAAAAAAAACTCAAACTGGAACAATCTCCAATTTAAAAAAAGTCATGTATCCTTATCTTGTTTTAAATGCAGGTATGTTAAATTACCATTAAGGAGGAACGTCAAAATGTTGTTGTTTTTAGTCGAAACACATTTTTAGATTTCTAGAATATAATTATAGATAGTCAGACGAAGCCAAATTTATGTTAAAATGGCCTGCCATATAAGAGCATCAGAAACATTCCCCCGCCACTGAAAAAGAATCCACGCCTGCTCATTAAAACGCTGCGAGTGGTGTGAAGGAGGCAGCGCTGTGGGATCAGAGTAGGGGGGAGTAGGGGTCAGAAAGATGCAACAAGGTGAAGAAATAAACAGAGGGCTGACGTACCACCRTGGTGACCAGGCGGTGCTTTCACTGAGGAGAGTGACTTATTACAAAGGAGCAGTGAAGCACCACAGGCCCAGGCTCTTAAGGACACTTCGACACACAACAAAAGCTGTTCTCGGGGGCCATAAAAGCCACCCTGAACCCTCATCTGTCCTCAGTGACACCTRTCCTCTCCCCGGCTGACGCTTACTCTCACCATCGCACACAAACAGCATCACAAACATCCACATGGACCATTTCAGGCCTGAGAACATATGCTTCTCTTCTATAACCATAATGAACTGGACTGTGGCCAATTTCCACTATAGGCTATCATTTCAGTCTATCTGCACCCCCCCTCCTCCTCATTCACTCCTCGGCTCTTTTATCCATCTAACACATGGTGTTATTTACACATTTATGACACTGAAGCACAAGCCAGTCTATAGAGAGAGAGAGGGCTCTGCTGCCATGTCTGCACTACCAAGCCTCCCAATTCTCTCTGTTGTAACGTGGTTTTTTTTTTTTTCCTCCTCTGTCATCTTCCACGACACTGCAGGGCCTCGTGAGAAAAAGTTATCAAAACAACACTGAGGCCAATGTCAGGAGCAGAAAGAAAAGAGGACTTATCATGTATTCGCTGGCAGCAAGCTAGAAGATTATCTGTGAATCTTCAGTCGAACTGGTGGTTCTGGGACAGACTGAGAGCACTGTGGCAGATAAGAGACTGTGTAAAGACAGACAGTGTTAAAATAAAAGAGAACACAGGTATCTCAGACGAGAGGAATAAAAAAATGTAAAAGAAAATCTCTGGGAGGCAAAAGGAAAAGGAGACGAGAAAAAAAAACACTAAAAGATTAAGAGAGAGTATAAAAAAGGGAAAAATTATCAGGCAATGAAATGTAAAATTAGGACCCAGGAGCCTTCAGGGGGTTAAGACGCTCGGATAAGAGGAAGGAGGAGAGAGCGAAAAGTGTAAATGTGAGGAGTGGCTGTGAGGTGAGGGAGCAGAGGGTTCCCGGTGGTCAAATAAACCGGCTGTTATTGGTTTGATCAGCAAAGCGTGTGAGTGCTCCACTATATCACAAAGATGACTCCCCAACTTCCATCTAATGGCCACGTGTTTGTGGGATTATCCTTCCTGCTGTGACAAACGTAACGTACAGATCACCCACCCTGTGTTCATCACAGTGTTTACACGCTTTGAGAGGGCTTATAGCAGGTGGGCTGTTGACGAAAACTCACTCTAATGCTCAAGCTTGTAAAGCACCCCCTCCCCCCACTCCTAATGATTATGGCAAATGTTTAATCATTGCAACACTAATGGCTCTAAATGACACATCTGTGCCAACTGTGACTTTCAGGAACGCAAGTGTTGTTAATAAAGTCATTAGTAAGCAATTACTCAGCTTTCACTTGAGGGGGGGACCACACAAAATCATTACGTAACCATCGGTGACGGACACACAAACAAACAAGACCAATACAAATCCATCATCCTCCCTAATGATCCTTATTGATCCCAACACATGTAGCCTCAGTCATTTATCTGGAACTAAAATGCACCAAATTTCTCTCAGGAAGCCAAGCAGATCTCCTAATTCTTGATGACTCAGACCCTTTAAACCAGGAGTCTTCAATGTTTTTTTAGTTGGGCAATCTGAAGGTGGAGACCCACCGTGCTGCCAATCAGGTTACAACAAAGAAACAACCTAACAAACAGGAATTTCCTGACTTTTTTTGATAGATTATATATAAATATATATTGTGTATACTGACATTAGTTCTCTATTGTCATTAGGAGATGCAAGGTTGTAGAAATATTGCAAAAATTACAGTAATAGGCTCTCAGCCAATTTCTGTGAGTCTGACAAAGTGAACAGGACCTGCCCAGTATGGATAGGGTGGGTCCTTCTCTTTGTGTGGGGAACCCATGGAGGGTCAGGCTGTGAATGAAGCAGAGTTCAGCTGGTGTGCTCACTCAATGTGTGCATTTCTGACTGAAATACATTAGTTTATGCCTCCAGTTATCGATTTGCTATATGTTGGATTCATGTTGAGTGTTTGAGGACATAACTATGAAATAAAAAAGCAAAAGTCTAACCAAAAGATTCAAGACCACCCCCCGCCCCCCAAAGGGTTGCAACCCCATCGTTGAAGACCTCTGCCTGTGAATACATCACCTTCAAATGCAAAAAGTCAAAAGAAAATATCTTTCTATTTAAGAAACTTAAATTTTATTTTTTTTAACTTGCACTTGAAAGTGAAACAGGAAGTGACATCAAACGGAAATTTTTTAAAAATAGGAAATCCCTGGTCTTTGTTTATTAAAACAAAATTATTTGAACTTTAACTCTTCATCTCCATAATAGTGACAAAATAATCTAAAGAAACATCAGATTATTCTCTACAGTCTGGGTCGTTAGCTATTATCAATCACATGCAGACATTCCCCTTTAGCATAACTTCCTGTTACTTGTGATACATGTGAATATCTCAACAACTGTTCAACTCAGCAGTGTGAACATTTTTTGCAACATTTTACCAATGTTATCTTTTCAAAAATGCATTTATATTTATTACCAAAATGGATGTCTCAGGCACTTCAAACTGAACTCACATTATAATCACTCTCCCTCCCAAGGGGCTGGGGTCTTTGTGAATCTGGTCCACATGCAAGATGTTTCATTTTATCACAAAAGCTTGAATGCTTTTTTTTAATCCAAATACTACTGAAAACCAAACTATGTTCACTTCGACTGGTTCATCCAAGAATAATGAATCCATTTGAGTCATTTTTTTATTAATGATGTGCAATTATGACTATAATTAACAAGATAAAAGCTTGGGAAATGTTATCCTATTTTAAAATAGCACAGTTATGTTTTATTCATTTCATAACTCCCAAAGTTTATCTTCTATCTCCTCAGCAGAGCACTAATCTCCACATTGGGAACTAACTGTGTAAGTGACCTCAATACATCCTTGCTTTAATGGAAATTGCCATTATTATCAGAAAGGTCTATAAAATAAATTTCATATCATGTGCTTCAATTATCCTCCCCCATTTTTTTTCAGTACTCAAGCTCATGCTGATCTGATTTTGCCCCCCCCCCCCCCCCCCCCCCCCCGAGGTGTTTTTATCCAGAGCAGCAGTTAACACCGAGCTGCTGCGGGACAGGTGTCCAGCCCTCACAGGTAGACTCGGCTGATCGGTCGTTACTCTGCAAAAACCCCGACGCTTTATTCACGTGTTCATCTAGAAGAGTTTGAAGTGGTTCAGACTCCTACCAGAGTTTGGCCGTGATGACGACGGCTGTCAGGATGAGCAGAGAGGAGATGGTCACGGTGACGTAGAACTGAGGGTCGACTGTAACACACACACACACACACACACACACACACACACGTTTGATTACTCAACTCTGTCATTGTATTCAGAACAACAGGAGAACAATCAATGAAGCCAGCTGAGACATGAAATTAGATGTGCAGGATTTTGGCCTCCAACTCCAACACCAATCCACTGAAGGCGTTTTTTTATTTTTTTATTTTACAGTTTTGACATCAGCCAAATTCTCCCCGAGTGATGAGAACTTTATTAGGCATCCCCCCGCCGCTGACACAGCCGGCTGCACACACGAGGGTGTCAGCCCTCACCCCAGTGACAGCTCATTCCCTGGAGGGCTCCTGGTGAGTGTGTGCTCACTCAAGGACCACCTTTATTTAGAAACCCTTCATGCGGATCTCCCGGCGCCCACCTTCCTCCGGCTCCGTCTCCTCCGCCTCCGTCCCTCCGGCCTCCGCTCCCTCCTGGTTTCTGGACTCCAGCGGCGCCTTCTCCTGGGGCGAGGCGCTAGAGTCCAGGTAGAGCCAGTCCTCGGAGGTGGCAGCGGCGCCGCTGACCTCCTGCTGGTTCCCGTGGCTGTGCAGGTGTTCGGTCTCCTGGCTGGAGAGGAAGCGGTGGTAGGTCTCGTCCTCCAGCGGCTGCGTGGGACCCCACACCACCGCCCACAGAGGGGTGGGCGTGACCTGGGAGGTGACGGACAGCTGGACCGGCAGGGCGTCCACCTGCTCTCCGCCCTCGCCATCGTCGCGGTTACAGACGGAGGGCTGCGAGACCAGAGCGACCAGGAGGAGGGTGACGAAGGCAATGAGTCGTGCGACAGGAGAGATGGAGCTTTAAAAAGAAAGAAAAAAGAATGAGAGGGGCAGAAGTGACAGAGGAGTTATCAGAGAAAACCTCTTGCCCAGAGGCACAACCTCAGCAGCTCAGACATTGATTCTCATGCCAGCCATCAATCAGAATGACATTTTATGCATCTGCATCCCATCCTCAGAAACTATCCATCTTACCATCTCTCCATCGCTTCACTCTGTTCACTGAGACTCCTCTTCTCCGATCATCTCTGTAACATAAGAGAGAAAGAAGGAAAAACAGAGGGGAGGTTCTGCCTTTTTTCCCCTCTTCATCTGTTTTACCACAGTTGTAAACACAGAAACCAGCAGGATTAACAGCTCAAAGCAAACTTTCTTTCTCTCTCTCTTTTTTTTTTTAAATATTAAAAAAGGAATCGTAAAAAGGCTCCTCAGGGAAGCTGAATTTAACRCTCCGTTATGAGCCACATGTTTCAGAACGAACATCTGCAAAAACCTCCCAAAAAAGTGTCTGCGCTCACTTCCCAGGTTTACAGAGCACACACCTGAGAGGAGCGCATTAATCATCGTTACGAGCATCATGCACGAAAAGCAGCACTCAGCAAGGCACTTTGAGCGAGGGAGAGAGACCCCCCCCACCACCACCACCATCAACGCCACAGAAATGTCGCTCGGAGAGCAGCGTGCGCGCCGGGAGCCGGACACATATCAGTTATCATGCTTACCTCTGGCAGCGGAGAGAGGGAATGAGCGAGGGAGACGGGAGAGGAGCGAGCAGAGATACAGAAAGCAAGTGAGAGAGGAGAGAGAAAAAAAAGCATCGGTTGCCGTAGCGACTGAGGCATGTAGAGTCTGCGAGTACGAGTGGGGAGAGAGAACGATGTAGAGGGGGGCAACAGACTGTAGGAAAGAGATTTAAATGCTAATTATGTTTTTTTTTCTCTTAAATGGGTTCAATTAAACGGACACAGGAGGAGAAATGAATTTGATGAAGCAAATAGAAAATGATACGAAGGACGACATTAATGAGACGGTTTTAGAGGTGAGAGGTTAAGAGAGAGGACTCTGTGATGTTTATGAAGGCGAACAAGGACACCCCAGAGACAACCAGACAGCAGAGTGGAGGAGAAAAAAAAGGAGAAGGAAGAAGATTTAATTCTCGCTCGTTTAATCAGGTTACTCCGGCAGAGCGAGGGGACGAACTGGTGTGAAGAAGAGGAAGGGTCACGGAGTCGTGAGAGGAAGAAAAAAAGACGAGATGCAAATGTGAAGTCACAGTTTGACTGCTTTATTGAATGTGAAAATATTTACAAAGAAAACGTACTGCCTCTCACAAACACCGGCACCAACAGTCTCTGTCCATACGCTCCTCCACACCTCCCAGACTAACACTCAGTCACTTCACCCTCCTCCTCATGGCTGCAGGCCGCGGAGCAGGAGAGACCGCCGCTCACTGAAGAACGCACCGCAACCACGAGCCGGACCCCCCGTCCTCCGCGCCCAGGTCGTCTCCTTCGTCTAGATTATCCTCATCGTCTAAAATCACACGAGACAAAAAGGGATTTTCCACAGGGATTAGTTACGATGCTCGTCTCATTTCAAATATCACTCATTAAAAATTTGTGTCGTCAGTCAAAACAGAAATGAAGTGTGAAGCTGAGAACAGTTTGACTGTACCGTCTGTCTCCTCGTCATCCTCAGTGTCCCCCTCTGACTCCAGGAGACACGAGTCTATACGGCTGTCTCTCCTCACGGTGACGTCGCCTCTGAAACGTTTAATTCATTAATTCAACCATCAACACAACTTTAACCTCAGATGACCCCAGTGGAGTTAATGAATTAAACTTTTTTTTTTTAAATCAGCGGTGCTGATGAGCTTTATTATTCCCACCTCTGCTTCCCAGAACTGGGGAGCTGCTCCCAGACGATGAGGTCTCGACCTCCAGTGACCCAGCGGTGGTCTCCGCTCCCGGTGGTCCACGCTGCGAAGCAGAGGATTCTGGGAGCGTTCGGCCAGGTCAGAGAGGCCAGATAYCGACACCGAGGCAGAGAGAACACTGCAGAGAGGAGAGAGACGTTAAAAAGGATCACAGGTCAGCAGAGAAACGGGAGCTAAACTGTTTTGAAAGAGGGGGCACAGGGGTGCTTTTTAGGGTTCACATTCAAATACAGAAAAGCTGCCCTAGCTAACTTAAAAAAAACTATAATTCAGCCATTTTAAGACTTATTGACATGAAATTTTTTGTGGAGTAGCTAAGAATGATCACATGAYGATTGTTGATGCTAATCYCAAACCAAGCTAACCGCTACTGCTAATTTTAAAAAGGGCTACAACTCAAACATTTGTACACATATGCAGCTAAAAAATGTATGTAGTACAGAARTATCAGAGAACAATCTTTAACAAAGTCTAAATGCAAATACAAAACCCCAGATCCCACTCACWTGTCAGTGACTTGKGGGSTGGCCAACCAGGTGCCAGAGGTGGCACTTGTAGTCAAAGAGATGTACCATGTTTATCTGCATAAAAAGTACCAGYAASTTTGATGGTACCCCATTAAAGTACRTCCCGTACAGGTATAAAAAACCCATTTCTTACWAAATTTCTCCYGGACACAAAGTCAGAATTCAAGATTAATTCTAAAAATCAAATGGCTTTGACTATGTCTATATAATATCTGAMCATAATAGCCACATCTTTTGCTTAACATCTGTTTTTTTGGTACCAAAATGTTACAAACTGATTGCTTAACTAAATCCAGGTAAYTAATATTGAACTTATGAAGCCTTTTACAGCTGACATCCACAAAAAGGGCCAAAAAGTGTCAAAATTTTAGCTTATTTTGAAAATTTGGTCATGCTCTTTCCCCAACTGTTCTGTCAGTTTTTCCTAAACTGGCACCAAACTGCACCAAAAATATCTTCAGAGACTCTACTAATCAAAACATATAAGATGCACAATGTCATCTTTTTTTTCATTTTAGTAGCAAACAAATTATGCCAACCCTCTAAATTACTCATATATGTCAAATTTAACATATTGTACATATTATTGCCCTACTTCATATTTAAATCATACTTTAGTGTTAAAAAAGTATATTTGAAACCACTGGGTTGTTAATGTTAATTAAATCTMATCTATTCATCCATTATCTTTCGTTTTATCCAAAGTCAGGTCAGATCAGCAGCTTGACCTCTCTTTCCTCAGCCACCTCTTCCAGCTCTTATGGAAAGTTTTGTATTGCCATTCCGGCCACCCCTCAGGCTCCGCCCCGCGTGAAGAGAGTGACCCCTGGCTGCACGCAGTTTACTCACAATTAAGTGTGCTCTCTCCGTTCGCCAGGTCGTAGCTGGAGCCGATTAGGAGGCCTCCCGTCTGGTGAACACAATCTGTTACCCCGGCGACGCTGCTGTGATTGGTCACCCTGGATATTACCCCTGTGATAATTCAACAGATGTTCGGTGAAGGAATTATGCAGATTTCACAGACCTCTGCGCCCGGCCCAATCCGGAGCTCACCCGTCCTCCACTGAAGGATCTGGAGCCAGGCTCGACCGTAGGCCAGGAACACTCTGTCCCCCCGCGGGCTGAGCGTCAGGCGCCCCCCGCCCAGGCCCGTCACCTGGCTGCTCCAGTGGTGCAGCAGCCTCAGCGGGTCTCGATCCGAACACCGGTTCTCCCACACAGACACCCCTCCCTCGGCCGAGCCGCTGAACACCAGCGGACCCTGAGTCTGTGGGGGGCACGGGGGGAGACGTGGTCGTCATGGTGATTTCAGGTCCCACTGTGTTTGTGTTTAACCGGTACATGTGTGAGACTTGAAACTGCACGTATGTTTGTGTAAACAGAAATAAAAGTGCTGTGAGTGTTTCTCTGTAAATGGATTGTGTGCTTTGCATGATAAACAAAGAGGATGGAAAATAATGTGCGACGCTTTAATGCTTTAGGCACATTATGATGATTGCAAATTGGAAAAAAAAAACAAATGTGCATATGTAGTTCTGGGTTTCAGAATTCATAAAAGCCTTTTTTTTTGCTAATAAAAACAAACAGTGTGCTCTAGAATTGGATGAGCTTCACAGCTTACATCTCAGCAAAAATATCTTGATCCTTTTTTGAAACCAATAAATAAAAAAAAGCTTGAGCGAGGAAGAAAGTGTGGAAATGTGCCTATTTGATTTCTGCTAATTAAGAGTTATAAATATATTAGGGGCAGCTTCTGAAGCATATTTTTTGTGTCAGCCTTTAAAAATAGGCAGAAAAATAAAACAGCTTTTCAGTCAGTCTGCAGAGCGTGTTTGTGGTCAGAAGGGGGATGACCCACCCACCTGGATGGAGGTGACCGCTTCCTGATGAGCGTTGACTGACTGGCAGTTTTGGAAAGTGAGCCAGTTCCAGGCTTGAAGCTTCCCTCCATCTGCAGGGCGACAGAGTGCGAGGTTAACACAGGGCGACAGCCGACTGGCAGTTATTACTGTTGGTCACGGCTGACACACCTGAGCCTCCAGCTCGATAGCAACATGCTACGCTAATTCACTGGCAGATGATTCCAGTGTCAGACTCAGTGCAGATATTAGTCAGAAACACAAACTGGACTGAAATATTACACTTACACACACACACACACACACACACACACACACACACACAC
>NW_013952503.1:806269-815145 GCF_001266775.1 Austrofundulus limnaeus | reverse complement strand
CACACACACACACACACACACACACACACACACTTGTATTTGCATCAAACTGAGGACTTTGTATTGACTTCAATTCATTTTTTTAACTGTATTTATGACTAACCCAGATATTTTCTCTAAAATTAACCATTACTGATCTATAGTTAACCCTAACCTGAACCTGAACTTGCTTGCAGTGATTGTCTCAAAAGGTTGGCAACAAATATTAAGTTACAGGTACCATCATATTTGTCAGGGCTTGTTTCACTTGTTTTTTTATTTTATTTATTTTTTATTATCCTGTTGAACCACAATTCAAAAGCAATTTCTGATTTTCACTGGGTATTTTTCTTTAGTAATTTTTTATTTTTACTTTTTTCTTTCTCAGTGACCATTGTGGGGTTTACCAACAATTATGTCCAGGTGTGTAGATGTCAAAAAATAAATACAAGATATGAATCTGACAAACTTTACGGTCTGCTCGAAGAAACACACCTGATCCTGTGATGATGTAGCCGTCCCCCTCCGGCACAAAGCAGAGCGCAGTCACAGCGTTGAACGTGTAGATGGACTTGACACACTGCCCTGAGGGAAGGAAGCAGCAGAGTAATTGAAAAGATGCAGGACATCATTATTTCTTCAGGTTGTACTATCTTTGTGTGGGAATCATACCAACGCTTAGGGCCCAGATTTTCACATGGCAGTCGGCGGAGCCGCTCAAAATGAACCGCTCTTTATCGGATAAGAACAGGGACCGGGCTGGTGAGAGGGGCAAAACACGGACCGATTGGAACAAAAACAAAAGAGGAGAAAGAAAAATAGACTTATGCAATTAAGTGATGATGCAAAAAAATAATAAAAACAGAAAGAGAATACAGGATGGTAAACATACACTTTTCCCACAGTAAAATTCATTTTCAAGGTAAATTTATAACTTTTCCAGCACCAAACTTTACAGCAGTCTGTCTCTCTGTGAGCTTCATAACCACGGCACAGACAGACTTCCCTGTGTGAAGTGAGAATACGCAACTGAATCAAATCAAATTCTGCAAGTTCTAATATTAATATGAAATGGAGATGTGGRCAGAAGGATCTCAAAACAAATCAAGCACTTGCCAAACCTTGAAAACACTTTGGTAAAATTCAAGCATATTCCAAGGATTTCAAGCACCCGTCCCATATGAACCCTGGGAGGTTACAACCCCTGAAAAAAAGTATGGAATCACCAGTCTTGGATGAGCACTCATTCACACATTTCATTCTGTAAAACAAACTCAGATCAAAAACATGAAACAATAATAAGGTCATTCCAAAGTGCAACTTGTTGGCTTTCAGGAACACTCAAAGAAATGAAGAGAAAACCTTGTTTACATTGACATTTTGGACAGCTTTTTCATCCTTTCAGTGAATGTTACTTTTCTTGACCAAGCACAGGGGGAAAAAATGGAATCACTCAATTCTGAGGAAAAAAGTATGGAATCACTCAAATTGGAGGTAGAAAATAAGGACACACCCAGTCAATTTCCTTTCCCTAAATGGACACCTGCCTCAGATTAGATCTGTTCGTTAGTCTGCAGTTAAAAACACCTGCAGTCATGACAACTTGGAGGGCTGCTGGACGAAGTGGAGTGGCAAGAACCATGGCTCCAACAAAAGAAATGTCTCTTGAAACCAAAGAGAGGATTGTGAAACTTCTTGAAGAAGGTAACTCTTCACACATGGTTGTTAAAGATGTGGGCTGTTCACAGTCAGCTGTATCCAAGATATGGACCAAATACAAACAGCATGGAATGGTTGTTAAAGCCAAGCGTACTGGTAGACCAAGAAAGACATCAAAGCATCAAGACAAACAAAAGGCCATTTGTCTTGAAAACCAAAAAAGTACAGCTAAATAGATGAAGCATAACTGGGAGGAAGCTGGAGCCAATGTATGTGACCGAACTGTAAGAAATTGTCTAAAGGCAATGGGATTTCAATACAAGAAAGCTAAAAGAAAACCATCATTGACACCTAAACACAAAAGAACAAGACTGCAATGGGCTGAGGAGAGGCAAACATGGACTGTGGATGACTGGATGAAAGTTATCTTCAGTGATGTGTCAAGAATCTGCATTGGACAAGGTGATGATGCTGGAACTTTTGTTTGGTGCCGTTCCAGTGAGATTTATGAAGAGGACTGCCTGAAGAAAACAACCAAATTTCCACAGTCCTTGATGATATGGGGCTGCATGTCAGGCAAAGGCACTGGGGAGATGACTGTGGTTAATTCTTCTTTCAATGAACAAGTTTACATTGACATTTGGACAGTTTTCTCATCCCTTCAATTGAACAGATATTTGGAGGTGATGAAAAAAAATGGTCCACAAGAAGGCTCCGACCTGCAAAGCTGATCTGGCAACTGCTATCAAAGAGAGTTGGCACCAAATAGATGAAGAATACTGTTTGTCACTCATCAAGTCCATGCCTCAGAGACTGCAAGCCGTTATAAAAGCCAAAGGTGGTGAAACTAAATACTAGTGATGTACTTTGAATGGTCTTTTATCTGTTTTTCATGATTCCATACTTTTTTCCTCAGAATTGAGTGATTCCATATTTTTTCCCTGTGCTTGGTCAATAAAAGTAACATTCACTGACTTCCACAATGTTTTCTCCTCATTTCTTTGAGTGTTCCTGAAAGYCAACAAGTTGCACTTTGGAATGATCTTATTATTGTTTCATGTTTTTGATCTGAGTTTGTTTTACAGAATGAAATGTCTGAATGAGTTTTCATCCAAGACTGATGATTCCATACCTTTTTTCAGGGGTTGTACCAAGGAGCGACTGCTGCTGTTAATCCACTGCACTTCCACCTTGGATTAGTTAAGTTGGGGAAGCAGGTGGGAAGGTGGTTTATGAGGCGAGCCGGAGTCAAATGATGGAGACCTGCTTGCCTCAGACAGACAGTGAACTCTCTTAAGTGTCTACTGAGCTTATTTCTCACTGGAGTTGATCTGATGAACTGCTCCTATAATTACAAGGCCGCGGGACGCAGACATCGCTCAGCAGCAGTGCAGCGGCGTGCACTCACCCAGCTTCCTGCAGTGCTCGAGGGGAGGCGCAGACAGACAGGTCACTCCGCCGGTGTGACCCCCCAGGTTCTTCTGCTCCGTTGCCGTGGGAACATGCCACACCTTCACCGTTGTATCGCGACTTACAGATGGGAGGAGCGACGAAGAGGAGACAGAAGAGCACAGAGGCAGAACGTTGGAAGTTCATTTAACGTAAAACAGAAAGGATTTGAAGCAGCGTGATGAGGACAAACATGTCAGGCAGCGGGGAAAGAGCAAACGCTTATTAAGCAATAAATTAGGTGGAATGTTCATGTTCCACATCCATTATGCTAATTATGTGCTGCTTTACCTTCCAGAAACAACCAGGTTGTCAACAGCAACCACACTGGTGATGATGTCGTTGTGGCCCTCCAGCAGCCTCAAGCGAAACCTCGCCTTCTCCCAAGATGCTTTGAGGGATGTAAACTCAGCTTCTGTAAAGAAAACGATTCGTGAAATTAGCATTGTTGACTCATCGGCACCCCGGCCACAGCGCACGGTTCTTCCATATGGATTAGTAAAGCGTGGGGCTAAATGAGCTCCACGGATGCAAAACGTGGGCCCTGCCTTCAGGGGAGAGAGTGCAGCCTGTTGGTTTTAATCCCGACAGCCACGTGAGCTTGTTAAGACTCCCTGGGGCATACATCTGTAATCTGGTTTTAGATGGTAATCGAAAATTAGGGCAGTTTTGCACTTTTAACAGCCTGAAAAAAAAAGTGCGGCGGTGTCACTTTTCTGCTGATTAGCCCACCTTCCTGTCGCAGTAGCTGCTCTGTGTCGCGGTCTGGACAGCCTCCTGACTCATCTCCACTCTGATGTGACACCTTGGCCGGCTCTGGCCCGTCCTGCAGCCTGTCCGGTTCTGCTGCGTCCCGTCTTGCCACCCTCTGCCTGGCAGCCGGCGCTGCTTGAGCCCTGGACTCCATTTCCCCCTTAAGGATCTTGGAGGCTGGAGGCGTTTGTGATGGAAGAGCCTCGAGGGCATCCTCCCTGTGCCAGTGCAGAAATCAGGATGAATGAATAATCGAGATGTAGAATGCACACAACATTCTGTGACAACAAAAATATCACACGTGTGGAAGATCTTTAGGTCCCATACAAACAAAATCAACAACAGCAGATTATGTGTTGGACAGAATTAAGGAGTATTATTCACACAGGCTGAGGGGACCACACCACTGACTGATGTTTACGTGACACAAACAGAAGGAAGTCCCATTTTCTAGAAGCACCAGAGTATTTGACCTCATGTGTTTTTGGACAGACACACAAAAAAGATCAAAGGCTTCAAAGTGAATGTTGTTGCTTTTGAAAAACGATGCTTCTATCCATACGGCCCCTCCACCTCTCCCTCACGTTCTTACACTTGTCTTTTCATCTTCTCCTTATTTCCGTCTCCCACAATCCCAAGAGTTTGCTGCGGGCCAGAAAGCTGCAGCTGAAGCTCAGCCAATCTGGAGCGCAGCTCCGCCTTCCTGGAGATCTGACAGGGAAGAAGTGGAGAGATTGGTTGTAATGCAAGCTGCTAAATCCACAAGTTGTTTTTATCTTGTTTACATGCACAAGCAGATCACTCGGCCCGTCTCCACTTATTAGGCTGCAGCTCACAGCGCAGCCCCTACTTCTGTCTGATTGAGAGCTTTGAAATATGCATGACTGACTAAGCTGGATGTCAAGTGTAGCTCAAGTGTTTGTTTTCTCTGTTAAAGGAGCACTCCATCAACTTTACTGAGTTTGTCACACAGTTTATGAGCCATCAGCAGTTCTGCAGAAAACAATTATACATCTTTTGTGGGTTTGATGGGACTGATACGCTTATTTATTTTGTGTGATTGTAGACAACAGATTTTTAATTTTTAACAAGATATGACACATTTACAGCACAAGAAACTGGAAATTCGACTGACTTTCACTGTGGGAATTGCAATTTTCAGAGCAAATTAATCTGTGTCTGCATGACTCATATGTTGTTTTACTTTTCCAAGCTGGGTGTCTGAATTCACTACAAACTTTAAGATTCCAAATTGGAGTCTGAATCTTCTCAAAATAAGTGAACTAGTCTTCCATGGCAGTAAGACAATTGCACTTGGTTAGACTACTTGAAATAAGGGACATTTCTAGGTAATAAGATAAATAAAAGAACACATTCTGCTCTTGCTTAGTATATTAGTCTGAAAACAAGATCAAAAAGACTTTTTGGCTGGATATAAGACTGAAAGACTTGGTTAGATGAACAGTTTTTTGCAGTGAAATAAATAAACAACATTTATTTCTTTCACACTTTTGTGCTTCAAAGATTTCAAACTATTATAAAAATCTGATTTGTAGGTACATCACATTCCAGACTGAATAAAATGGTCAAAGCTTTATTTTACAAGTTGGTTTTCACTTTGTGGTTTAAAGTAAATTGAGAATTAAATGCTTTACTTAACATCAGAGAAAAAAAACAGGTAATAATGTACTCCATTATGCAGAGAAGAGAGAAGAGCAAAGTCAAGTGTCTCACCATGAAACTAAAATAACTCAGAACAGTGGCCGTGTTGGATTTTGATAAAAACAAAACAAAGATATTTACTTAAATCCTTAAAAAATGTATTAAAACTGTGTCTGCTATGACTTCCTTTCATTTTACAGACAAAAAATTGATCTTCTGCCCTCATTGTGATTATTTTTAAGAAAGTAGTTTAAATCTGCACAAGTTTTTGTCACAATTCTCCCACCCTCAGAGCTAAAACTTGGAATATCAAACAAAATTTACTCTCATCTTCTAAAGTCCTAAAAGTCTACTTCAAATATTTTATTTTCTTCTTAATTGGCAGTTATTAGTTTAATCCTGTTTAGTTTAATTAGTCATAATTATGATGCTGCTCTTTTTTGTCTGAAGTATCTTTGCTGAAACTAAACAGAAGGAAGTTTCAACTTAATATATAAATATAAATATTTAACTGTTATCAATAAAGAAATGAAATTTCTACTAAAACGAAGGCTATAGATAGATATAACTAATTCCCTTTGTTTTAAGGTAGTAAAACAGTGTAATTTGTCATAAATAAAATGCTCATTATTTACAGAAATATTCTTAGTAACTAAATAAGAACTTTAAACTGAATATTAACTGTTATCAATAAAATGAACTTCCCATTGAAATTATTATTTTATCTATTTTCCTTCATTTTAAGTGTATATTCATAGGGAAAAATGACTATTATCTTCTCTCAGTGGGAGTAAATCACCCAGTAATTCCCTTTGAAGGAAGTTATTTACATATCATTGCTGTGTTTTGGTTGTCTGCATGTGTCGGTTTACAGAATATTAGAGAAAACTCGATGTGACCTAAAAATTCTCTCTGTGATTCGTATCAGTAACTTCCACCACCACCCATGTATTTATCATCTTCTCCCCCAATTAAACGTCGCAGGAGTTCAGCTGAGACAAACCAGTGTTGTAGGGCACAGCCATCATTTTTCTACAGCATCCGTCCCGTGACCTTTAACGAGTCTTTTCCTAAACTTACTGATTATTTTTGTCCTGATGCGCTGAGCTCAGTGTAGATGATCTGATCTGCTCAGATCCCAGAGCAGAAGCTGTCAAATTATTCATCGCTCCATTATTTATTCATGTTAATCACTGCCTTTATGAAGCCAACACACTTTTTTCAAATAGAACAAGAATTCATTTGCATTTCTTTTGCAGCAGTTTTTAAGCCATCATCTTTATAAAGTGACAAATCAGCTGTGTAAGAAACTGGAAAGGAAAGTGTAAAGTAGATCTGTGCCCCTTTTTATGATTTAATTTGGTTTGTTGCTTTAAATCTTTGTTTCCTCTTTAGGGAAATGTATCTTGGATTAGCCAAAGTCACAAAACGCAGGTCACAGGAATATGAAAAGGCAGATGATGTGTTTCTGTACCTTGAATTTCTCCTCTGGGCTGAGACTGATTTTTATTTCCAGATTTTCAATCTGTCTCAGTTTCTTCTGCAGCTTCCTCACCTCCCCCATTTGAAACTGTGCCGCTATCTAAACCCACCCGCAGGTCTCAATAAAACAAAACAAAACAAAAAAATAACACAGAGTTTCATAAAAGCCTCACATGAACAACATCTCTGATTAATACCGACCCTCTAACTCTTAAATTAGTGGAGATGTCGCGGGCGGACTAGCGGTGTGTTTTGAAGACGTGTCGCCGGATGTTGACGAACTGAAAGGAGTGTTTGTCGTTCTTACAGAGACACCCTGTGGCTGGTTCAGGTACTGCAGCGAAAGTAGACGAGTTTGCTGTGCTTTTACAATTTTACTTAAAAAATAAAAATATTCGAGTTTGATTAAGTTTATTTAACATATACAAGCCTAACAATAAAATAAAATGTTAGCCTGAGGACAAAGAAGATTTATGTTGCCTTCACTGCCACCCTTTTGGCTCATAATTCAGAAATTTACCAATTTAAAAAGGAAAATTTCCATTAATTGTTTGTGTCCTGGCACTGTAACATACTTGGYGCTATTTTAAAATGTATATATCAAATCGATCAGCCCGATAAGGAATATTATAATTTTTAGTTTTGTTTGGAACCTTTTATGGCCTACTTTCAGAATATTTAACTTTATTTTTTCAATAATGAAATTAATTTCCCACAAAAATAAATTGAGATATCTTCAGTTTTACACATTTTAATTTAAAATCTGCTTCAACCTACATGCTTTAATTATCTCGCTGTGTCTTAATTGTAAACAGCCCTCTCTTTAGCTTTAGGCAACCAATTTGCTTCTTTTAGATTTTTAAAAACATTTATTGTTTTAGTTTGTTACTTTCATACACCTTTTTTTGCTACTTTAATATTTTATTCTGCACATTTATTTACACAATTTAGCTACAGATTTGATGACTTTAGCTACTGTTTTACTTCAAGCATGTTTTGGTAATTGTAACTACAGCTTCTAGCTAGTGTTCATTTGTTTTTAGTTGGTCTGCTGTTTTCAGAGTTTAGCTGGTGTTCTGCTTTTAGCTACTGTTACTAATTTTAGCATGTTTCATTAATGCTAGTTTTAGCTACTGTTTTTTAGCTAGAGTCCAGTTGTTTTAGGATTTAGTTAGTGTTCTAGTGTTTTCAGATTTTAGCTAGTGTTCTGTTGTTTTTACCTTTAGCTTCTGTTCTGGCCCTGGCTTTTGTATTTCTTATAATYTTAACCTATGATTATTGTTTTAACGTTGACATACTAACTATTCGTTTGTCTTTGACGCGTCAGCCACTAAACTAGAGAAACATTTCAGACACATTTTCTAAAAATCAGAACTATAGATTTTTCACGTTACCGATATTTCCGATGAAACGTGAAGGCATCGTTTCAATTTTTTCACAAAATAAAAACTCGAATGTGAAAGTAAAATGGTTAGATTCAATTCCTACTGGAGCAAAATCTCAATATCCCTAAAATCCTTTTTATGAAGATTTTAGGGGAATTTTTAAATTAATCTGATACCGGAAGTGACATCACTGCTCACTCCTTTTGTCTGACGACCTTATCGGGAGGAAGTGAAGCTCAGACAAGGCTACTGGCTAAGCGAAGGGGGAAAAAAAATAAAAAAAAGAGTAAGCGATAGGAGGAGGGGGGGCGGACTTCACGGATTTAAAGGAATTTTTATAGAGTTGGACCCCGGATCCAGACCGTTCTGGCCGTTTGGAGTTCTTGAGAAGACGACGGAATCGTCGGTACCGGTAAACACGACATTTCTCCACGCTGTCGCCCGTAATTTAATGTTCGAGTCGCTGCCTCCTCTCCAACGTCTCCGCAGCCGGAAGTCTGTTCTGAG
>NW_013952503.1:799392-805894 GCF_001266775.1 Austrofundulus limnaeus | reverse complement strand
TATATAATCAGCATCATTCTGTCACAGATGTTTTATTTACAGAAATCTTGCTGAATTTTCTGAGTGCTTTGTTTGCATTGAATCTGGACACTTGTTTAGACTTATATTCAGTGTATTTGGAAAACTAYTGGAGTGAATTATTTCTACTTGCATCATTTGATAAAGTTCAGATATATTTTTAAAAATTGGTTTTATACTTTGCAATGACAACCTTTTAATGAAAACAATTCTGTTCTGTAACAAATTGTGTTGCTTTAAAAGCAATGATTGCTGTGCAAAACATTTTATAAAAAAAACATAGACACATCCGTGGAATCACCCGAGCCCGTTGAGTAAGAAAACTTTTATTTATGTTAATTATCTCCAGAATAAAAAATATAGCAGACCCTCAATAAGTTTAGAGAGTTTCCCGTTTCTCTCTTTTGATTCTACTGCAAAAAGCTACACAGGGATTTATTACGAAATTATTCATCAGGTTTTGATGATACTGAACTGTGTTGTACTTTAATAAACATTGGCTATTATGCTTCAGCTTCATTTATATGAATACAGTTTTATAAACGAAAATGACTTTTTTTTGTCAATGTACATAGTAAAGTGAAATCAGGAGATTTTTAATCGGTAACACCTGACACACAAAATAAAACAAAATTTGGCCAAACCAAGTCAAATTTTGTTGTCAAATCTGCAATATGCATAGGACATACACAAGATTGAAATTATGTTACTCTCAGACCCACTGTGCAATAAACATCTAAACAAATTTTAAGATTAAAAATTGAAAAATTTTACCAAACTGCTGTGTAAAAATGTGTTGGGATAATTGTCTCACAAAGGTCCCTGATATTGGTATCAGATTTAAAGTGACATGCATGGAGAGTCTAGTGTATGTGCACAGTATTTGTATAATGTCCTTGATTTTGCAGTGGGTTGGCATTGAATATGGCTTACACGTATAAATGATTAAAGTAAAGTGAAGAATGCAAATCCAGTTCAGTGTTAAAATGTTGRAAAAAAAAAACCCAAAGTTTATGTATGACGGGTTGAGAGAGGTAATCATCTTGACTGCCTGATGGACGGAGCTGACCCTCAGTCTTCTGGTTCTAGCCTTGAGACTCTGTAGTCTCCTCCCTGATGGCAGCAGGCTGAAGAAGCGGTGCAGTGGGTGTGTGGGGTCACCCACCACCATGCAGAGGGCTTTGTCGAGTGAGGCGTGTGCTGCKTAGGTCATGGAGGGAAGTGACAGAAGTGCAAAGTCAAGAACTGCTTCCTAAAATGCCAGAGAGGCAGATTTGTGTTTGTTGAAGAGCATTACTGTGTTAGGAAAGAAATTATTTGTGAGTCTAGTAGTTCTGGATGTAGCCTCTCCCAGAGTGCAAAGAAATGATGATCAGGATAAACGACCCTTGATCCTGTTGGTGTCTCTAGAGAGAATGGGACTATTAAAATGTAAAATGTTTTTAGAAGCCCTGTCACAAAACMTTTTATACAACTTATGCCAACTTATGAACATTTTGTTATGAATAAATTACTCATATAGGTTATATTTGTTCACCTCGTTGGCATTACAGTGTTTACACATTCAACAGAGGCTTCCACTAGATTATTTTTCTTCCACCTTCAGCGTAGACATATTTGGTGTAGGGCAAAACTTTTATAAGTGACTGCAGACCAGTCCCTTATGATATAAGTTGTCAAAAATGTAGTAGTGTAACAGGACCTTTACATGTGTTCTTGTCTCAACACAACAGGACAAAAACTGAACAGATGAACACGATGTGCACTTTCTGCTTACTTATCTGAAATCCTAGCAGACTGCATTATGCTCTTCTTCAATCTGTTGTGGTTATTTTCCAAGATGACAATCTTCAGAAATGTGTGAGGTACATGTTGTTTTAAAGGAAGCCAATTTTGTGGGAGTAGGGAAATCAAACAACTAAATCCAGAAAAGGACTAAACTGATTTCCTTCTTAAACTTGTGATACTACCAGCAACTGAAAACCACAAAGGCTGTGAGGGATTAGTTTCCTGTTTTATATTCTGCTGTGCTAATAATCCACATCAGCCTGGAGGCTTTCACTTATCACAGCCAGCAGACAGGGGGAAATATTTGAATTAGCTTGGAAGCTGTAAAATAAATAAGATGAACTGAATCAAGTGAAGTGTCGACAAAATATGTTTGACTTACCTTCCCAACCTCAGAGACACCCCATCCCATCCCCAGCACATGTCTCTGATCTTCACCTTTTTAATACGGTTTCCTGGAAGGTTTTAGATCATTTCAAGTTTGGCTACATTGCTTCTTTTTATCTGATTTAGCATCTCTATAAGCATCACACCATTCCTGTTCTTGTGTCTTCGCAGACGTAATGGAAGACACTCATTTTAATTCCTCATATTTCTGGTCTCCAGTCCCAGCTGTGCCAGGACAGGTAGGGTTGGATTATTTAACCATCAGGACCTGTGATTTTTTTAAATGGTCCACAACATTACTCACAGCAGATCACATGGAACTGATACAGGATGAAATTATCTCCTGTCCCCAGCAGATTGAGAATGCCGTGTTCCTGAACAAAGTGAAAGATCAGCAGGAGAAGAATGCGTCATTCCCTCCTTCCTCGGCTCCCCACTACCAAACAACTCTCCTCACCATCCCGACTCCCGGGGCCAAGACAGATGGAGGCAGTCTGGCTGGTGGTGCGGCGCACCTCCACGCTCCTCACAGCACCCAGAACATCACGGTGTTGCCTGTCCCCTCCACGGGCATCATGACAGCAGGTAGGCCTGTTTCTGCTCGGAGAAGCCTTCAGGGGGTGTCTTTCTCCGTTTTTGCGGACGTAACAGCCGATAATGGTTTCAGAACAGCAGCAAAGTTTATCCCCGGCTCATAACAGCAGGGCGTTAAATGATTTAATCGACAAGAACAAATGTTGCTAACAGGACAGCTTGAAGGTAAAGTGAACACCTGCATGTCTCAGTTCATGATGCAGCCACGGGACTCCTCTCAAAAAGCATTCAGAAGCCTTGTGATGCCAGCAGACTCTTCTTGTTATTCTGTTTTAACACTTGCAGGTTCAGCATCTGATATGAAATATGCATTTAATAATAAATCTTTAAAATGTAATTGGACACAGCTCACATCAGAAGAATTCTTTCCATCTTTCTTTTCTTTCTTTTCACGCAGCTGGTTTGGTGATTACGACTCCTCAGGGAACGCTGGTCTCTCCCACCTCCTCCCAGTCGTTTGTCTCCGGTGCTCCAGCGACAACCATGATCGTGTCAGCGCTCCGTTCTCCAGGTTTGTGCATCGTGAATGACTGTAGCTGAAGGGAGTAGGTGAGRTGGTTTCTTATCAGGCTGTGAGTTATTTGTAAGCAGCATTCATGAGAGSCCATGTGTCTTCAGAATGTCCTGTGACTTTTGTTGTTGTGGTTCTCTACTTCCTTGCACAAGTTGCAGAGGCAGGCAGCCTCGTCTCGAGTACTGAACAGGTTCATGGTGCATCATGGTAGCCCTCAAAGCACCACTCGTAATTAACTTTGMCTAAACGTTGCTACGGTTGAGCACCGCTAACAAACAATAACTGAGCTCTATGTGGTATTTCCTGCATAGAAACAGCATTTTAACACGTCCTCTTATGAACACTGAAAAGTACAACATGTACGACTGACTAAATGTGAAATAAATACTCCTGAAATACTATCAAAGTAAAAGAAAGTATTACTCCCTGAGATGTGGTGAGACTCCACCATCAGGAATTCTGAACTTTCCCACTTTCTGACTGGGAATTCTCCTAGTGGGTGTTTGAATTTAAATTTATGACTTGTAAGTGGGAAATTCCCACTTCCCAGTTCAAATGGGCTGCAGCAGTTGTACTTGTCGTAAATGCAGTTAAATGGAGATTAAACACRGTGAATTTCACCGGCTACTTTTGAATCCTGAGCACCTCCATCTGGTGGTGGGATGTCGTCATTTTGCAGGTAAAATAATCAACATGCATTTTGGGAGATATGGGAGACAAAGCTTGAGACATTCTGTCCTAAATTTTTTAATGATGCTCACTGAAAACTTTACCTCTGCTTCTACATTCTTATTTTTAGCCTTATGTCAAAATATCACCAGACCGTTATGTTGAGGATTAGATTTTTTACTGGAGAGATTTGAGCCAGGCAAACTAGGACACTAATGGGTCCTCAGAAAGAGGGAGACGGGGTGAGATTGATCTGCATAAATGGAGCATCTCGTGCAATTTAAAACCTCAAACCTCACACTCCAGTTTTGATTTGGACAAAGCCTCAGAAGGGAAGTGAACTGACTTAAACCACAGATTAAAAGTCCAGTTGCTTTGATTTTGGACAAAGCAAACCATTTGAACTTTGTCCTAAATGACTGAAAATCTACACCAGCATAGTGAACAGATAATTTGAAATGTAACCTAACTTCCTGTTKTAGACAAAAAAGAAGGCGACGCAGCGTCCCACGTGGTCGTGATGCAAGCGCCCTCCAAACGAGGGAGGAAGAAGGGGGCACTGTCGAGGGTCGCTCCTGTGGGCAGACCAGGAAAYGACTCACTAATACTGACACAGCTGACTCCTGGTGGGCAGGTGAGCACGACTACAGGAGGACAGAAGGAAGTTTGACAGGATAAACTAGTTATAAGCTTCTTTTGTTTAATCGTTTGAACAGGTTACATCATTTCAGCACCACACAGGACTACCGTACGAGCTGTCAAATGACGATAACGGCCCAAAAGATCCCACTAAAACATACAGGTATGGTTTCAGCCGCTGTGCATCCTCCCTGTGACTGCATAGATGTTCAGCTTTTAGAAAAGAAATAAGCACACAAACACACACACACACAGTAAACATCCCTCTCTGCATGCTGTGGCTGTTTTAGAGCTGAGGCTGGATAATTCATGTATTTGAGAAAACAAGTACATCGCTACTTCGTAGACGCTCTGCTTCTGCAAACTGAACACGAGTCAGTTCTCTATCTTTTTTTTTACTTAGTATCTTTTTTCCACTTTTATATGATCTGCACATTTATTTTTCCTTTTCACTAAAATTACCTCTCTTCCATCTTTCTGTATTTTTTGCGTGTGCCGAACCTTTTTAATCCGTTTTTCTTTATATTTCCCGTCGTTTTTATCACTCATTACTCCATTATCTTTCCTCTTTTATTACCCCATCCCACCCTCCATCCCCCCGTCCTATCTTCTGATGTTTTTTTGTTTTTTTTATCTATATATGTTGTCTCCTTCTTGGTTTTTGGTTCCTCCATCCCGCCCTCCCATTTCTGTGTCTCTCCGCCTGTAGGTGCCGGATGTGCGCGGCGACCTTCTTCAGTAAGTCTGACATGCAGATCCACTCCAAGTCGCACACAGAGGCCAAACCTCACAAGTGTCCTCACTGCGCCAAGTCATTCGCCAACTCGAGCTACCTGGCCCAGCACATCCGCATCCACAGTGGAGCCAAGCCTTACACCTGCTCTTACTGCCAGAAATCTTTCAGGCAGCTCAGTCACTTACAGCAGCACACACGGTACTGCAGACCCCCCCACCCCCACCTTCCTTTCTTCCTTCCTCTGTTATCAGCCCGTGTCCTCGTAACCTGTCATGCCAAGTCCACTTTAGGAGCCCAGACTCATGTCTTCCTCCTCTTCCTCAGGGAGAAGACAGCTGAGTGGTGGGCAGATGCATATTGCACTCTGCATGTTCCATCCTGTGACCTTTTCAGACAGTCAGAATTCAGATTAGACCTTTCATTCTGTAGCTCTGCCCATTAAAAGAAGAGTTTTTTAAATATAATTTATATAATCAAACATTATGGAGTTAGAATCTTTTCCTTCTTGTTTTTTTGTCTTGTTTGTGCTTCTTGCTTCCCTGCATTCTGTTTGCATCCTAWTTTTTTCTCTACATCTCCTGCCTTTATTTTCTTGCACCGCTTCATTCAGAAACACACATTCACATTTTCARTTACACCCAAAAACAGKGACTTATTCTTCCCCATGACTAACSCATTACATAATTTAKTTTCCTTCATYGAACTGTGATGTGAAATAGAAACTATTTGCTTTAATGCTCTGCTTTTATGTTAATATGTTTGTTTTATTTTTCTGTTGGTTTTAAGTGAATTTTCAGTCGACTTTGGTCTCATGTTGATCTGAGTTGTAAAACTTTTTATGTGTGTTTTCAAAATGGCAAGGTTTCCATTCTGTTGCTTCCTAAAATAACAYGTTTTTTCAAGATGTGGGAACTGAGGATTTTATTGTTAATATTTTACAATTCACTAACTGTTCAGTGTTGACAGGTCTCAACTACAGACAGTTGAGTTTAGCACTAAAACTCTTCTGATCTGGAGCTAAATTGTACTGAATTTGAAAAAAGAAATATTGAATTTTATTTTGGTGACATTATCTCAAGATACAGAGTTAACCGTACTGGCTTTAATTATAACAACTTTTAACAACTATGAGACCAAAGTGCTGAACAGTACAATAA
>NW_013952503.1:790318-798766 GCF_001266775.1 Austrofundulus limnaeus | reverse complement strand
TATTTAAACAAAAACAGTGCTTCTTGAACAGAAATCAGGACACAGTCATGCTGAAAACCGATTCAAGATGAAAACTCATCAAAATAACATTCATCATGACTGTTTCAGATCTATTTCAGTGTCAAAACAACAAAAATATTGAAATTTGAGACTGGGAGAAACAAAAGAACCATAATAATAATTAACCATCTTGCCATCACAAGAAAACCAAGCAACTATTTTTAGATATTTTCAAATTATTTTTTTCTATCAGTCAATCATCAGTTTATGTATAAATAGCACATTTAAAAACAAGAGTGTTGACCAAAGTGCTTCACAAGGAGGAACAACATAGAATAGCATTAAAACCATGACTAAAATAAAAAAAGGCTAAAAACAGATAAAAGACACAACTCCAAACTTCTGATGAATCTCACTTGAACTTGAATTAAAGGCCAGTTTAAAAACAGTGAGTTTTCAGGCAGGATTTAAAAGACCTAAACCGACTCTGCATTTTGAATCACGAGCAAAAGCCCGAGCTCTCCACACTTTAGTTTATCCCTCGGCTGAGCTAGTACTAGGAGTACTATGCCCTCTGGTACCTGTTAAAGACAGTTTCTAGATTAACTGCAGGCTTTTAGGAAACAAGCTTGWTTTCTTAAGATGATATTAAACCATTGTCAGTAGTCTTTATAATAGAATAATCAAGTCAAGTTCATGAGAAAATCACATCAGAAATAATATAGTTGRAAGCCAAAATCTAAAGCTAAAAGAAACAAAACTGTAGCTAAAACCTTCAATTTTTTGATGTTACTATTTTATGAATTTTTTAATTATAAATGTTGCAAATTTTGCATTTCTCTATCATTTAATTGTTTTTCTTGTATGTTTTGTTTCTAAATGTTTTGGATAGGCCAATAAAATCTGTTCATTTTTTTATTTCTTCGGTTTAATGTTTTTATTTTCATTTTTCTGTCTCTTTTCTGCCTCCATCAGAAGCCACACCGAGTCAAAGCCTCACAAGTGCCCTCATTGTACGAAATCATTTGCCAACTCCAGTTATTTGGCTCAACATATCCGCATCCACACCGGAGTGAAACCGTACACCTGCGCGTACTGTGACAAGTGCTTCAGACAGCTCAGTCACCTTCAGCAGCACAGCAGGTGAGTCCTGTGTGGGTCTTAGGTTTCTCCACTGTCTGTGCTTTTCTGCGGTCGGGTTAGAGCTCCATGAATGTCACAGGAGTCTACGCCTGTACACGTGTGTGTGTGTTTGTGTGTTTCTTTTGATCCAGAATTCACACAGGAGATCGGCCGTACAGGTGCAGCCATCCAGGATGTGAGAAAGCCTTCACACAACTCTCAAATTTACAGGTGAAAAAGATTTATTTTTCTTTTATGTAAATATATATAAATGTTCCTACTGTGTCACTTTTTAAACTTTTTTTTTTTAAATTCCAAAAATGGTTTTCTCTCAGTCCCACCGTCGTCAACACAACAAAGACAAACCCTACAAGTGCCCCAACTGCAATAAAGGATACATAGATGCAGCAAGTCTGGAGGTGCACATGTCCACACACACAGTGAAACACGCCAAGATGTACTCGTGTGGTCTTTGCAGCCGCTCTTATACCTCAGTAAGACAAATGTCCATTTCTGAAGAGCATTTCTACATGAAACACTATGAAACGCAGCTTTGGCATCAGACGCCTTGCAGCTACTTAACACCGTGTAGTCATGTATCCACTGTTTCCCCTCTACCTATCCTCCCCTCATCTCAGGAGACATATCTGGTGAAACACATGGAGAAACACAACCCAGACCAGTTGACTGCACCTGCAGTCGTGGCAACAAATCCAAACCAGAGCCAGGCCCAGGGCCGGGCTGGAGCTCAGAGCCGGGTAGCGAGTGCAGACGGAGGATCCGGCCGAGCTGGGAGCGGAGCGGCAAGAGGAGGCCAGCATGGACAGAGCCAGAGCAGCTACCCACAAACAGAAACCATGCCCTGTCACTTTGACTTGCAGCATTATAAGACAGTGTCTGCCGGCGAMATCGAGTACAAACCAGTCAGCGTGGCTGACATCACTTCCCACAAAGACCTGTGTATCACTGTGTCTGCATCCACAATTCAAGTGGAGCACCTCAACTCTTAGAAGTGATGAAAAGGAGTGATCTGGGGAAGTTAGAATCAAATCAAGACAAATGGAGGATGGAGAGTCAAGAATTAAAGCAATACTACRAACATAGAGAGACGTTGGATCACGTGACTGTGCCTGAGTGATGGTTTGAGGCAGGCAGGACAAATGCTGCTCAGTATACTGAAGAAATGTTTTTTATTTTTTTCCTACCATGTTTGATCTGTTTTTTGTTAACTTTTTTTTTTGTTGTTGCTTAGTTGTTGAGTAGAGACTGCATGTAAAGGCTACAATAATGTACGTTTCAGTCCATCACAGTGATGGTTTTATGATAGGAAGCGTCTGAAAGACAGTTCTTTTTTTATTGTTACCACCTCTCTTCCGTACAAATGCAATTTGAACTATAGCAATCTCTGGTGTTTCTCTGTTGATTAAAATTGGCAGTTACCTGTAAAAAGTAATTTTTTATACTTTCATACAGACTTCCACTTTTGTCATCAGTGTTATTACTTCCACTGTGGTTTAACTTAACATGCTTTTGATATTTTAACCTTAAAAGGGATATAATGTTTTTCTTTTTTGTGAAAGATAAAAAAAATAGCATTCAAGTATATGATATATACTACCAGTTTATAAAGTATGTGTAAAAGATGTGGTAATTCACAGAAAGAATTTAGACTTGTTAGTGGCCCATTATGTGACCCTTCAAGCGGTGTGAGCCACATCATATGTAATGAAGTGTACTGCTTTTTCTGTATGTCTAAAAAATGATCTTATCAAAATGTCCTCTTATTATACTACCACATATTTGAGTTATTTACAAAAATATTGACACATCTAAGGTTTGTGCAGTTCTTAATGCTTATAATACAATAAAGCTTCTAAAATATATATAGATATATTTTTGTTTTAGTGGTAAAATTTCCTTGTGTTTCTGTAGCTGTTTGGTGGGGTTTTCTATATTTCTGCCCATGTTATTGCCTGATACATTCTGGATTTCTGTGCCTATTTCTGGTTTTTTTAGACCTATATTTATTATAACCAAAAGACCACAGTTACTGTGCTGTGCGTTTTATACAGATCTTGTTAATAATGCATGGTGCCACGGCTGGGTCTGACTGTCTGCTGGAATGTGCACATTTGTGAGGTGTTTACAAAGGTGGACTGTACCATTATAGTTCATGAAGGGGGAGGGGTGTACCATTTTTTTTGGCCAAAAGATGCTCCAATTAAATAATTATGCGTAGAATATCACTGTTTTAAAGGTCTCATTTAAGTAATTCTACTGAAATCGCCACGAAAACTAATGGTGTTAGTGAGATAGCGTGTCTATTTGGTTTCGTCCACGAATCTCCGCAGTCTGCAGTGGACATGGCGTCATTAAAAAAAAGTGTAGGAGTCCAGAAACTTCATCCATGTAAATAACGCTAATTAGAGAGCCGCGTGAGAGGATCTGGGTAGTAATACATCAAACAGCTATTTGGATATCTTTATATTAGTTTTTTTTTCAGTATGCCTCGGAAAAAGCCGTTTAGCAACAAACAGAAGAAGAAGCAACTACAAGTCAAACGGGAGAAGAAGAGAGGTAACTAAATTCTTCCATCACTGTTAGCATGCTAACGTTAGCATAGAGGTAACTAACTCACTAGCATGCTAACGTTATCACGGTGGCTAAAATTCTATGTAGTAGCGAACTGCTTTCTCAGCGTTTTGTTGCTGTGTTTTAGACAAAACGCCACACTGTCGAACTTGTGTAAAAAAATAAATGCTGGTGTTTATGTGAAATGGATTATGAAATATATTTATCCGTCAGAAATTGCAAGTTAAGCTGTTTGCTACTCAAGCGTTAAATAATCCAACTCTTTGCTGACAGCAGGCATGAAGAGTTGCATTAAGCTAGCAGAAACTGCAGGGCAGGTTGATATTAGTTTTGGAAACTAGATGGCTGGTAGCTAAAAAAAAAAAAAAACTTGTATGTTCCTTAGATTTTGGCTTTTTACATGTGTTTCAGATGCTCTTAAATCAAATCTGATTACAACAACAGACTAATATTGACAATTTACCATTAATTAATATCCTTTAAGTCCATTTGAACCTACTTAAACAAGTCAAGTGATATAAGGCCTTTTTTACTTTGGCCTGTCCATGTTTTCAGTATAAACACCCAAACAAATRAAGTTTCTGTGAACACATCTTAAAATGATTGGAAAAACTGTTCCAGAACTTATCTTTCTACTAATGGATGGTTATAAAAGATGATGTCACTCATAATGTGTTACTGCTGTTGTTTGTTGTCCAAAAGGGGTATTGTGTTTAACAAATTCATCACAGGGTGAAGTAGCTTAGTCTAAGATGGGAAATTCAGGGTGTCTTTATCATTTAATCATGAAAATTCTTATTTAAAGGACACTATATCACTGCCTTTGCTCCTGAAATATTGACATTTTAAATCAATACGGTGCTCCCTCTGTTTGAAATCAATAACAAAATAACTTTGAACTTACTCACTAAATGATTTTAAAGCAGTTCTAAATGAACTTTTTGATATATCTAGATGTGAATTTATTTGGACTGTTTATAATCACTAAATACGATGATAAATTAGACAGTTTTGTGCTGCATTCTTAATTCTCACATCATATAATTGTACAAACATCTACAACCTACTTAGTTTTATTAATGCTGTTTCTTCTTCAGGCTTCTCTTAAACTGACTGAATCTTTTTCTGGTTTGTATAAATGTCATACTGACTACTTCTGCCAGGTGATACAGGTTCGGGTCCAAGCAGCCGCAATGCTAGTGTTGAGCGAGGAGGAGATCGTCAGTCAGACACCTCGGATAGTGAGACCACTGAAATTAAAAGGACAAACCAGCAGCCCTTCGGCAGAGAAAGCAGATATGACCCAAACAGGTATGATGTCGGCATCATCACTACTATCCTCTTCATTCAGAAATGTAAGAATTCAAGGTTTCAGAGTCCACTTGATGYTTATACACTTCAATTATCAATAACACTGCTGCAAATCCTCTTCTTATAGTTTGAAACACTTTTATCTTCTTTGAGAAGCAATATGCTCTGCTTGTTCAGCTAATTGGTAGGRAAAAAAATCACCCAAGTGTCAGGCACCAGCTCATTACACATTTGGTGATGTTGATAAAGCCTGAAATGCAAACACAACAGCTGAGGTGCCATGTTTTTTTGCTGCAGTGAACTTCAGTTACCTGTACGTAAACTAAATGTTATAATATACACCGAGAGAAAACATCCAGAAAGCATAAAATGACCTTTTACATAAAACATTTTTGTAAAACAACAAATTTGCTATGAAGTTTTTTACAATCTGTTGCAACCAGTTCAGATTACCAATAGGGTTTGAAAAAAATACACAAAGAGCTCACTTCAGATGATTTTTGATTTTAGTTTATTTATTTATTTATTTAGGTTTCGACTGCAGTTTGAGAAAGAGAGTAAAGAGGAGGTAGAGAGGAGGAAGAAGCTGGCCAGAGAGACTGTGCTGCAGCAGGTTTCAGATAAAGAACTTGAAGTCGACATCAACGAGATCTACCCACCAGAGAAAGGTTATTTGGGTCTTCAAACRTAGTTATTAGAGCTGTGGATCTCTGCTCAACATGCTGTGTTTTGATTATTCGCTTCCAGGTCTTGGTTTCCCACGGCGGCCATCTTGGAATTATGATATGACACGAGAGAGCCTGCTGAGGAAAGAGGAGAAGTCCTACAGAGACTACCTGGAAGACTTGCACTCCAGAAACCCACCTGGCTCCCTCAGCCACTTTGAGCACAATCTGGAGGTAACTCGGTCTTTTTGTCTCTCTTATAAAGATGTGTTTTAATGAAAATGTCAGGGCTCAAGTTTGACAGCTTTTGTTTTTCTTTATTATCCTCTGGACATCTCACACAGTCACTGTTTTAATTATATTTTTACATAAAGGCACACATGTTGGGTTGTGTTCCACAATTAAATAAATGACATCACTGTCCAAACTTATGGTCCTGGTACCTTTTCCCTCTGTTGTTTCATGAAACAGTTAGGGATGTTGGGTTTACTGAGTGTTCTCTGGTTGAGATCCAGTTCCTTCTCTTTGACTTGTTGTTAATGAGATTTTGAGTCCAGGTGAAGTAAAACATCCACAGATGTGTGTTCAAAAGTTCTTTATCACATCATGTGTCCAACAACTTTAAACCTGTGGAAAAGTGTTTTCAACAATTTTCTTACATTTTTACAAACAGCACAGTTGTCTTTATTTTGACCTGTGAAGTATCACATCTTCGAAATACTTTGGCATTCTCTATTTGTGTTCATTTTTTACTTTCAGCACAGTAAACATAATTTTCCATCTATAAAGTGTTTTTTTTTTATTTGCAAAAACTTATTTTCCACTGGCAGAAATGTCTGGTATCTTGAATTTTATTTTATTTTTCCACATCAGATTTCAAGAATTTTGTCGAGTCTCTTAATATCAAATAACAGCATGAGKTAATGTTACTCATTAATGAGTTCAGCTGTAAAGTGATCTTTTGCCAGGAGACTTGCATTTGTCTCGAATACATTCAGTGAATTAAACCACAAAATGCAAGAGTAATTTTCAATATATATTTAAGTGTTAATATATATGTGTACAAGAAAGATGAGAAATATCAAGGGCTCGAGGAAGAGCAAGAAGGAGCCTGGCAGGTGAAGGCAATTATAGTGCCTGTGGTCATCGGAGCACTCGGGGCAGTGATCCCCCACACTGGAGAAGTGTCTCCAACAGAAACCTTGAGAAATGTCTGACATCTCCGTCCAGAAAAGCTCAKTCCCAGGAACAGCTGAGATACTGCAAAGAACCCTCAAACTCCCAGGCCTGAGTCTGAGAGCTCATCAGAGCTTGAGATGAAAAAGCCATCAACCCCACCCAGGCTTTCTCTATTCCAGAGAGGATACAACTGATGAAACTAAATACACAGATACATACAAATACACGTTTTATTTTTTGAAAGGGCCTGGTGCGCTGATGCTCAACTCATTTGTGTGCGCTCACTCTCCTTACGTGGATACAAACGTCAACATTGATGTAACTAAAAATTATAAATATGTTATAGGTATAATATAATCATTTAATTACAGCTATAAAATATATTTTAGTAACAGCAGTTATAAGTTGCACTCTAGTTAAAAAAAAGTGATTCTATTATGTAATGTACATTTTTGAATGTTTGAGAGATGGTGGTGTTTTTTGGTTAAGGTTGTCAGAACATGTAAGTCTTAGTTGCCACATAAAGTTTAACATGGATCATGTTTCTACATTAAACAGCTTATATTGTTTTCACATCTTGTGTTTATGTTTCCTAATTATTTTATTATTGTGGTCATCGTTATTTTAAAACAAATCTCTTAAACTTTCTTACTGACAAAATCAGAAATTGTAACGTCAGAAACGTCACAGTTTTTACATTATCTATTTTTTTCTGCATTCTTCCCTTTTTRTTTCAGACCTGGAGACAACTGTGGAGAGTTCTGGAGATGTCAGACGTCATCCTTCTCATTGTTGACCTCAGACACCCGGTAGGTGAACATCATACCGAATCAGACCAGTAGGTGGAGACACAATCAAGAATAATTTGATACCAACAGTGATTTGTTTAGATTTATTTTGCTTTATTTACCTGGCACTTTTTCAAACATTTATCCTTTTAGAAAACAAAGAGAAAACAAATTCATGTTTGAATTTAAAAACACAATTTTAAAAAGTTTTTCTTCAAACAAAAGGCAACACTTTATAAGCTATAGTGTAATGCTAATAATAAGTTTTTGTGCAAAACATCATAAAAACCTCCACATTTCTTTGTAAAGAACATCAGAACAGAACAGACGGATGTTTTGAGGCTSTCTGTGCTTCTGTCTCAAACAAACACTGCAATTTTAATCTGAGCTCTTCTAGGAGTCAAATTCAGTTTCACAACTTGGCTTACTGGTGGATTGAGTTCTTTTTTTATTAGTTTGCTCTTTTTATTAAGAATAGATGAGATCATCCCAATATGCAGCTCAACTGTGTGTTTTGAGTTTTCTTTTTTTTTATTTCAGCAGTGCCTCTGTTTATTCTGTGTTGTACATTTTAGTTATGAAATGAACAGAAATAATTAGTGSTAGTGCAGTAATTAGTGCAGGGATGGGCAACTTAAATGATGGAAGGGGACACAATTTTTTTTGTTGACACTACCAAAGGACCACAAAGAGCTGCACACTTACTCTTTCACCAAAGAAGCTGTCATTTTTCAAGTGTGTGTGTGTGTGTGTGTGTGTGTGTGTGTGTGTGTGTGTGTGTGTGTGTGTGT
>NW_013952503.1:779214-790283 GCF_001266775.1 Austrofundulus limnaeus | reverse complement strand
TTCTGAGCTCAGAATGGACCTGCGTCAGCTTTTAATGGTGGAGACGTTTCTCCCTGGTTAAGCTACAGGTGACGGACAGACTTTTTAAATTGTTTTATTTTTTGCGAAGCTGCACAGGCTGTTTGTCTTCCTTATTTACTGAATGAGAGGAGGAAATGTTCTGTGCTGCTGTGTGTGCGCATGTGTGTAACTGCACTGCTGTCCCTCCCTCTGCCTTCTAAATGATTGACAGACCACCGACTAACATTTTCGTTCAGTCTCATCTCGTCAACRAAAACTCACACACTTTTCGTCACGTCGTCATCAGAGAGCTATGTTTATTTTGTTACCGTCTCGTTATCGTCATGAAAAAAGGGGGCATCAACGAAAATATTTCGTCATCGTTAACGAAAACAACACTGTTATGAATGTAGCCATAGACTCCTGCCTGGTTGTGGTTCTGGTAAAAAATCGCTTTTGTTTATGACGATTTGAGGTCAGCTACAATAGCAGCCGTTGCGATTTCATTGTACTTCTTATATTTAGCTTTGTGCAACCTGTTGTAGTGGCGACCTCAGTTAAAATTCCTCATGGCACACAGCATCTCTAAGCAGACTAAACACATAGGTTTGCCTTGAAATTCTTTGAACAGATATTCTGCCTCCCATTTCACCTGAAACATGAGATTTTATCTGTCCAGTTTTTTCTTTCCTCTGTTCTTAGGCCCCGTTTACACGGAGCTGGTTTTCAGTRAAACCTCAACCTTTTTGTTGTGATTGTTGCTCGTTTAAACGTCACCAGAGATCTGAGTCTCTGGCAGCTTTTGAAACCAGATTTCAGAGTGGAAGTTTTCAGTAACACCCCTCGCAGAGGTGTGAAGTACTCTGCAGTTGTGAAAGCGCACATGCACACAGCAAAAGATTATTTTTTTTGTGTCACTCACCTTTTGCAGCATGAAGGAGCAAAACCAASAACCATTCTAGGTCTGAAGGAGCTAGGTTCAGATGTAATTGTGATTATGCAGACTTCGTGATCTTCATGAGTGTGACGGGCACACACCATGGTTAAACATCTCTCTCATCCGTAGAGAGGATATGTGCAAGAGGTGACGTCTGTGTTGGAGGCCCCATCTAGTGGCAAACTTTGTCATTACAACAAATTCAGTGCCACTGAGACACTTTCACACAGCCTGCGGACCACCAGTTGCCCATCCCTGTGTTTGTCAAACTTTAAACCCTCTGTAATAACCCCATTTCTTGASTGTGACACACTTAGTTTAAAAAAAGCCCAACTTTTTCCTAATAATATTAACATAAGTTTGATGTGTGGCTTGTTTATTTAAAGTTTGTGTTTCTTACAACCACCTAGGTGCTGCAGTTCCCTCCAGATCTGTACCACTACATCACAGGAGAGCTACACAAGCAAGTGATCCTGGTGTTGAACAAAGTTGACCTGTGTCCTCCTCCTCTGGTGATAGCCTGGAAACACTACCTGACCTCCCAGTTCCCTCAYCTGCACATAGTTTGTTTCACCTCCCATCCTGGACAGTCCTACAACACAGGTGAGCTCAGGCAGGAGTTAGCTGGAAACTAATGGAGGACTAAATGATTTCAACATAGCGGCGTGTTCATCCTGCTTTATTTATTCATTTTTTTGTATTTTGTCTTTGTGGTAGTGCTCCAGAAGAGGAGGATGAGGAGGAAGGCTGACTGGAGTCACGCTGGAGGTCTTATTGAAATCTTTAAAGCTTGTCAGGAGATCACAGCAGGGAGAGGTGAGAGAACAAGTTCATGCACTTCTCATGTTTATTAACCTAACTTGGGCATTTACTGTTGATTAATGACCTTTCGTTTAATCCCTGATTTCTTACACATATTTGTAATGTTTTGTGTCTCAGTGGACCTGTCCAGCTGGGAGCAGAAGATCCAGAGAGATGCTGCTGCAGCACGACTCGGCGAGGAGCAGTCGGATGAAGGGGCTGAATCTGTGCTGGTGGAACATCAAAGTGATAGTGCTCTGGAGATGAGTAACCCAACACAGGAGCTCTACAAAGACGGGGTTCTTACGTTGGGCTGCGTAGGTGAGTTTTATAAGAAAACACCTAAAATATAAAACACATAATTTCAGAAGATAAATTTTAGAAATTTGGCAAAATACTGACATGATGGAGATAAAACCCCATATTTATTCTTTGTTTCAGGTTTTCCAAACGTTGGTAAATCATCCATTATCAACAGTTTAGTTGGGAGGAAGGTTGTGAGTGTGTCTCGGACKCCAGGCCACACCAAATACTTCCAGACCTACTACCTCACCCCRACAGTTAAACTCTGCGACTGCCCTGGACTGGTCTTCCCCTCACGTGTCAATAAGCAGCTGCAGGTAGGACTGTGGACTTGAGTGCAAATGCAACTTTGAGATTACAAATCGGATTTTTGGCCGCTTAATGTGGTTAGAGCTGATGCGTCACAGCAAGAAGGTCCTGGGTTTGATTCCCAGTTCAGACCAGGGATTGTGTGGAGTTTGCGTGTTCTCCTTGTKTTTGTRTGTGTTTGTCTCCAGGTGCTTCGGTTTCWTCCCACAGATCAAAAACATTCACAACATGTTACCCTCAGGCCTCCCTTGTAAAAGAAATCTGTGATCTCAGTGGGATTTGTCTGATTAAATAAAAGTAAATAAATAACATTAGATAAAGTAATACTTTTATAGATTTATTAGCTGCTTCAAACAGCTATTAGTTGAGCTGATGATGTTCTGGGTTTCCTCTGATCGCTGCTCGACTTGTGCCTGGTTCATGCCGCAAGATTTTGCGATTTTCAGTTGATTTTCAAAACCCGAGAGACACCACACATGAGGATAAAAAATAATAGATTTAACAGGTTTGGTCCTACAGTGTGTGCTGTACATCTACATTACAAGAGACAACACAACAGATTTCACTCACACACATTCAGATATTTGACAGGAAATCTCGCAAAACCTCTTGAAATCAAACGTGAGCTCAAATGAACATGGCTGACTAGGAAGAAACAATGACAATGGTGATAGTTTGTGGATTATTTTTAACAGAAAAACAAAAAGACGTCTCTGATGTCCAGCGGACTTTCTGGTGCGCCATGGCAGTCGTTGGATTTTCCTCTATGTTTCTGCCACCTCGCTTTCTGATTGGCTGCACGTCAAATTCGACTRCGAGCTTGTTTGTTCTCAGGGAACACCACACACGTTGGGACATCGAGCCAAGACAATCCAACATGTTGAATATCTCTGGTTTGAGATCAGAGCGGTCCTGACGTCCTTCTGAGCCGATTAGATCACTGTGAAAACACCACACACAGCAGGAATATCTCATCAGATTATCTTTAGGGCCATCATGATAATCTGGATATCCTGAAGATTGTCAGATGGAGAAAATTAGGTCAAAAATCATCGTGATTGTCTTGCTGTGTGAACCTGGCATAATAAAATGTTTGGGCACTTTTGTATATTACTATTTCAAGATGTGCTGTTTTTTCATGATTAGAAGTTTCAAACCTTTTTTGTCTTTCCCTGAAGATTCTCACAGGTATTTACCCGGTGGCTCAGCTGCAAGAGCCGTACACATCAGTTGGTTATTTGTGTGAGAGGACTCCTTTTCTATCTGTACTGAAACTCAAACACCCCAGTTTGCAAGAGAAGGATCCACAGCAAGAACAACAGGGGTCTAAAGAGYCCAGTTGGACTGCCTGGGACGTGTGTGAAGGTAAGAACATATTTAAAAGGACATCTGCAAAATCCACCTTTTTAGTCATTAAACTCATTTTGTTGTGTACTTGAAGTGTGTAGGAGTGCAACAAAGTTGAATGTAGTCTCTCCCGGTGCTGCGTAGATATCGTTATATTCTGTTTGGGTCATATTTGTCAACSCTCCAGTTTTTTAAATTTCCTWTAGCGTTCTCTGAACTGTCTTGTTTAAGGCTTTCTCAGACAAAAACAGCCCAACATGCTCGATGCGAAGCACGGCCACGTGGTTGCGAGGCGTTCGTTTTCACTCACACCTTTCATAAGTTATGAGACACAYGATGCAGAGCTTCTGGGAAACCCCTCCTGCTGCTAAACATGTCAGAGGATGGGCTTCCTTCTGCTTGGAGACTCCACTGTTTAACCACAAATCTGCCACAAATAGAGCGGCACATTTTTCAACAGACGGGTTCCTCCATGCACAGTGTCTGTCGTCTCYCCAGTCAGGTGTTTTTGGCCCTTTGACTCTTTATAAGTATCTTAAATTCTCATATAGATGGATGTGCTCAATGACAACTGCTCCTCAAAACTATCTATGTTGTTTAGATGCACAACAGTCGACTTCTGGAAGCAAAATAATTAAAGCAAAATGCTGCCATTGTTGTCTAAATGCTTTTCTGCATGAACAATCGCCCACAAACTAAGGCTGGGCAGTATGACCTCAAATTCATATCACGGTATAAATTGAATCCCTTCACGGTAATTGTATAAATTGCAGTAGAAAACTATCATAAAAAGTTAAGATAGTGTAATTTTAAGAGCTTTTTTTTTTTTGCAGAAAACTAATCTTAATCAGACCCAGCATTTTTGCTTTAATATCAGCCTGCCATACAATGAGCTTCTGCCTGCTGAACTTATCAGCTGCTGCTCTGCTGCGCGCTCATCTTCATCATCAGAGCAGAAGCCGACTTTACATTAGCAAGATGGATTTATGACTGAACAACCGTCCATGTCTTTTTTTTATCATCTCTGTGGTGGGTAACAATACATAAAAACAAATTTTTTCTGCGACAACTTGAGTGTGAAAAAACAATTGTTATTAAAGCTTCGCTCTACGTGACGTGGAGGGGGGGGGGTGATCTCGACATAACTTTTCTACAGTGGGAGGGGGAAATTTTGAGGATTTACTCTCTCTTTACGCATTTTAAAACGCTATAATTTCTTGGTTTTATTTCGACCTCCACCTGCTCAGTTGTCTCTGCACTCACAGTCCTGTTCACACAGGTGCGATGACATAAYGACGATAGGACAGTAGAGGGTAAATTTCTTACCGTAAGCCAACTTCATACCGTTTCTACCGTCGGCCGCATATACCGCGCAGCCCTACCACAAACTTCTGACCAGTCACACAAAACAGCGTATTGGCCATTGAGAAAAAGTTTGGAGTAGCCTTGTGTGAAGAAGGGGAGGGCTGAGCTGTTCTGCGAACAAAATGATGCAATTATCATCATGTAGCTTCAAGTGATGAACGCAGCAGCAGCCTTTAGAGCACTAACATTATTGGTCTTAAATAGCTGTGTGCTGTTTTTTTTTTTGTAACTGTCACTTGGATTTATCTATTATATAAACCCTAGTGAATGTCTTCTAATGTGAAGCGTGCGTGCGTGAGATCTGCTTTTATGATGCATTGTGATTTTCTTTTTAAATGTAATAGAATATTTCTGCGTCACAGAGGAATAAACTATAAAAACATTTCCTTCCAGAGGCACCGCTCATTAGTTTCTAACAGTTTATTATTGGAAACAATCTCGTTGTGGCAATAAATGACACCAAGACAAAAGAAAACAAACAGACCATCTTTTATTTATGACTAATGTCACAAGTTGCTACTGTTTCTGCAGCTCATTAAAATACTGATTCTGTCTTTATGGTCTTCAGCTTGGGCAGAAAGAAGAGGCTATAAAACAGCAAAAGCAGCTCGAAATGATGTTTACCGTGCCGCTAACAGTCTGCTGAGGTTGGCGATTGATGGCAGATTGTGCCTCTGCCTCAGACCACCTGGCTACAGCTGTCTGAGAGGTAAGAGGGGCCTCTCCGCCTCACCTGGTTTAAAATGTTTGAGTTCATAAATGTCTGCTGGACAGTTTATCCTGAGGATTATTCTCGGTCCGCAGAACGCTGGGAGAACCACCCAGACCTGCCTGAGATTATGGCTCTTCAAGGACGAGCGACGGAGGAGGAAGAAAGCGACAAGGAGGACGGAGAGACAAGCAGCGAGCCGGAGGAAGAGAGAGACCGGGACGCAGACGACGATGAGGACGGAGACGATGAAGATGAGGGGTTTGGACATAAAAGACAGAGAGACGACAAGTCGTCTGGTTTTTCTGTCAACATGTACAATGTACTCGGGGAAAACGAGTGCGCGTGAAAATTTAAGAACGAAAGTAAGGTGAAAGCAGATTTAACAAACCGTTTCTCTTGCTGTCTGCTTTAGTGCACTTTTCATCCTAAAACTGCTCTCCTTCTCAGGTTTCCTCTGCAGTGTTCTCTTTCATTTTCYTTCTTTCTCCCAACAACGTACAGAGCATATTTATGCATTCCACGCCGTGCCTCTGCTCTGCTTCTTCATCCCCCAAAGCTCGGTCTTTAATTTTACTTCTACGAAAAGATTGGATTTTATTTTGCATGTAGCTCTTAGTGCTAAACGAATAAAGCAACGTTCCTGAGCGTGTAATGATCAACTCACTGGTTTTCAATCTGTTCCATTAGAACGTGACCTCATAGCTGAAATGCCAAAGTTCAGAGAGGATAATAAAACGAATCAGATGCACCGCTGGTGATATTCACTGGAAAAGGTTTAAAAGTTTAGTTTGTGGGTGGAGAAGGGATATCGGACCATAAAACTAGAACCAACATTTCAAACTGTTTTGTAGATAAATATTAGGAGTCATTAGTTTGAACTTGGTTTGGTTTGGATGGTGTGTCGGTGAGAATCAAACTGCATTTGGTTGAAATTTTAAAATCTTTTCAGATGAGAGGGTATTGAATGCCTTACCGAACAAGGCTTATTTCAGGATTAAACTCGTAGTGTTTTAACTACAACAGCTGTCCTCCGACACTGAGAGGAGTTTTCAGTATTTAGCAGGATTTTGWTGCACTTGTACAACATATTTGTGTTGTAATGGAAGTACGGCAGGTTCGACTGAACAAAGTCTGCTTTAAAAATCAGCTCTAGAGATATTTTAACATTCTTCAAAACAGTCGCTACCACTTTTTTTTTGATTAAACGTGTCCTTATAGTTTTGCACAGAGACTAGAAAAAGATATTTTAATAAATGATAAACAACAGATTGTAAYTTTAAATATGCAAGCAGCAGAGTTCAGAACCTCCCAAATGCAAGTTTCAATGTTATTCATAAACTAAATGTGTTTATAAAACATAAGACAGCATATTAGGGCCAGATTGCGAAACTAAAATTTTAAATTATGAGAATAAAGTTGTAATATTATGGGGATTTAGTCATGTGGGAAAAAAAGTCACGCGAGAAAAAGTCCTACAAGAATAAAGTCTATATTATGTGAAAAAAGTATGAAAAATACATAATATTATGAGAACAAAGTTACAATCTTGCATAAAAAAGTTATACAAGAATAAAGTCATGATATTATGATAACTTCCTCATAAAAATCAGTCACTGTGCTAAAATGAGGAATGTTGAGCCTCTTGTGAATTTATATTTTGGTATCGGTTTTACACATTGGCATCAAATTATCAGTTGCAGGAAACTGTTCAAACAGCTGTGTGTGTTTAGAAGAGTTTATTTTATATTATGACTTTATTCTCAGAACATTTTGAATTTCTCATAATATGAAAAAAGTAATTTAAAAAGATTCTCTTAGTTTGGCCCTAATACTCTGTCGTAAAAACAAGATATAAAGAGGTATATTTTCTTATTTGTGAGTAAAACAACCTGTTTCTTTTTTGTTTACAGTCTTCACTCAGCCTGTCTGCTGCTAGCTGCTCCTGTCAGTGCAGAAACTCAAGGAACCGACAGAATGATTTACCTAATTTTTTAATTTGTCCTTAAAATACCACGAAGGAGRAACTAATCACCACAGAGTATACTGTATTTTGTCCTTGCCTGTAAATATCCGACTCTCATACCTCAGAAATGACATAAACCAAGAAATGTTCAGCTGTTTTGTTCTGACGTGCGGTGGCTTTGCTGAAAACCAGAGTGCTGTGTTCTTATAGGTGTGCTGCTGTGACTCATCCTCAGCGCAGTGTTGTGTTACCGTGTAATACACCACAAAAACAGCCATCACACAGTCGTTTGTACCGAGTACAGTGAAGGCAAATGCTTTACACTACTATGCTGTTAGAAACAGCAGACTCTTATTTGTATTTTTATTTTATTTTCCTGGAAATATGAAAATCATCTGGAGAGTGCAGCGTGGGCGGAAAGGCTGGAGGTGTGTTCAGGCTGTTTTCTGCATTCCTCTCTTTTTCATTCCCAGTACGCCTTCTGATGACTGCTTTCTGCAATTAAAGAAAGAAAACCCATCAAAATCCAACTGGTGTCTCTGYGTGTTTACATCACATCTCATGAATTAAAAAAGAAAATATAATTAAACTAGTCTTCAATTGAACAAACTGGGGAGCTCACAAATGAGCAGAAACCCTATACTCTGTGTAGAGATTTAAAAACTTGTTAATCGTCTAATTACTTGTTTTTATTGGTTCATCGGATAAATCATTATTGAAGTTAGCCTTACCGATGTGAACGATAAGCTGTGAGTCTCAGATCGATTTAAATCCTYCCCAGATTACGACGGAATTAAATTTCCCAAAGGTCGATCCTGAAAGCAGATAATTCAAAATGTGCTCAACCACAAACTCAAGTCATCCCATCCTGTAGACCAATGYATTCTCTCCTGTTTTTCTTTGACAGGGAAGTGGTTTTTTAATTATATGTTAATGATTAGTTTAATGTAAATTATTTTTCACATTTGCAGTGAAACTTCCATAGTAATTAAAGATTTTTATTCATACACTCGTTCTGTTCAGGGTGACCTGCCTGTGGCATACCAGTACTTTGTCTTGATTTAAAATATCATTATATTGCATAAACTACTAAAGAATAAATATTTTACTAAGAGGAAATTGTCCCTTGTGATTGCCTTGCTAATGTATATTTAGAACTATATTTCTTCATTAGCTGTATGTAATATTTTATAGTTGTGGCTAAAAATATTGTGTTCAGATCCCAGATGGTAAATGGACTGAACTTATACAGCACTTTATCAAGTCCCTCCGGACCCCAAAGCGCTTTACGCTTACWGACGTTCACCCATTCACACACACATTCACACACTGATGATGACAAACTACACTGTAGCCACAGCTGCCCTGGGGCATACAGTACTAACAGAGGTGGGGCTAAACAGATACGTAGCTAAATTTGTCTGGTCCAGTTCTRGCCCACACAATGCAACAGTCCGTTCAGATACCGCAAATAATTACAGCTGKTTAGTAGTACAGAGGTGGTCCATGCATGGACCATCACCACATGAACCAAACCACAACCAGGCCAGATGTACACTGCTCAAAAAATAAAGGGAACACTTAAACAACGCATGCTAAGTCCAAGTAAATCAAACTTTTGTGAAGCACAGAACTCTGTACAGAACAAAGTACTCAATGCGAATATTTCATTGATTAAGATCGTGAGTTAGCGTGCGTTCTTTAAGTGTTCCCTTTATTTTTTTTTTGAGCAGTGTAGTATTGACAGATTTGGGCCACTAAAACCAAACCACGACTGGGCCAGTTGTGGTGTGACACTTTCAAAACAGTGCCATCGTACCCCAAATTGTAAGATAMATAAAAACAAATAAGATTTTCTTTCTACTTGTATAACTTTCTTAGACGTGGAGCTGACAAACTTTTTACTTGAAATGTGAACTGGAACACATTCATTGGGGTTTTGATAGCAGCGTCCCAGTATCAGTACTGGTATTGGTACCGGTTCAGAGTATTAGGGCATTTTGTGCGACTCGAGTACTTGTAAAAAACAAGCATGCTGCAGATTGAAGGGCAATCCTGACCACTGATCTACTGCAGCCTTTTACAAAAAAAAAAATCTCCATTATTGTTTTTTATTCCTAGTTTTTTTGTGAACTTTCTTCACAAATTTTTCAAATTGCATCAACAAGACTTTAAAAGCATATGGAGTAAATCATCACTTTTCTCAACTTCTAATAATGTTATTTCCATAATTGTCAGATAAAAAAACAAAACACTTCCTTATGATTTACGTCTCCTTTGAGGCCTGCCTGTCACTGTCGTCATGTTTATCGAGGTTTGCCAACATTTTTTCTGCTCCCGAYGCCTCTTCAGTCTTCTTGTCAAAGTAAATCTGGCTCATCTCCGTTGGGCGAGATGAGACATTGTGATTATAATCCCTCCTGCTGTAATTATTATTATTTAAACCATGAGGTGTGTGGGGGGRAAGCCCTCAGTTTGCGTCAGTCAGTCATGAACTCTGAGGGGAGGAAGTGAGGAGTGGTGGAGCTGTTACCAATCATTTCCTCACAGTTCTGACTGTATTGTGGCCCCTCAGACCTGTATGGCAGTAATTACAGCCAAAGACCCCAGATTTACTGGGGCACGACACCGTAAATTTTAAAACTGTTAATTAAATTCTGCTGTGTCGAACGTTTTTATTGCCGGCATCGGCCGCAGCAGTAATACTTGTGTGGTTTGAATTTAATCCTCCTTTATTTAACTATTATTATTTTGAAAGGTTTTCACATGATGCAATCAGGTTGTTGTGGTGTCCCCCTCCCACTTCCTTTTTTTCTGTCTTTTCTTTGTTTGCACTCATCCCTGCTCCCTGTGTGACCTCGGCCTGCAGGCTGCAGAAGAATGAGATCCTGAAGCAGAAACACTTCAGGTGATTTTATACGCCTCCCTTGACTCAAACACAAAAACGGGTGTGTGAAAAGAGGACAATGAATGTTTTCACTTCAAACACCAAACTTAAAAAAATACATTAACCACCCCATTTAGCTTGGTGGAAAACAGAACTGCACCGAGCCTCGTTACAGGAAATGATGGTTGTGTTTGGGCTGGCAGGTCCTCTCCTGCGGTCACTAGAGGGCTATCAAAGCCAGCAGCTGGGCTGCTGAGAGCTCTGCTGCAGAAACCTGCAGGCTGCTCCTTCCTGCTGTTAGTAGTGTGCACTTGTAGCACTATTTTACAACCATAACTTTATCACCTCACAGGTTGGGTCACAGACTATTCTGTGTGTGTGTGTGTGTGTGTGTGTGTGTGTGTGTGTGTGTGTGTGTGTGTGTGTGTGTGTGTGTGTGTGTGTG